>NC_056732.1:821939197-822299197 GCF_019279795.1 Protopterus annectens
TTTTTATTTTTCCAACATACACACATTGCCGACATACAGGCTGACAGGTCCAGTGAGGACATCTCCACACCCTCCACCACACATGTGGAGATGTCTGTACCAGCGGTTTGTGGTCACCAAATGTTCTGTGACACACAGGTGGGACATGCTCTCTCCAGGGTAGTGTGAATAGCATCCATGAGACCAGATGGTGAGCCCGCTGTGTACTCCAGTATCTCATTTGGGATTAGGACCCACAGTTAGGACAGCTATTTCTTTATAGCCTCACCTCAGGTAGAGTGCCCAGGTTGTATCGCATGACAACTGTATTCCCACATCACAGGGCCAATGCCTCCACTGAGGCTGGTTATTACTGTCCCAGTACCCTGAGGAGACCTATCTGCATAGACATGGGGTGGGATCATACTGCGGTTCGTACATGACTGCATAGGGGACATACATACTTCGCATCCCACACGGTTTCTCTTGTTCAGGGGCGGTTCATGCCTTTAAGACATGGTTGACATTTTCGGGACGGTCACCCAGCCCATTGCTGGGGGTGTTGCAGTCCATACAGCCTACCTCGTCCTGGCAAAGGGCTTCATAACATTCCCCCCTCAGGTAACGTTAATGAAACCATTGGCTGGGATGTGAACATGTACATCACAGAATGTGTTGTAAACTGTCTATGTGACACAACCCACATGGTCATAGTTGCTGGCTGCATGTCAGACCAACTGCCTGTCACAGGTGGTGTCCCATGGTGCCATTCCGTGGGTGCACCCTGTCATACATCTACATTTCCACGGTACAGGCACACGGCGGTGTTATGGGTAACATTGTTTGTAGATGCTTGCAGAACAGATGCCATACTGGGACGGACATCTGACACAGATATCCTTCGAGGGGCCTCCCGGATATGCATATCTGCTGTCAGGGACATGTCCCACAGCTGACTGGTACATAATGCAAAGTCATACCTGTCGAGGGGTAGTAGGTCACCCTGTACAACGTATAGGTGGCTGTCCACACAGCACAGGGGTGACTACCAGGGATCAGGGGACAGGGTTTGTCGGTCGCCTTTCATTCAACACACACATTGCTATCGTGGTTCTGTGGGACTTCTACATTGACCACCTGTATGTGCAGGGAGTCACATCTGACTTCACAGCCCGACACGTACACACGGTCACTATATAGCATAGAACTTCACTTATTTGCCTAAGTATGAGCTTATTGTTGTGGCAGTTTGGTAGCTTATTCTGTTTCTTGGGACATTTAGGTATTTCAGTTACGGAGATAACCGATTCAGGCTACAATTACATTAAATACGGGAAATCATTATGACCTACACTCTTCGCACACTTCCCGTTTTTAATGCTTTCTTTCGGAACACGTATGCCAATACAGGGACTGCCCCTCGCAAACTGGGACGGTTGGTGACCTTAGTCGCTACTCCTGTGTCGGTGCGGCGTGCTGACATGCTGCTATACACCTTCTCTGACTATGCACACTCACAGTACATTGCTGTACGGACACGGTATTACGCGTATCCTTTGTTCCTTGGACAGGTACATTTCGGGCTGCGTGGGTTTTATTTGCTTCTCTGTTTAGTTGGGACGGGTACTTTGTTGCATACTCTGCGGACATTTCATTCTGCACGGGCCATGGCTGCAGCCATTTCTATTCTGGGCGGACTATGGCAGACAGCACGTTAGGTTGCTCTTCGCCTGCCTGCTTAAACACGCCTACTGACGCATCCTACTTGGGCTCGCTCACGTACACTATGCACATGCCTGTGGTTACGGTGCACTCTCATTAATATGCATATGGCGCTACTGCGCCGGCTATGCAATGCACCGCCAGCGCAAGCCTTACGCCGGCCTTGCGCCGAGCTTCATGAATCCCGGGGATTTTTTTTTATTTTGTTCTGAATTCTTGCACTAAAAAGTTGAGAAGTTTGTGCAAGATAATCCTTTGGCAGGATAGTTTGAAAGCTGTTATATAAGTAATACAATTGTTTATATGTTATTGTTTTTTTCACTTGAGATTACTATGTATTGTTGACAACACCATATAGCAATATATTAAAGCTTAGATATTTTTTTAGTTAAATGTGCTGTTAGCTTTTTGAAATTTTGATTATATTTTGTAAAGCAATCTAGTGCTACTCATATGTAGAGACACAATACACATTGGTCCAAAATTACACACCCACACACACACACACACACACACACACACACACACACACACACCCTTTCACTGATGTGTGTATATATATATATATATATATATATATATATATATATATATATATATATATATATGTGTGTATAGATATTGATACTATGAAATATATGGAAGTTTGGTTTTAGATATACATATTTTATTGCACTATAGAAGGAGATATATTTTGTGATGAGTGGTAAAGTTTTGATTGAAAAAAGACATTCCCCAACCATGCAGATCAAAATATTATGCATGCCTATCACCACATATTCTAGTAACTTCCTTTTATTTGTTTGCGTCAACTTTTTCCTTCTCTCTTTTCTTTGATTTTCATAGGTTTATGGTTTTGTAGTTATTGTCAGAAAATTAGCCCTATACAAATAGCATTTTTATTTATTTCATTTGTATGAATGGTGAATGTTTCTTACTGGATAGGGACATATAGCTAATAAGTTTTTTTTATTATTTTTTTTTCTGGATTGTATTTTGTTTGTTGGCTTTTCTGTCTCACTTTTGTCTGACAAAGATTTGAATGTTCTAGGATGGGGGTGGGGGCTTTCCCATTCTTCAGTTTTCTGCACTAATTTAGCAGTAGGTGAAATGGGATGGAGTTAGGGCATTTTTTTTTTATTTTCTTAGGGAGCCAGTTTAGTGTTCGTATTTACATGTTGTACTTTTCACTTTATTGGGGGGGATTCAATAAACCCTACACAGTCATTTTCTACCGTGTGCACATCATGTTGTGATGCACACACAGTAGCGCCATGCAGAGGCATGCACATCTGTGCAAACACTGTGGCATGCTAATTACAGGATAAGCAGCTGAATTACATGCTAATCAACCAATCCAACATGGTGGAGCCATTCAACAATTTATAAAGCATCTGTGTAGACTCTGTGCTGTTTTTTCCTGCGAATTTCAAAACATTTGGAATAAAGCTATGGAAAGGAGTCTACATGGACAGAATGCAAGGGGCTGCTGCTGCTTTAATTCATTTGTACGTGCTACAGGCTGAAGCTAATGCTGCTGCAAATAGGCCTAGGCAGAGAAGGAGAAGAGTTTTCAGGACATGATTAACTTTTCACAGCCTATATGGTGTAGAAATTATAGAGCTCTATAAGGTAGGCAGGGACACATAACAGAAACTTTGGAACCTCTGCCGTCCTCAACTCAGAGCCAGAGCCAATTGAGGGGAACCTAGTGGAGACAAAGGTATGTGTAGCCCATAGAATCTTAGATAAAGGTACCTTTCAGAGACCAACAGGGGACATGCTGGGGTTGTCACAGGCATCAGCATCCAGAATTCTCCACCAATTCCTGAATGCTATGATCCAACATGCCAGTGGCCCCATATATTTTCCTCATAGTACTGAGGAGAAGGCCAGAAATAGGCAGGGTATCAATCTGTAGCACACTATCCTAAGGTACTGAGTGCCATAGCTTGCACACATATATAAATAAAGGCACCACTCAGGGAACAGGGTAAGCTCTACAGAAACAGAAAGGGCTACCACACTATCAACTGCCAAGTCAAGTGTAATGCCAAGGGAATCATCTTGAACGTGTGTGCTGGCAGCCTTGACAGTTACCACGACTCACATATCTGGCACACCTCCCAACTGTACCAGATGTCTGTTAGGGAGATATCCCACAAGGTCATTTACTGAGGAATGCAGGCTATGCACTGGAACCATGGCTGATGACACTCATCAGAAATGCATACACACACCCATGGAAGAACACCACAATGAGGCACATGCTCAAACCAGAAATATCATGGCATGTGTGTTTGGGCTGCTGAATTCATGGTTCTAGTGCATAGATACATCTGGGGGAGCCCTGCAGTACAATCCATAGACGTGTTCAGAAATATTCACAGTATGTGCCATGCTACACAACATAATCCTGAGGAAATAGCTTCAGCAGGATCAGAAAGTGGAAGGGGCACACATCCCACTACCAATGCCAAGGTCACCAAAGCCACATCAGATGAGACGTCATAGGGGGAATCATGAGCTGTTGTGGGTGTAGGGAGACATAGGCATGCTCAGTATGCCCTTGCATTGGCTAAGAGACAATGCATAGCACACTCCCTCACCACCTAGGGGCCTAATACCTTCCTTTTACTCACATACATACAGTAACATTAATGCCAGACAGCACACACTGCTATTACCTCCCCATGTATTGGCTGTGTACTGCTTGCAGAAGACAGAGTCAGCCCTGAAGTAACACTGTGGCAACTGCTGCATTTACAAAATAAGTCCTGAACCTGGAGTGTATTGTTTAATAATATGAATGTGTGGCATGTACTTGTATTTTATTACTTGGTACAGTAAACAAGTAAAAGGTGGGAGATTTGTACAGAAATTACCTTAACATGTGACAGCAGACACTTATTTGGCTTATATGTGTCCATTTTTAAGTAGTACACCTTAGGCATCAAAAGTTTACACAGTTATACCTCTCAAAAGTATTAATAATCACTGCATGCCCTCAGATTAGCACCATACATTTGTATGAGAAAATCATTAGACAGATAAGTTAGAAAGTGATGATACACATTGCAGTTTCTGACTTCACAATCCTCACAAGATCACCCATTAACTATAAAGCTGGGAAATTTTGATGCTATCAACTGTCTAACTTTCCAAGACCAATATAAGTCAAAGGTACAGTTACCATTTCAACACCACAAATGCAGATATGCTAAGCACTAAGTTAGCTATGCACCATGAGCATCATACACAAAGCTTATGTATCCCTGAATCCAAAAAAAAAATAGAAAACAGGGATATGGCACAATTATCATCACTTGCACAGGGTGTTGTGTGGGGGAGCCAAAAGCCTAGGCTGACACGAAAGGTCAGTGAATATGTGTAAGTAGAAAGAGAAGCAGACAGACATTTGGATAAACCAACAAATGGCCAGTGAGACAAAATGAGTAACTGTTGTGTGTGTGTGTTTGTAGGGGTCCTTCAGGTGAAATTGGTGTGTGAGTGTCTGCATGAACACAGCCAAGCTCTGTGCTGGCTCTATGAATTGGTATGTCTGACAGGTGTGAGTGGTGCATGATAGAGGTGGCAGTTCATTGTTGTCACCCTTGACCACGAGAACTGGCTCTGCCAGGAGCAGCACTGGCACATCCACACATATGGTCAGATGCACTGCTGCTTCCTGAAGTTGACTGATGTCTACTGGAACAGGTCCCTTCATGGGGATGCCCAGGACCATGACCCCATGACCTGCCATGTCTAGGTGTGGACAGCACACTGACTAACAGAACAGTGGAAGTACCGCCACTATGGGAACATGCTCGGGTATGGCAACCTTGGCTGACAGCAGATGATGTGGCTGACCTACACCCATGAGGAAGCTGCTCCACTCCCAGCAGACATTCCATCACAGACAATGCTCGTTTCATGACCAACACTCCTCGTTCCATCAGCAACACTGTGGAGGCAGTCACACATGTCAGGCTGTGTCACATCTACAATTCTACACTGACATCAGGTGGCAGGGTGCCCACACTTCCACTGTCATGATCACCTGTGATAAAAAGCAACAGGCACAGGAATAAATTAATCCCTACACTACTGTAGTCCAATATATGCTAACAAAGTAACAGTGCTGCCACTATTATAGACAGTACCACAATACGCACAACAGGCCTGACATCAACATCACACACTACAATATTTATTTAGATTGCTCAGCCATACTGACATAAAAGTGCTTGACTTACTATCTGCAGATGATAGCCTCCTCTGCAATCCAGATGGTCCTGGAAGAAGTTAAACAAGTGGTAAGGGCAACATCATCACAACTGACAGTAACACAGGGGGTAATACTTTTACTCCTTTATATGTCCAGTAACTATACTTTCAACAAGAACATGGCTGTCAACTCCAACCTAAGTTAATAGTTGTAGCATTCTTCAACCCTCCCCCCCCAAAAAAAAAATACATGTGACACAGAAGTAACTTGCTGGTTTCAGTTGTTTTACTATACAATAGTATTCAACTGTTAAGATACAAATCCTACCTGGAAGCTCTCCTGGGATGTGCTTGCTGTCTCTGAAACTGTTGCTCTGCATCCAGGAAATGTTGCACTGCACTCTCCTGGGAGCGGTCTGTATCCCTGAAATTGGCCAGAAACTCTGCATTGAGTGTTGTGGTGGTTCCCTAACAGGTCCTCCTCAGTAACCATCTGGTCACAGCCCACTGCAGCTGCTGTCCTCTGTGCAGATGTAATCATGTCACTGGCCCTGTGATGCACCTGCTCATATGTTCTGACCATACCTCTCAACTTCTTAGAGCAAGAAATCTGGACAAATCCATAAATAAAAGTGGGACAAAGGCCCAAAAATAGGGAAAGTTTTTAAATACTGTTCTTACAAACTTAGAAGGTTGATAGAATAATAGGTTTTGCATTGGCATGAATTTACTGAAGGATACAAAGTCTGAAACTCAAATGTCTGTCATTATTTTCCAACGTAATTTGCCAGAAAACCACAATTTAATGAAAATGGACCAAAAATATAAGGTAAAAATTTGGACATTCTGCAAAGATCTGTACAGTTGAGAGGTATGGTCCTGCCTTGGTCACCCGCAGCATTCAGATCATCAACTATCTGGTACCAAATTTGCATCCTACATGCCATATCTTCCCATCCCCTTTCCAGCAGAAAACCACCATGTTGTCTAAAAGCATCCACTTTCACCTGGTTCTCAGCATCGATGAAGGGGGGTTCTCCAAGGATTGACACATGTGGGTCGCATACCCATAGGTGTCCTAAAAGACAATAGAAGGATAATACACACAAGTATCACATAACTACAAAATAATTGTTTCAAGAGACACATATATAACTGTCTGTACATCCAGTAACCTTGCAATTGCAATAATTGAACTGAATTCCTCACTGCTTGGCACAGCTGCTCTCTGCTTATCATTGTGCAAATGCAATGCTCGAGGGTGTGTACTCCTGAGAAATGCATTTGAATGATAGTAAATGGAGTGTAGCAGTGCCAGGCAGTGTTCACACTCCAGTAAATGTGATAATGGGAATTGGTGGGAAATATCTGCTGGTTGGTATGGCAGGCATTTGTGGGGAAGGTGCCAGGTTTAGAGACCAGAGGTGGGGTGTCAAGGAGTCCATGATATTCATTGGCCTTCTAGTTAAAAATCACATCCAAAGGCTTCTGCAGGGTGACTATTCTGGCTCTCAGTACCAGTCTGAGGCTTGGGGACTTCCAAGATGACTGCACATTGACTAACAGTTTAACTCTAGCTCTTCCAGTGTGAAAACAGGAATTCTGCATTGAAGGCCAGTAGACTTTTGTGTTTATGGGTAAATTTCAATAACTGGCTAGTAAGTGTACTGCCTTGATGTCAGGAAGAAAGAAATGCAGAGCATTTAGAAAAAATCAGCTACAAATAGTGATGAAGAAACATTGATTGGGGAAAGTTCTGTTCAGCAAAAACAAAACAATCTCCAGACATGACTTCCAGTAATCTATAGGATGATATAAAACAATTGCACACAGACCTGGTTGAAATAAACAAAACAGTGATGGAGTATATCAACACAAAGAACAAATGGCTGGAAACAATGCAATAAGCTTTAAACAGATATTCAGATGAGGTGATAAAGCTGCAAAAATCAGAAGTTGAAATGAAGAAAAGGCTGGCTGAATATGAGACTGCTCAGGAATAGATGTTTCAAAAAATAATAGAATTAGAGGATGTAAGGAAAATTTGAGATTTTCAGCTATACCAGAAAAGCTGGAAGGAACAGATTACATTAATTTTATGAAAGTATAACTAAACAACTGGACTGGTATTCCACAGCAGGGGTTGTTAGTTGAAAGGGTACATTGAGTGTATGCTCCAAACCTGGCTATGAGAAAGCAACCTAGACTTTTAATAGTAAAGATTCAATCCTACCAGCAGAAGGAGATCATTCTGACAAAATTATGGCAGAAGGACAAAATACTAAAAGTGGGAGACAGCAGAGTGTTTGTAGAGAATGATTACTCATTGTACATGAGGCAGAAGATGAACAAATTCATTCCACTATTCAGGGAATGTTGAGATGCAGGTGTGAGATCAAACTGTTGTACCCAGCTGACTTCAAGGTATTCTTTCACAGTGGGACAAAATAATATTTTGATGAAGTACATGCTAAGGATGAAATATAAAAGTTTGTCCAACAAAAAGTGAGTTGTGAAACAGAAGGAGATTCTGATTCTTGTTCTTCTGGTAATAAAGACCACAGAGAGACTGTACCTGTGAAACCTTTCCCACTGTTTCAATGGAAAATGGTGGAGAGAAGGAAGTCAGCACAAGAGTTGACTAGAAAAATCAAGAGTATGTTGGAAATGAAGCAGAGCCAGAATTTGTGAGATAACAATGAACAGTAATAAAACCAGTGACTTAATGTGGGATTACAATGCAATAATTATATGTGTGAAATATGACAGAAGAAGAAAATCTGGAAATATTGGACTTTTTCAGAATTTGTTGGACTTATGGGGACTCTAAAGTATATGCCCTACTTCATGACATTAAGGTTTGAAAAAATGCTTTGGGGAGGGGGAGAGAAGGGTGAAAGTTAACTGTAAGTAAAGAAAATATTTTTCTTAATAGTGCTATTTTTGTGGTGTATGGTTTCTTCTTTCTTTTTGTTTAGTTTACTTTAAGAAATGTAGGCACTGCAATGTAAAAAAAAAGCTTTGTTAAAAGAGAGTGACAAAAGAAAAAAATAATGTGCTGGATTAAGGATCTTAGATTGCTTTAATAACAAGTTTTAAGAGAAAGCAAGTAAATGAAAAAGAATATTGAATATTATAAAGCTCTTTTCTAGCAAATTAATGTATGCTTAATAGCAGTTCTGTATCTGGCCCTCATGTCTCCATGGAAACAATATGATAAAAACAAATTGACTGACTAGTTCTTATGTCTCTATGGAGGGGATCTCATAATGAGAAATTGGCTGTCTGGTTCTCATGTCTCAGTGGAGATGATCTGATAAAGAATAATTGGTTACAGTCTGGTGAAGAGTGATTGGCTGAGGAAAAAAGAAAAGAGAAACTGGCTAGGAGATAATGTTTTCTGAATGCATTCAGGGGGGTTTCCTAGCTCAGACAGCTAAAAGATAAGACAAAACCAGTTAACACTTAGTAGAAGCACAGGCTGTGCCATGCATCTTAGAATGGTTAACCTTTCTTTTAGGTTAACTTAAGTCTATGTGTGTGGCTGTCAGTTTAGGACATTTGTTCCTGTCAGGACGGTAAAACTTAATATATATATAAGAAGATGTATATAATTTTGTGTGTTAGTATTAAATTAATAGGTTTTACAGGGTATTAAGGGGTTGTTTATTTTTTCCTTTTTGTTTGATGGCTTTCAATAAAACAAAACGTTTTGTAAGATGTGACATGGATATGACAAGAAACAACTATATAAAAGTTCAACCAGACAAACAGTGTATGCATATAACACAAAACCTGGAATTAGACATTTAACAAAAAGGTGTTATACATAAAAAGTGGGAATAATAATGTTTTAATACAATGATGCTTTTTGTAATGTCTTTAAATGGCAATGCTCTCACAGATAAATAGAAAACAAGAACGAAAGTGAACAATATTAAAAATGTAGAGTGCAAATAGCTATGTTACAGGAGGCACACTTGGAAAGAACTGAGCATGTGAATTTGATAAAGAAAGGTTTTCAGGATGGTTATTCAGCAGAATATGTGGGACAAAGAAAAAGAGGAGTACTTATATTAATTGCAGGAGGAGCACCAATAGTGATAGAAGATGATAAAAAAAATACTACAAATCTGCCATTATTATCTAACAGGCTACTGGCAAGGGAGGAGGATTACAATGGCATGTATTTGTATTTTACCTAAACTGCTATAATGGAGCTTAAGAAAATTCTGAGAGCAATAATCAGTTTTCCTCAAGGGAATATTACTTATAGATGGGGACTGGAATTTGATTTGCAGCAGTGAAGATGTGTCTTGAGGGCCCATAATGGAAAGTAAAACAAAGGAGTATAGATTTTTTGAAGAAATTTATGAAAAATATTTGGCATGGAAGATGTGAATTCAGTAATAGGAGTTCAGAGTGAATTTACATTTTATTTCCCAAGGTATAAAAATTGGGCTAGGCTAGACAGGATTTATATTTCACAGGAACATATGCACTTGATTAAAGATCTTGATATGCACCCAATAACTATTTCAGATCATGCACCAATAATAATTAAAATAAAAACACAGGGTAATGAAATAAAAATGAGACACTGGTGTTTTCCCAACTATCTGTTGAAAAGAGAGGAATTTAAGGATTGGGTAGTGGAGATTATTCGGGAGCTATTAGAGAGGATGGAAATTACTTCTGAAAATATAGCTAGGGAGTGGGCAAAAATTAAGATGGAATTTAAAAATAGGGTGGAAATAAAAGAAAGGGAGCTATGGTTAAGAAGTTTCAAGAATTATTTAGGACTGACAAATGTTAAAGTATTGCAGAATAGGGGGATTCTTACAGAACAAGTAGATAATGAGCTGCAGAATGCTAAGCAGAAAATAAGGGATTATGTTGATAACATGCACAAGTTTAGAATGACTGCTGTTAAGAAACTGTTTTTTGATAATAACACTAGAGCACAAAAACTTTTAGCATGACTCAGGCATCAGAAAGTAGAAAGTGCTGTCACCAAGTTAGGGAGCCTATAACAAGGAGGGCTTATAGGTTCATAGCTTCATAGGAGGTTACTAGGCTATTGGCCTAGGGCCTTTATGAGCTTAGCCATGTTATACTGTTGTTCCCTTATTGACCAAGTTGTATGGTCTATATTTGCAACACAAGTCTATGATCAGCACTGACTGCCCTTATTCAAGAGGGACACAGGTGACACCCTCGGGAAAAATATACGGTCTCCCTTCCACTTGTCTAAGTTACACTTAAGTAGGGTCATTGAGGAACTCCATTTTATGTGAATTGGAAGTTTGTTTCAGAGGAGTGGCAATCTTTGGGAGACATGTCTGTCACTCCATCATGTCCTGTTAATGTCGCAGGCTAGGTTAAAATCCCTAGAGTGAGTGAATCTTGTCCCATTTGACTTGTGGATGTGCAGCATTTCCATAGGAGCAGGCTCTGAGACTGCTTTGCAGGTCAGGCACAAGTCACCTCTCAGCAGCCTATAAGATACAGGTTACAGTGACATGGCCTTCAGTCTGTCCATGTAGGCCATATGTTGAAAGCCCTAAATTTTCTTGGTGAGAAACCTCTGAGGTTTCTCCAGCTGTTGCAAGTGTCTGGTGAGTTACATTTACAAGGGAGTGTTGTACTCTATTAGTGGTCTGAGAAACATCCGAGATTTATCCTGCTGCTGCAAGTGCCTGGTGAGGTACATATAGAAGGGAGCATTGTACTATATTAGTGGTCTGATGAGTATAGGGGGGTTATAACATCCTTAACTCTGGATGTGATGTTTCTACTTATGAGATATGCAACATAGAAGGCCTTCCTTACCACTGTGGACACATGGTGATCAAAGTTAAGGTCGCTATCAACCTGTGTTCCCAAATCTTTCACCAGAGGGTTTGAGCTAAGGGGCTACTGTTAATATTGTAATTTGCAGGGACTTCCCTTTTGCTAAAAGGGATAATAATGCATTTTGTGTTCATTTAATTCTGTGGTTTTAGCACCAATCATTTGTCTTTGTAAGCCTTTTTTGTAGCATGTCATCATCTTTTATAGGTTCATAGGTAGGTACTAGGCTATCTGCCTGAGGGCATTTATAAGCCTAGCCAGAGTGTGTCGGCTTTCACCACCCCATTGGTAATTAACTTAGCCTCTGTCAAGCAGTGCCAATGAAGTGATCCCACAGGTGTATTTTCTGTTACCCTTCCACTCTTCAAGGCTTCTCTTGAAGAGTGTTAGTGAGGGGCTCCGCCTAATGTAATTAGGAATTTTGTTCCAAAGCATGGGAAGTCTCTGTGGCAGGAATCTATCCCACCAGCATGTTCTATTTATTGTTAGAACACTAGAGCACGTGGCTCGTAGTAACTTGGATTTCTTTAGGTGGCGCATGTCCATCAATTCTGAGTTGGACATGGCTTTGTAAGTCAGGCAGAGATCACCTCTGAGTAAGCGATATGCCACTGAGTGCAGCTGGAGTTTTTTCAGTCGGGCTGCCTAGGACATATGTTTGAAGCCAGTAATCATCTTGGTGAGGTGCATTTGTGGTCTTTCCGGCTGTTGGAAGTGTCTTGTGAGGTACATCCAAAATGGGGCATTGTACTCTATGATTGGTCTGATGAGTGATGAGTAGAGGAGCACTATAACCTCTTTATTTCTAGATGCGAACCCCTTAGTAATTAGATGGACCACATAGAAGGATTTCCTAACTACTTTGGCAATATGAGTGTCAAAGGAGAGATTACTATCTACCTGGGTCACCAGATCTCTTATTACCTCTTCTGTATTAAGGGGGCTGCTGCCTATGTAGTAAATCATGGGTGTTTTGTTTTTTCCAAATGGGATGACTATGCATTTTTTGGCATTTAGCTTGAGGCCAAGACTTTGACACCATTGTCTGTCTCAGTAAGCCCTTTTTGAAGGATGTCTATGTCAGCCAGAGAGTCGATTATGGCTCCCAGTTTGCAGTCATCGGCAAACTTGGTTAGCTATAGTCCTCCTGTGTTTGCCTGTACTTCTGAGAAATATATGCCGAACAGTAGGGGTCCCAGAACTGAGTCTTGCAGGACACCACTTGTGACTGGTTTAGAGTCGGACCTGGAGCCCGCTATTCTTACTGTGTGAATTCTGTCTGTAAGCCAGTTGGCAACCCATCTTGTGACGTAGGGGTTTATGTTCAGGCTGGTGAGTTTTTCTATAATACCCGAGTGAGGAATGGTGTCGAATGCCTTGGCGAGATCAAGGTAGGCTGTGTGAACCACCTTTCCCTCATCTATGGCCTTAGTGACTGTCTCAAAGAAGACAACCAGGTTTAGTAGGCATGATCTGCCCTTAACAAAGCCGAACTGGGTCGGGTCAAGTTTTTGAAGGTTCCCAATGTCTTTGTTAATGAGTTCCATGGTGATGCGCTCCATAGCCTTGCAGACCAGGCTAGTCAGGCTTATGGGGAGATAGTTACCAGGGTCAGTTGTGGCCCCTCCTTTGTGGAGCAGAATAACCGTTGTTGTGTGCCATTCTATGGGCACATAGCCTCTGGAGAGGCTGAGGGTGAACAGCGTGTTTAGGTGGGGGGTTAGTTCGTTCTGTAGCTCGTGCAAGACGCAGGCTGGGACACCATCTGGCCCCATTGATGCTGTGTTTTTGACTTTTGAAAGGGCTGTTTTCACCTGTGCTTCTGTGATTTCCGAGACACTACACTTTTCCGGTATTGTTGAGGGCCCTTTTGAAGGTGAGTGGGAGGTGAAGTTTGCACTGAATTTATCTGCCAGGATGTTGGCAATATCAGTAGGTTCAGTATATTTTGTGCTATTTTGTACTAGCTCAGAGCATATCTGTGAGTTGCCACTTAGATTCTTGACATAGCTAAAGAAGGCTTTGTGGTTATCTTTCAAATCCTTGGCTATTTTTCTTTTGAAGTTAGCCTTGGATAATTTTATGAGGGACCTTAGTTTCTTACTGATACTGATCAGGGATGTCTTCCCTTCTTGGGATTTGCTTTTTTCTGAACTAGTTTCCTCCTTCTGTTGTATAACCTGTTTATGGCAGGGATCCACTAGACTGGTTTTATCTCTTAGGGGAGTGAGTCTTGGTTTTGCTAGGGATGGCAGAATCCATGCATCCTTGTAGGTGCTCATACATTGCAATTGTAAAGGATTCTGCATCTTGGGCAGTGTTAACCTTTAGCATGGGGGCTGTGAAACTTACCATCAATGCCTTAAGTAAGGTGAAGTTTGCTTTAGAAAAGTTTTTCACTGTGGTTTCCTTGGTTGGGGGTGGTGGTGGGGTGTGGACATCCAGGGTGATTAGTTTATGGTCTGATCTAACCAGTGCCGGGTTGACCTCTGGTATGGAACACCTGTCGCCCATGTTGGTGATGACCAGGTCCAATATGTTGTGGCCTCTGGTAGGGGAGTTTACCAGCTGATCCAGGGCATTTGAGTTGATAAATTCCAGGAAGCGCTGAGCCTGGGAGTTTATACTCAAGTAGTTTTCCCAGTTAATGGTAGGGTAATTGAAATCGCCCAATATCAGGGTGTTCGGTAGGACCTTCATGTTTTCCAGTGTCTCCAGAAAGGTGGAGTGGTGGTCCTAGGTCATGGAGGGTGATCTGCAGCAGGCCACAATTTGCATTGCAGATTTGCCCGATGGTAGTTGCACATGGATGATCTCAGAGGTATCATGCTGCGCCACTAACCTGGAGGTGTGGGTATCCTTGATGAATATGGATACACCCCCTCCTTTTGTGTTTCGGTCCGTGTTCTGTGGCTGAAATGTGTGGTATGAGTTGTAGCCCAGTAGTGCTGGAGTGCTCTCTGGAGCCTTGAACCAGGTTTCAGTTACTGCACAGATGTCGATGTTCTCCATACTTAGGAGTGCTTCGAGCGCATGCATTTTGAGATTTAAACTCCTGGTGTTGAGTAGCATAACCCTCATTTTTTTACTTGTGCTGTTTACGGTGGTGGGTTTGAATTTTGAGCCTTGCCTAAAAAAGGCACTATGGGGGCAGCAAGTGCCTTGGCCAATATTCGAAAGCCAAGGGGTGACAGGTGCAAGCCGTCTCTTGCGAAGCAATGTGGCTTGTCGAGCATGTCATCCCAGGCTGACAGACACTGGATCCCCTTTGAATGACACCAGAAGCTTAGCCAGTTGTTGAAATTGATCATTTTTTCTTTATACTGAGGTATCATTCTTGGTGAGGGCAGGATGCTACTTAGGGTCAGGGTCATACCCTCCTGGGCTACATGATCAGAGAGCTCTTCCATGTCTCTTTTCATGTAGTCCATGGAGGTACGTCTCAGGTCATTCACACCAACATGAACAATGACAGAGTCATATTTGCACTTGTTCTGGAGTGACCTGAGTGCTTGTGTTATGTGGAGGACTCTGGCTCCTAATAAGCAGCTAACAGTAACCTTCTCCTTGTCCAGCCTAGTGAGTGGGGCATCAGTGTGCCTGACTATTGAGTCACCTATTACTAGGTATGTTATTTCGCCTTAAGGGCTGTGATTGTGCAGCACATTGATTTTGTGTTTTATGTGTTGTCTGGTTTGTGACGGGAGGTGCACGTTTTGTGGGTGTCTGCTTTGGAACCCTCTGATGCTTTTTGCAGGTTTTATTTAGAGCCTTCGAGTATGATTTTGTGTATTTATGTGTATTTTTTGCCAGTGCTGGTTTAGTAGGTCTATGTGAGGCTGGAGGTGTGGTGCAAGTGTTAACCTTCTCCTCATGACTGTCTGTTCCAGTCTTGGGTGGAGAGACCTTAGCCTCCAGTTTGGCTGTAGAATTGCATCTCTCGCATATGTTAGTGTTTTGTGGTAGGAGGAGAGGGCTGTCTGTGTACATGAGGTAGCTGTAACATTGCCTCAGGATACCCAGATTCACCAGCTGGACTGGAGAGTACACCTGAATTTGACTTTTGGTCATGCTTGAATAGTAGGGTGAGCTGCTTAGTTGCTTGATTGGTGAGGGGTGGATAAAGAGCCTTTCCCTGCCGGGCAGTCAAGTGTCGTGGTATATTAGTGCTTGCTATTAGGTCTGAGCAAGTGCTGGACTGTAGGATGCTTTTTGAGTGCTTAGGTTGAGAGTTAGACTAGTTTCAAGTGAAAAACTGAAGAGGAGACTTAGTGGAGCTGGGAATAATTTGACCCTAGCTAACCTGTGCTGCCCGGTGCACATAATCATGCAAACGTGGTTTTTAACCTACTAACTTCTGGGCTGGAACCACTCCTCCAGGGACTCAATGATTGCACCCAATTTGCAGTCATTGGCAAACCTGATAAGCCATAGGCCATCTATTTTCACCTGAAATTCTGAGAAATAGATTCCAAACAGTAGGGGGCCCAGCACCGATCCTTATGGTATACCACTAGTAACTGGTCTGCTGGGAGAGGTGAGAATCCCACCTTTGACTATGCATTCTGTCAGTGAGCCAGTTGGCTACCCATCTGGTGACATATGGGTTAATTCCCATCTGGGTAAGTTTTTCAATGATGTCTGAGTGGTGGATTGTGTTAAAAGCCTTTTCTAAGTCAACATAGGCTGTATATACTGTTTTGCCTTCATCCAGGGCTTTAGTGACATTCTGGAAAAAGTCCACCAGGTTTAATGAGCATGATCTATCCTTAAAGAAGCCAAATTTGGTCAGGTCAAGAGTTTGAAGCTGTTGTCCTTGTTGATAAGGTCCATGATGATTTTCTCCATGGCTTTGCAAGAGATCCTGTAGAGGTATTAGAAATATTTCAGAAATTCTATGAAAGTCTGTATAAAGCAGAGAAATACAGAAATCAAGCAAAGATACAAATGGAAAGGTTTATGGAAAAATTAAATATACCAAGGTTAGAGGTAGATGAGGCTCAGTTAGTAACTGTTAGGATAGGAGGGTATAAGATAAAAACTTGTGATGTATAACCAATCTACAGGAAAGTCCCCGGGAATATCTGGTATTCCTGTAGACGTTTGGAAGCTAAGAGGGAAAAATGATAAAGATCTGGAAGGTTTTGTTTAACAGTATTTTAAGAGGAAGAGAATTACCAACATCCTGGAAGAAATCAGTGGTAGCTGTAACATCGAAGATGGTAAACATCCATCAGATCCAGCATCATACAGGCCAATTTCAATACTAAACTATGATTATAAAGTGCTCATGTCTATAATGACTAAAAGAATGTTAAAAGTAATGCCAAAATTGATATTTATGGATCAATGTGGTTTTGGGAGGGGAGGCAAACATTTGACAACATTAACAGAACACTGATGATCCAGATGTAAGCAGAATGTAAGAAAATACCAATGTTTTTGGTGGGTCCTGATGCAGAGAAAGCATTTGACAGAGAAAGCTGGGACTTTCTGAGCAGGGCAATGGAAGCATTTGCATTTCCTGAAAAAAATATAGGGTTGATTAGGAAGAGATATCAGGGATCAGAGGCAAAAATTAAAGTGGATGGGGTCCTCTCTGATAATTTCTGCTTGAGTAGTGGGCCCAGGCAGGGGGGGGTCCTCTTTCCCCTTTGTTATTTGCATTATATTTAGAACCACTAGCAAAGAAAATAAGGGACTCAGAAATTCAAGGATATAATTGGTATGGTAGTCAAGAAAAGCTGACTCTATTTTCAAATGATAAAATTTTATACCTGACAAAACCAGAAAGAGACATTACAGTGTTGTGAACATTTTGAGACAGTTTCAAATTGTTTCAGGACACAAAATTGATGAAGCTAAAACAAAGGAAATAACTGTAAATTATGTACCCACATATGAATTAGTTTAACAATATCCATACTTATGTGGACATGATAAAATGAAGTATTTAGGAGTGTAGATTAAAAATTCTGGTGTGGCAGCTAAGAATATGTGGGAAGAGAATAAACAAAAGATACACAAATTGAGTAAATGGAAGTTTAGTTATATGGATATGGATAGTAAGATACAAGCAATTAAAATGTTTTTAGCCCCATTAGTCTTATACACAATTCAGGCATATTTTTATCAACCAGAGGAGAAGCTGTGGATAGCTATTAGTAAATAAATGAAGTACTTTATCTGGTAGGGGAAGACAGCAAGATTCAAGTGGGATAAGTTGATTCTTCCAGCAGCACAGGATGGATTGGGATTACTCAATTTGAAGGGGTATTTCAGAGCTACACAGTTAAGGCTCCTATACATAGTATAAGCAGAAAACCATAATTCAAATGGAAAGGGATGATGTTGAAACATGGGGGGAAGCTCAAGAAACAAGGAGAGACTGGGATTTTGGATGCATGCCTTTAAGGAGAATAACAATAATCATAAAGAATATTCTATCTATAAAGTAGCAGCAAGTATCCTAAGATCTAAGCCAACATGAGAATGGAGAAAGGAGATTCTGCCAATAAGGATGACTGCAATTAGGGATATAGGTAAGAAGGAAGAGGGGGCTGGAATTTACCTGAGAAAACTGGCAAAGGAACCAAAGTATTGGGAGCAAATAACTAGAGAGGGAAAGATGATAGAATGGGAAGATGTGAAGAATTTATTTGGATAGCAGGTTAGAGATCGCCTTCCCTATCAAGGATTGCTATCAGAGTATAGGCAAAGAGAAAGAAATAGGCAAAGACAAAGTAATGGGGGGTGTAAATGAAAGACCAGCACCAGTAGAGTTTTTAGTAGACTCTAGAACAGAAGCTGCCATTAAAAAAAGAATAATTAGTAGAGCATATAATATATTGCATGATAACTATAAGAATCAATCAGAGGAGATTAGATTGGGAAGATAAATTGGATAAGCAATTCACAAAGAAACAATGGGAGGATATATATATATATATATATATATATATATATATATATATATATATATATATATATATATATATATATATATGCCTCCCAAATATTCATCAAAATCTAGAAGATTTAGGATTTTTGCTTAGAAATGTTTACATAGATATTTTTATACCTGAAGTAGATTCCAGAGAATTTTTCCTCAGGTAGACAGCAAATGTTGGAGGTGTGAAGGGGAAGAAAGAGATAATTGGGATTGGGAACATATTCTCTGGGAGTGCTGTGAGTTGGTGGAGTTTAAGGATTCCCTGCAGGATGCACTGTCAGAGATGCTGCGTGAGCAGATTGGTGTGACGAGGGAGATGATTTCTCTGAGCTGTGATACAGAATCAGAATTGCCTAGACATGGCGAGGTCTTACTGTGTCTAATTATGGTGGCTGCCAAATAAGCAATTAATATAAAATGGGAGTCAAAATCTAAACCTACTATACTAGAAGTAGTGAATATAGTAACAGAGATAAAACAACTGGAATTGAGATCTTTAGAAAAGGGTAGGAGCAAACTACATAGGGAAAAATGGAAACTGTGAGAACAATACATATGGGGTGAAATGAGGTTTAAAACAAGGTAAGACTTAAATGAGCTGTGTAATTTATGAAAATGATTGGGTAGATTATAAGTGATATATTATGTTTGCAACTGGGAGTGCTTCAATATGGTTTGTGATGTAACATGCTTACAACTAGGATTGTGTCTGTGTGGTTTGTTTTCATATATATATATATATATATATATATATATATATATATATATATATATATATATAAATGTGTAATTGCTATGTCATAAATGAAGGCTGAATAAAGATGCTTCTTGTTTTAAAAAAGGGCAGCAATTGAATAATTTATGTAATGCCACCTGGGATATATGCTATACAGCAATATATTTGAAGTACAGTGTTTGTAAATATGAACTTGTTAATACAGTTTGGTTACTTTTATATAAATATAAATTTGCCTATGTCACAAGTGATAATTCAATAAAGGTGTTTAAAAAAAAAGTCTGTGGCTTGAGATAATTCGGTCCGGGCTGTATCCAATGCCACAGGTATCCTGCTCACTGGAGAGCAATGTAGGCATCATTTCAATGACCTGCGGAGGAGGAAGAGGGTTACACTTGACCACTGGATTGAGGAATTTAGGACACAGGACATCCCACACCTGTGTAAGTATCAACTACAGACGGTACTTGTAAGACTTAAGAAAATTGTGTATAGGCAAGATTGGTATGCATAATTGTGTTCTGTTCTTTTCTGTTTTTTTCCACAGCTGTCAGTGATCCAGAGTGCATTGTCAGAACCCACAGGTCTAGATTGGTGAGAATGAGGGAAGCATTTGGTACATATGTAGCAGAAGAGTACTGTTATTGTACCATTAAAAGTTAAAGATTGCTTTTTGGTATGTTATAGAGTTGTACCAAATGGAGTATGCATATCACAACTATAAAAGCAAGTATGCATGCATTAGTCTGTAGCACAAACCAATTGTAAGAGCCCAATATTAGACTTCATTCAGAGGTTGTGGATTCAAATACCATACTTCACAGCTATATAATACTGTTATTTCTTCAATAATATTTTCATTAAGTTGAAACCTTTATACCAGTGGCACAAATAGCCTGCTGTAAACTGTAATATGTATAACTGGAGAACACATATGTGCAATATAGGCACATTTCAAGGATTACTTGCTACAATCTGTAGTATAGTGCACATCGGTTAGGAGGTGTACACTTAAATGTAAAAGTTAAGATAATAGAATTAAATAATTGTATTAATGCATTGTATGTCAAATATGGGGGTGCTAATCTTATCTCTTTTTTTCCTTTCACCTCAACCCATATCTGTCTTTATTTATTGTATTTCCATATTATTTTATATTGTCTATTAAAATATTTTTGTTTAGTTTTATTTAATTTAATTTTATTTTCTATTATGAATATTTTTTCTTTTATTTTCTTTTTATTTTATGTTATTGTAAAATAATGTTTACTTTATTTTATTTTTATTTATCTTATTTTATTTTTATTATGTGTGGTCAAATTGTGTCCATGTCATACATGTGAACCACATCACTAAATGCTTCACAACCCAGCAGGGTAGGCCAGCTCCAATGGATCCACCTGCTCCCCCTCCACCAACTCCAGCACTGATACACAGCACATCTGGGAGCCAACCTGGCAGCACTGCCTCTGCTGCCCCTGCACTACCTACACCCTCAGGTAGTCCTGCCCCAGAGGCTGGTTCAGTGGTACCCTCCGGGAGCATCACCTGCAGCACATTGCCAGGTATGGTGCATAGGGTGGTACTCTGCATTGTTGGTGCACACCTATGGTGGCTGAAGAGGCTGTTCTCCCTCATTTTAAATAGTACTAGGAGGAAGAGAAGAAGACATCAAGAACTGCAGCCAACAGCAGAGTGAGGTGACAATGATGACAGTTGAGTGGGTGAGGACTTGATTCTCACTGTTTCCCAGCTTGATGACCGTGAACCCAAGATTTCTCCAAACTCACCCCATTCATGGTGTCCCCCAAACTTTTTGTCCATCATTGTCCCTTTCTCTTGCCTTGCTTGTCTTGTCTGTCTGCAACTGCTTCCTCACCTACCCAACTTACCTGACCTAGACATACCTCTATCCCTTCTCCAACTTTCCTCTCTCTCTCAAATAAAAAAAAAATGGGCACCTGTCCCACCAAAAAAAAAAATGTCCCATGCAGAGCTCACTATTTTGCACACATTTCTTCTTGACACACTTGATTTGGTCCATTTGGCTATACAACATGATTGTGTTGTGCTCACCCCTCTCTTTGGAGGTGACAGTCCAAAATCAGTAAATATCTTGCACATATGTTCAGTTTACACTGTTAAAGAAATGGATAACTATGGTTCTTTCCTACCTCCCTCCTGCACATTCCTGTCCTGCTTTCCCTTTGTTCTTACCCCTGCTTGCTCCTCATTAACCACTTTCCTATCTGCCCCAGTTCACCACTTTAATCTAGTCAAAAAATAGAATCACACACAATGCACTAAGTTGTTGCAAAAGCAATGGATCCCTTTACTTTTTGGGCTCTATGTTTGTGTGGAGGTGTGTGTCATGCACCAATGTGCAGCAATGGTGAGTGGCAGCAAAATTCTGTGGTTACCTCTGAGCAATGCCGCTTAACACCGCTGTAAACACAGAGCAACACATGTTGTATAAACAATTCATGTCATTGCAATATCACTCTGTAAATAAAAGGATTAGATACACCTGGATTCAAACTCAGTACCATCTGTTCCCAAAAAGGAATCTATCTATACATTAACATGTACTTCCACAGAGTCAATTAAACAGCAGGTATGTTTCATAGACTCAGTACTAACTGTCAGACTTTAGTAATGCATCTCGTGTTTGCACACTGCTTAGCTCCATGCAAACATGTGTTCACATGCGTGTTTGCTAACCGTTGCACAAACCCGCTGCCCACCACACTATGGAAAACTAAATATTAATATGTATTACTGCTGTTTACTGTCCATTTCTTTTGTATGACCTGACATTACATGTGGGAACATTACAAACTGAAGGCCCAATCACACACTATGTTATTACAATACAATACAGCCATGTGTTGCCACCCTCCAAGCACCACAACCCTGGTGACTCAGTGCTTTTTCCACAAATATATCAACCACACTACAAGATGTAATATCAAATGTGTGATATGCAATGCACATCAATCGGGTAACATGCAGAACTACAACTATTGGCCCATATGCCTAAAAAGCCAAGGCTGGGGAAGGAATCAGCATGGACCATATCCATAGGGACATAAGTGACCTTCAGCAGACTTGACCCGACCCATTTTGTTGTTGTCAAAGGTAGATCTTGCTGATTTAACCTTGTGGACTTCTTTGATACTGATCTCAAATACCTTGATGAGGGATAACAGGACATACCCCCTATATTGAGTTATCCAAGCCCTATGACACTATCCCCCATTCATGTCTCATAGTGAAGATCTCCCATGTGGAAATTAAGCCATACAGTAGTAGATGGATAGCCAACTGGTTCAGCGACAGAACATACACTCTCAAAGATGGGGTCTGCACCTCCACCAGCAGCCACTCACCATTAGAATACACAAGGATATGTGCTGGGCCCTCAACTGTTTGTAAACTACTTTCTTGAAGTGCAGGCAATGGTAGATGGCCTGTCATTTACCAAGATTGCAGATGACTGGTAAATGGAAGCACTCATATATAGTCTGCCAGTGATTTTAACATATTACAGAAGGGGCTGACATACACAAATGATTGGTGCCAAACTGACAGACTTAACCTTAAAGCATATAATGTCTCATTGTCCCATTTGGCCAATGAAGTACCCCCACTAATTATGATATACAAAGTGCCCCTCTAAGCTCAAATACAGTGTTTTAGACTTGGGAACACATGCTGATGCAATCTACACTTTCATCACTGTATCCATAGTGGTCGCATAAATATTCTGCATTGTGTACAGCATGCATATGGACATTACATCCAAGACCAGGGTGGTCATACATCTGCTGCACTCTACCCTTATCAGACCACTAATTGAGTGCAATACTGCCTTCTGTCTGTACCTCATAAGACACTTGCAGCAATTGGAAAAAACACAAGTTTATGCTGGGGAGAATCCAGGGGCTCCAAACATGAAATACATGGAAATACTGAAAGAGCTGTCACTGTACTCAGTTTCATGCAAGCTGCTGAGTGGTGACCTATGGCTGGCCTACAGAGAAGTCTGAGACCCTGCCCTACTGGAAATGCTGGACCTCTGCAAATCAAATGGGGCACGAATAACTTGTCCAGGGTTCTCAACCTAGCTTGTGACATAAACAGAACATACTGGTGAGACAGATATATCCCCCAGCAATTCACACTCCTCTGTAAAAGGCTCCCACAGCATGTGAAGCAGTGCTCCTCAATGACCCTATCCAAACACAGGCCTGAGTACTGGTTGGATGATTGTAAAGTCACCTCTGGGGTGGCACCCATGATCTTCATGGACAGGCCCAGTTGGTGCTGCTCACAAAAATCACTCTGTTAACAATGGCCATCTAACTATGCTCAGTAAGAGTACTTGTGTTTTTACATGGCTAGGCTTCTAAACACCCTAGGGCCATTGCGTTAGTAGCCTCCTATGAACCTATGAAGCCATGAACCTATGAAGGCATCCCAACATCTTGTCTCCCATATGGCCTGCTGATGTCATTTACTATAAGTTCATCTGCATTCTTGTAAAAGTCAGGCTTGTGCCGTGGTGCTTGTGTAAAGTATTGTGACCTGTAGTCTGTCTACTTAGAGAGATAGGGGTTCTATTCTCTCTGCAGTCAACTGGGCATTTGTGTGTGTCTAAACAGAAGAACAGAAGTAAGTATTCCACAGTTACTGCTCCAATACCATGAATTGACAGTATTTTGATTCTTGCAGATACCTACACATCCATTTCATGCAGCCTGCCCAACATGTTGTCTCCTACATGGCCTGCTGATGTCATCTACTATAAGCTCACCTGCACTCTTGCAAAAGTCAGACTTGTGCCGTGTAGCTTGAGTAAAGTACTGTGCTCCATAGTCTGTGTGCTTAAGACAGGTATGGGGTCTATTCTCTCTGCAGTCAACTAGGTGTGTTTGTGTGTGAGCTGTTGCTTGACATTACAAAGAGCATATTACCCCACCATGTGGGACACTGTAATATTCTCCTCAAATGACACTGCTGATGTCATCAGCTGTAAAATGTTGTCAGAGGCACTCCAAGTCAGACTTGACCTGAGGCTCTTGTGTAAAATACTGGGTTTTGTACTATGTGTACTTAGGCAGGTGTTCTATTCTCACTGCAGCCAAATGTGTGTGTTTGTGTGTGTGTGTGTTTGTTTGTGTGTGTGTGTGTGTGTGTGTGTGTGTGTGTGTGTGTGTGTGTGTGTGTGTGTGTGTGTGTGTCTGTATGTGTGTGTGTGAGAGAGAGAGAGCTCTTGCTTGACATTACAGAGAGCCTTTTACACCAGCATGTGGGGCACTGTTATTACCAGATTCTCCTCAGCTGACACTGCTGATGTCATCAGCTATATCAGATTTTTGGATATGCAGTACCCCCACCAGGGCAGGGTCAGAGACTAGGCCAGGTAGAAGTCACCTCATCCTATACAATAAAGATTACAGTGACATGGCTTTTAATCTATCCAAATACATCATGACATTGTTTGTAGGCTCTGTGTTATCTTGCTGAGAAAGCCATGTGGTCTCTCCAGCTGCTGCATGTGTCTAGTGAGGTACACGAAAAAGAGAACATTATACTCTATTAGTGTTCTCATTAGGTTTGACTACAGTGCTGTCATACAATCCTAAGATCTCAATATGATGGAGTGACTTATGATGTGCACAACATAGGCTTTCAATAGCAGTGTGGATAGTTGGTGGCCAAAGTTCATATTTCTATGTACATGCATCCCCAGTGCTTGCATCACTGTGTTTGTTGTCAATGCTGTGCTTAAGATGGAATTCCACTTTTCAGACAGACAACATAACAAACACACATTTCTGCATTTATTTGTAGATCACGTGCATTTGTCACCATTCAGTTATCTATGTTGGCTTCCCCTGTACTATGTTATCATCATTGGTGGGCTCAATGATTGCACCCAATATGCAAGAATCAGCAAATGTAGTAAGCCAAAGGCCATAAACTTTAGCCTGAACTGTCAAAAAATAGAGTCCAAACAGTGAAGGACCAAGCACAGATCCCTGGAGTTTGCCAATGGTGACAGCTCTACTGGTACAGGTTGATTTACCAACTTTCACAATATGTGTTGTCAGTGAGCCAATTGGTTACCCATCAACTGACTTAAGAGTTACTACCCAACTGGGAAGGTTTCTCAATGATACCTGCATGGGGGATTGTGTCAAAACCCTGGGCCAGATAATGATAGGCACTATGCACTTTCATGCCTTCATCCAGGCCTATCACATGGAATCAGTGGGCTATGACAATATCACAGATTGACTATGCTGTAACTCAGCACATACACCTTCCTGATACTGTTGAATACACACTTCAACAACACTCTCCACATGGGCTATATTCCCATACAAGGGTGTACATCAACAATCATCCACCTGAGTTGGGGGGACAGCACTTGATGCATGTATGTACAGAGATATCCTGACTCTCCTCAACTGTGAGATACACCAACATGTTATCATGGACCTCTCCTACATGTACACTAGTAATATTCCGGCTGTGTGCAGCTGACCTGTGTGTTTTTAATGATGCATCGTGTCTGTTACATCTGATAGATGTCCTCAAAGAGGTCATCGAGGGCATCGAGGGATGTGAAGATTACTGATCCTACAGACATTGCCAACATACTGGCTGACAGGTTCAGTGCAAACTTCTCCCCCCCTCCCCCCCAAAAGGAGAGATATCTATACCAAGCGATTGCAGCCCCCCAAACATCTCCAACGCCCAAGTGAGAACTGCTCTCTCCAAAGCAAAAAACACAGCATCCATGGGACCTGATGGTGTCCCCGGCTGTGTGCTCCACGAACTCAATGAGGAATTAAACCCACAGCTAGGACAGCTGTTTAATCATAGTCTTACCTCTGGATACGTACCCAGGGAGTGGCGCACTGCAACTGTGGTCCCACTTCACAAAGGCGGTGCCTCCACCGACCCTGGAAATTACCGCCCATTAGCTTGACAAGCCTTATCTGCAAAGCCATGGAGAGGATCATAATGGACCTCATAAATAATTTGCAGACTTTGGATCCATCCCAGTTTGGCTTTGTCAAAGGCAGATCATGCCTTCTAAACTTGGTTGACTTTTCAAACAGTCACCAAAGCCATTGATGAGGGAAAGGCAGTCCATACAGCCTACCTCGATCTGGCGAAGGCCTTCGATACAATACCCCACTCGGGTATCATTGAAAAACTCATCAGCTTAAATGTTAACCCATACATCACAAGATGGGTTGCAAACTGGCTGAGTGACAGAACCCACAGGGTCAGAGTTGCTGGCGCCATGTCAGACTCAAAGCCTGTCACAAGTGGTGTACCACAGGGCTCAGTCCTGGGCCCACTCTTGTTTGGCATCTACTTTTCCAAGTACAAGCAAACACAGGAGGGTTATGGCTGACAAAGTTTGCAGATGACTGCAAACTGGGCCATAGTAGAAAACACATCTGACACAGATATCCTTCAGAAGGGTCTCACAGAAACGGATAACTGGTGCCAGAGCCATGGCCTAAAGTTAAATGCCAAAAATGCATAGTCATACCCTTCGGGAAAAACAAGGTTACCCCTAGCTACCAAATAGGTGGCAATCCACTGAGCATAGAAGAAGTTATCAGGGACCTGGGGACCCAGGTTGATAGTAGTCTGTCATTCGACACCCATGTAGCTAAAGTAGTTAGGAAGACCTTCTACATTGCCCACCTTATCATGAAGGGATTCTCATCTAGATCAAGGAGGTCATAGTCTCCCTATACTCATCACTCATCAGACCAATGATTGAGTACAATGCCCCATTCGGAATGTATCTGACCCGACACTTGCAGCAGCTGGAGAGGCCACAAAGTTCCTCACCAAAAGGATAAAGGGTCTCAAACATCTGTCCTATGCTGCCCGACTGAAAGAACTCCAGCTCTATTCAGTCGCTACCGCTTGCTCAGAGGTGACCTTTGCCTAACATACAAGGCCATGTCAAACCCAGATTTGATGAATATGCTTCACCTCAAAAAATCTAGATCCGTCAGAGCCACAAGGGCGGAGACTTAAACCTCGACACGGCTATTAATAGGACGCGCTGGAGGGATAGATTCATCACCCAAAGACTCCTATGCTGTGGAATAAAATCCCGGTATATGTGAGGCAGAGCACCTCGCTGGCCTTGTTCAAGAGAAATCTTGACCAATGGATGGGAGTTCGCAGATATACCCCAGGGATTACCTCAGTGTCACTGCTCAACAGAGGCACAGCAAAATAATGGGTATAGTTCCCCATACTAAAGGGGTGGCGTAAGCCACAAAACTATGGGCTAGGCTTGTAAATGCCCTCGGGCAGATAGCCTAGTATGAACCTATGAACCTATGAACCTATGAACAACAATATAATCTTATGGAACTTGACCATGTCAAGGCATTTGACACAAATCTACATTGAGGTATTCAATCAACAGTGTCATATGTGGCCATAAACAGCTATATAACCAAATGGGTAGAAGGGTTTATCACATACATGGCATCTTACTATGTTGAAATGTGTAATGTAACCTGTATTTCAGGTCCCAGTGATCTGGTCCATACATCAGGGCTGTCTAATAGGCCCTTTCCTGCCCATTATTTAAGTGATGGACATCACAGATGACATGCACATGCTGTATCCCAATAGCTGCCCGAAGGACTACAGATTGTCAACAATCATTGCCTCCAGCTGTGATATTAGTATAATACAGACAGTGTCACCACATACCAAAAACTGCTGCCACAGCCATGACAACACCTGCACTGACAAGATACATGAGGGGATTTGTTGATTCAGGAAACAGACACAACACCCAAGTATAATGTGGATATAACACCCTATAATCAGACTAATAGGTATGTGACCCACATCCTGGGGTAGATGGTAAGTGGTACATCCACCAGCATGTGGTCACTGTACTGAGTACTCCCTTGAATATAACACAAGTACTGGCTATGTGAAGGGCATGCACATCAGAGGCCATAATACCTTCACAAATTCCAGGCTTCATCACACCAATAACTGTGTACAATGCACCCTTCTTCATGTACCTCCCAACACATCTTCCAGTGATATGTAACTGAAGTGTACCAATTTGTCACTGTGCACTGTCATACAGCTTATTGGCCATACCTAGGTATTTTTTTCTGGGGAATATACATGACTGTCTGATGGTGCTGAACACCAATCAAGGTGTTACACCAGACATATGTGTGCTACCTGTTCTGCTTATGCACACACTACATACATTGGTGCTTGACAACATTAATGTCATGTATATCACTCGTGAATGAGTGGATTGTGCCATATATGTGTGTATATGTGTGTGTGTGTGTGTGTGTGTGTGTGTGTGTGTGTGTGTGTGTGTGTGTGTGTGTATATATATATATATATATATATATATATATATATATATATGTGTGTGTGTGTGTGTGTGTGTGTGTGTGGGTGCCATGCACACAAGGCAGCTAGCCTGCATTACCCATTCTGTCACATACAGGTATAAAAGTATCCCTCCTAACACCTCCAGCAGATGTTACAGTGCCAGAACAGTGCATGTGGTTACCCTCATAGAGTGCGAATGTATTATAATAGTTGTTGAAGTGTGTGTATGCAGACTCATCTCTTATCAATCTACATCACATAAGTTATGTCAGAGGCATGGGATTACTGGTGGTATTATTCTGATGTTGTTCATGATTGTGGTTAGTTCTTGTAATGCTTTCCATGAGCCTTTACTTGTGGCCACCTTGCTGAAGACCTCTGCTGAGATTGCACTCATATTCAGGCAAATCAGTTTGCACAGCTTCACAATATGCACCCTACCCCAGTAGTATGTCAAATCCCTGATAAACATCCACTGCATTATTCATGTAAAGATGCTTATCTCACACACACATCCTCCCCATTGATATGTCACCTTATGTGACAGTTACATAAAACACATTTTCACTTTACAGTCCCTACTGTACCATATAGATATGTGATTGGTGTTGCTGTTACAGCCATCTTCCATTGACATGCCATCCTCTGCTGTACATGAGGGAGTTTCACCTGTCTTCTTTCTCTGTGTTCATTCTTATAATTCATCTGTGTGTCCTCATTCAATACACACACTTATACTGAATGATCATTTTACATGGCAGTACACGTCCTGTTACAGATCATTAACACAGCTTCAGTACAGAATGCCAAGAATGGGATATCACA
Organism: Protopterus annectens; assembly: GCF_019279795.1. NCBI lineage: Eukaryota > Metazoa > Chordata > Ceratodontiformes > Protopteridae > Protopterus > Protopterus annectens. Next base: position 821,968,918 of record NC_056732.1, read on the forward strand.
GTACTCTGCACTGTAGGTACACTGTCCTGTACAGTGTTTGGACCATATACTTTGCTTTCGTAGCTCTCAACTGTGCAGATATTCCCATGATGTCCAGGTGTTTTCCGTATCAAATATTTGGCTTCTTGCCATATCACTGGGATGATCTCTGGACTGATGTGTCATTATTACATATATTTGACTGCATATCTCTCAACTGTCCTGATTTGTGCAGAATGTCCAGTTTTTGTCTCATATTTGTGATCTTCCCCATAACATTTTTGTTTTCTGGCAAATCATTAACATGTCATTGTGGAGTGAAGTCAGAAACTGATGGCAGACATTTGAGTTTCAAACTTCATGCTCTTCAGAGATTTCATGCTACTTTACAACCTATTTTTCTATTAACTTTCTAAGTTTGAAAGAGCAATATTAAAAATCTGCCCCTATTTTTGGGCCTTTGTCCCCCATTATTTATGGCTTTGTCCAGATTCCTTGCTCTAAGAGGTTGAGAGGTATGTTTGAGTTTCATTCTACCACATTTCTATGTGACATCCATGGTTAATATGTCTCCATTTATGGTTAAATGTCTCCGTATTATGTTGGCCCTTGTGCAGATTTATTTATTTATTTTATTTTACATTTGTTGACCGGGATAGTCCGACTGGATGCATGTCCATTTTCAGCGGAGGCCCGGGGAGAAAAGCTCCAAGGGTAAGCAGTTACAGCATTACATAATACCAGCATTACATATTACAAACAGACTATTTATAGAGATTACATAAGTAAGCAAGTTAAACAAGTTCCACAGGTTAGAGTTAATCATGATTTTTACACATTCTAGAGAGAGTTAGCCAGGCTTGATACATTGATATAGCCAGTTAAGTGACAAATGTTGTTTGAGTCTAGTTTTAAATTGACCTAAGATGGAAAGTAAGGTAATATCAGCTGGAAGAGAGTTCCAGGATCTACTTACAGAGTTTGCAAAGAGAGAGTCACCAGCTGTGTTATTAATTTTGCTAGTCTGAATTAGTAGTTTGTTAGAGGATCGAAGTGGTCTAGGATTGTTATAGGGGGTGATAATATTTTTAAGTGCAGGAGTATTGTCCGGATTATAGAGGATTTTATAGGCCATAATCAGTTGGTTTTACTGGATTAGGCTGGGTAGTTCAAGCCACCCAAGCTGATTTAGATTGATGCAATGATGTGTCCTAAAAGGCAGCCCAGTGGCAAATCTGGCAATGTAATTGTAGCAAATTGAGAGTTTGTTAAGGATAGTCTTGTTTAAATTCGAGAGTAGAGGGGATGCATACAGAACGGTTGAAAGAAGGTGAGAGCGAGCTATAGCAATTTTAGCTGGTGGGGTTAGGAAGGCTTTTATTCTGTACAGTGACCCTAGTTTTTTATTGATGGTTTTGATAGTTTGGTTAACATGTAGGTCGAATTTTAGATTATTGTCTATGATGACACCCAATAGTTTTGTAGAGGGGTCAGGGGAGATTATTGTGCCATCATTTGGATTTATGGTAAAGGTGAAATCGGTAGACCTACGTGTTGGTGAAAATAACAGCATTTAAGTTTTTGTGGGATTTAGGATCAGATAAGTTCAGAAAGCCAGTTTTCTATTGTATTAAAGGTGGTTTGGGTAGCTGAACATAACTCTACTGGAGATGTGGCTGAGCAAATCAGAGTTGAGTCATCAGCATATTGAATACAGCTGGCTTTTGCAGATGTGTTGCACTAACAGATTGACAGCTATCTGTGAAGCCCTGGTGATCACTGTGGCATTTCAGCAAATCTGTGGGCCGTAGGTGCTCTGTTTTAAATGGAATTGTATCCGTATCCACTTACACAATTTCCTGGCCGGCAACACTGTTGCTAGCCATGAACCTAGGTTAGGTGGACCATGGGGCATTAATATGCATTTCATGCTGTCGCTCACCACACACCACCATGCAAGCATGTAAACTCCATGTAAACTTCGCTCAGAGCCTACACAGAGTTTATTGAATCCCAGGGCATATTTTTATTTGTGTTATTGTCTGCTGTTCTTAGGAGCTAGGCTGGATGGCAGGATCATTAAGGTTGGAGTTTTACATTTGGGACATTGATGTCATATGCTAGGGATCGTTGCCATTTGTAGATTAAGTAGTAGGCCTGATGTGTAGATGTCTTTATGGTGGAAGATGGCTGCTAAATCCATCCTATTCATGAGATGTTAAACTGAGGTCCATCTACCTGAGTTGCTGGTAGCTCAGATGAAAGTAAAAGATCCCATGGCACCCAGAAAAAGAGTAGGGGATGTTTATGATGCCCTAGCCAAATTTCCCCTCATAGTATAAATACCACTTTGAGTCTTCCCTGAAAACAGGTCACTAGCCTAGTGGCCTAACCTGGTCGATAAAGGATATATATAGATAGATAGATAGACAGAAAGGTAAATTCATGCAATGTGACTACATAAATCCAGGGTCTTTTAGCTTAATGTAAATACAGTGCACTTTTCCTGTACTTCTGCTCTGTTTTTTTTTCTTTCTTTTTGTTACAGTTTTGGTTGAGTAGTCAGTTCTTTCTTTTTGCTTTGAGATTTAGTTACATTTGTTCAAAGTATTTCAAAACTTTGCAAGCAGCTGGATGCCTTATGTGTCCTATCCCACATATATACCATTTTAGGGCTACTTTGTCTGAAAAGTGCAACAGCCTGTGAGTCAGAAAAGAAGTAGCACATCTGCGAGTCACCTGATGTGCCTATCACAAGTCCCCAGAAGTGAAGGCGTCATTTGAAGAATAATGTTGATCGTGCAGGCAAGAAGCATAACATTTACTTAATCTTTCCAGTTATTTCTTGAGATGTGGCTGAAAATTTTAGGACATTTTTTCAGGTAGGTGACCTGGAACTAGATTATTATTAAAATGCACTCTTTACCCTTCATCTGTTATGAAATGTACTTTTAGGAGTAATCAGAGATAAGATAAAGTAGGTATGACTTAGTGATTAGATCTGTAGACAGGATGTAATGAGAGTATTCTAAGCACACAAAGTGATGTTATTTTCATGTATATTATAGATGTTGAATGATGCTCCTTTGAAGCTACCAAACTGGGATGCTGAAGCCTCTCCAGAAGCCTGATGGGCTATTTATGTAATTTCAGACTGCTCCTCCTTTTATATTATTGGTGCCACTGACTTTTGGTTTGCTATCTGTTTTCTTTGTCTTCCTTTTATTCTCCAGGTACTGCTGCTTACATTAACTTTCAAATAATAGGTCATCACTGTCCTGGGAGTTTGAAACTTAAATGGCTAAATCATTTACTGATGGACAACAGGTGGCAGTTCAGAGGAGGGGAATAGCAGCAAGTGTAAGCTGAAAAACACTGCATTTCTATTCAAAACTCAGTTAGGTCAGAGATGGAGGCATGCAATGATTCAGCTATGCATGGATAGACATGTAAATGTGCATGAGTGGTCCTACCCCCTACAACACTGTTAGCATTTTCTTTTTTTCAAAGTCTCACTCCCTTGCTGTGTTACCTAGCCCTCACCATTGAGGCACTGCTGCCGTGTCACATCCTATGGCCTCCCTCCAAGGGGATAGGAATAAGCTACTACCCACTGAATATCTCTGTTCTTCTACAAATATATGAAGAAGTCTTATGATGAAAGCACTCATTTTGACATGCAATAAAGCTTTCTGAAATGGCTACCTATGGTTTCTACATCCATTTTTTGACACTGAAGGTGCAATCAAAACAATAGGAAAACAACTAAAAGACTCCAAGACTGAACTTTAGGACTAACAGCATTAACTCTGTGCCTCATATAGTTATTCCTGCCACCATCGAGCTGCAGGATAGTTGACAGAAGTGTTCATCTAGTGATTCTGAGTTCAACTTCTAAAATTTGAGACAATGTCAGGTGAGCCATAATTTCTAGTGGTGCCATGGGGTGCTGAAAGCATGCACCTGTGTTGCAGTTTGAAAGAAAGATTTTCTACAGAGCCAAACCATGTCTCCATTGCACTGTGGCGCTCCTCTAGGTCATAGACTCTTACTTCTATGACTATTGCTTAGCCTCTGTTTCTGACTTGGCTCTGCAAATTATTTTCAATAGAAGGCTAAAGGCTCAAATAGAATTATGTAATGCATAGTTCAGGATTTTTCTTTTCTTTTTTCTTTAGTTGAGCATTATGCAGTTTTTATTTAGGATGCAGAGCAGATTTTGAAGACCTGCACTTTGATGAGGAGCTTTTTATTCTCCTTCTACTTCTGGCATTGTCTTTCTTAATATCTAATGCCCCCAATGATATTTCCATGTTGATGGCAATTAAAGTCCACTTTGTTTATCAGGTATGACAATTTATTTCCTTATACATTAGATTTGTATGATAGCTTGCCTCCTCCTGCCTGATGCTCCTATTACTTTACATTTGTTCTTTACAACCCTTACTTCCTCTATTTCCTGTAACCCCTCTATATCACCAGGAATACTATCACATGCTCTGAACTGATAGTCCTCTCCAGCCTCGGAACCCTCTATCCTTATTTCTGCTCATTTTTTTCCTGTCACACAGTTTTCTCTTTGATTTTGCAGTGTCCACTGAATTGTGTAATTATTTCTTTCATTAACTTCCTTTTCCAAATATTTCCTGGGTTATACATGTTAGACTGCTGAAGTATTTCTTCTTATAAATTTTTGTGTGAAACCTTGTATAATTTCATTTTCCATAATCAGGAGCCTTGGTTTCCAAACCTTGAGTCAGCATCCCAAATCAGACTTCCTCAGATGTCCATTTTATGCAAGTGTAACTAATTTTACTGTAAATGAACTGATTGTTTTGATGCTGCATTACATCCCCCCACTCATCCTCATAATTGCCTAAATTTACATTTGGGAATATTATCCCCAGATCATCTATACCTTTCTTTGGATTAATACCTACTCCATATACTCTTTCTTTGGGCTTTGTTTCCAAATGTGCTCTTTTCCCTTATTTGTACTAACCAAAGAGACAATAATTTTAACATTCCTACTTGCTGAATTCCTGTTTAGCCTTTCCAGTACATGAATTGTATAATCTATTGCAGATTTTTATATTATTTGCAAAGCAGCATATGTTTCCTTTCCTGTAAAGTATTATCTATAAATATTGTCAGGATATGAATATTTTCTCAGATGTAGAGATGTCAAGAGTTGCATATTTTATTAGATATGTAATCTTTATAACTGTTCCTTGGAATGGAAATGTTTGTTGTTTTAACACTCACTGCTACCTACTAATAGCTGCATTATCTCATGTTGAACTGGATCTCTGAATGTGCTCTAGCAAATTGGTTTGAATGACAGGAAATTGTGTTTGGTTTTGAAGTCACACTAACCACCAAAGAGCACTGAACCGGGGCTACTGTTACTCTTTGCTTTCTATTTGGCACAGTTGCTTGGACTTGGGAAACCACTGACTGGCAGAGAAAGTAGAATCAAAATTCCAATGTTTTCCACATCATTCTGAACTTTTTAAACTCATTTCAGTCTTCATGAAATAAAACATTTTCTACAGGGAATGTAAAAAAGAGTCAATATAGTTTAATTAATTTCCCAGACTCTGTAAACCAATTCTATATTTTTGCCTGTATGTAATTGACAGTCACTAGATATTTTTGGCAACATTATGGTAGTTAGATAAATGTCTTCTGAAGAAAGTGGCAGAATAAATGTAATTAATTGTAATTAGAATTTTCCTGGTATTACCTATTTGTTTGCTATATATTTATTTCTTTTCTGTACAAATCCTTCAGTAGTTTCTTTAACATTTGTTTCTGACTTTTTTCTCTTAAGTGAAGTGTTTTATTTATTACTTTACAAAAGTTTGTGGCTGGTGTCTTTTTTATTAGTCTATAAAAGGTAACACCACATTAGTATGACTATTGGCATCTAGCCTTTTTGAAGAGAGACATTTTGATTATAAGTTGTTAGAATTTAATAGTTGGCTCATTGAAACAATGTGCAGAAACTTAGACCTTAATGTTAGATTGGTCTAGTTCATGGCAGGGTATAGTATGGACACAGGAAAAGGGTGCTTTCACTTTACCAGTATCAATAGATCCTCACAGAAAATGTTCTGTGTGTTTGTGTGTGTGTGTGTGTGTGTGTGTGTGTGTGTGTGTGTGTGTGTGTGTGTGTGTGTGTGTGTGTGTGTGTGTGTGTGTGTGTGTGTGTGTGTGTGCACGCGTGTGTGTGTGTGTGTGTGTGTGTGTGTGTGTGTGTGTGCGTGTGTGTGTGTGTAAGGTTAAGTATTAGGTACTGTTAGTAAGATTGCAGTAAAAGGCACTGGTTCAGACTGAGGTGGGTGAAATCCTGGGGAGCCAGTGATAATAGCCTTTTCTGTAGCTATATAGTGTAAAGCTTAGCATGGTGTGGCAGGTGTTAGCCATAACTCAAGGCAGTCATGTGCATTTGTAAGCTCTTTAGATCAATTGCTCCTTGCATACATGACTGGTAGTGGTGCAGTGGTGTAGCGGTTAGCGCTGTCGCCTCACAGCAAGAGGTTTTCCAGTTCATTCTCAGTTGGGGTATCTTGTGTGAGGAGTCTGAATGTCCTTCCTACATTTGTGTAGGTTTCCTTTGGGTGCTCTGGTTTCCTCCCACATTCCAAAGACATGCAATAGATATATTAGAAGCTCTAAATTGGCTCTAGGTGTGAACGTGTGTGGTGCACCCTCTAAGGAGGGTTGGGCCTTGGGATAGCAACCTGAGCCCATAAAAACCCATAATTATTACAGAAACAACACATGCTGAAAGGTGCCTGTTGCCTGATGTACCACATGGTGCATAAATGTGGAAGAGAGAGATGCATAACTGGTGGCAGTAGTGTAATATTCATGGCCCATACCCCCTACCTCTCATATATGTGGTGCCAGCGGTATGGACATAAGTTCTATAACTCTTGAACACCTTCAAATAATTTTGACATAGTGAAATAGATTTAAACTCTGTAACCCTTGCACACCTGAGGAAGATATTGAGGAGGAATGGTGTTAGAAATTACTACACTGTTATCAGCAGTAATAGTTTATTTAAATCTATCTTCAGAATCAGCTCCAGATAGAATGCTGTCTATGACATTATCCTGTGAGTTATTCCCACCTCAACAATTGAACTCATCACTAACCCATGCAACCTGTTTGTTAACTTTTTTTTGGCATTGTCAAACAGAAGGAAATATAAACACCCTCTATGTAAGGAGGATCAGGTGGTTCTGTCCTCCTGGGACTACAAAGAAGTACTTATTGTGAATTGTGAAATGTTAGTCTGTTGATGTAATTCTCAGGTCTGAATAGAGTACTCAAGAGTGCCATAAAATGCTTTTCAAAATTCTAGGCTATCTATACCATAATAACTTCATAGACTACTACTCTGGTCACTCTGGCAAAGGAACGTAATAGAGTTGTCTGACATGATCCTGTTAGCATGAATTCACATTCCATCTGGTACTCTTGTCTTGCTAAAACTGTAGCACTATTCCATGTAAGGGAATAATAACTGACATAGTAAAAGCATTAATCTACTTCCATATGTTCCAGAGATTGCTATATAGGAATTTCCAATAGGGGACTCTGCCTGGTAAACAAAAGGAAACAACAGGTCAAGGTGATAGGGGGGCTTATCTGCCTGTCTCGATGGTGGTTGCCAGTATTGTCCTGACAGTCTCTTTCCTGTTGGCTGATATGTACTTTGGGAGATATAATACCAGAATGCCAAATCAGACAACATAACACAAATGAATGTTGATAATTGAAAAAGATAGATAGTTTACACAACACTTGCCAAAATATGTCTATATATATATATTTGTGTGTGTCTGTATCTATGTACATACATATGTATGCATGTACAGTATGTATGCATATACATATCTATCTATCTATCTATCTATCTATCTATCTATCTATCTATCTATCTAATCTATCTAATCTATCAAATTCCTTGAAGGCTAAGCTTGGCAATAAGAACTTTGTTGAAATGAACCTGTATACCATACTCTTTTAAACACCCAGGAATTTTTTTCCAGCAGTAATTACTGTCATTTTCCTGCCACATAAGTCAGATTTAGAGCCCTGTAAGTCACTAGCATTGCTTATTCACATCCATTTATTCAGTCTGTAGGAATGTCTCCGACATTTCATGGCTTGTTATGAACAGTAGTTCGTTTTCACAGAATGTCAGTTTTCCATTCTTTTTAGGAAGTTTTGGTAAACTACATTATTCCTTTGTCATCCCAGAGAATTAGGAATGTTTAAAGAGTCTTTGTGATTGGACTACCATCATCTCATTTGTTACTGCACATAAAACACACACACACACACACACACACACACACACACACACACACACACACACACACACACACACACACATTGCTTAGAATGTTCCTGTATTTCTATATTTTCATTAAGACACTACTACCTTGTGCTTACGTTCTCACTTCTTGCATAGTCTTGCTACCATTTCCTTATGGTTCTATTATTAATGGATGAATGACATGGGGTAGGATTCACGAAGCCTCCGTGTAAGAGCTCCAAGGCTTACACGGAGGTTGCAGTTAAACGGTGTGACGTCAGCATGTCATGCATATGCATGAGGGCATGCTGAATCACACCTAAGGCTAACACGGTCCGTGGAAGACAGTAGGGGGCGTGCCCGCAGGCCGAGCCCTGCAAGCGGACACGCCCCCAGAAGAGTAAAAGTGCCCAAAGTAAACACCCACGACAGAGTCCATGGAAATGTGAATAAACACAACACAACACAAGCCCCCACAGACCATGAACATAAAATATATGAATGAACATGTTATATAATTTTTTTTAAATTGTAAAGATGTTTGCCCATGAGTGCGCTCGTTTGCGCGGGCATGCCCGTAGCTCAGCCGCAGTCAGCAGTAAGTGGAAAAGCATATAAGAACTAACTATGCAAAGTAAGCCAAAAAGCAATAGCGTAGCGGTAGAGATGTCGACTAAAGAGCAGGCAGTCATGGTTCGAGCCCCCACAACATCAATATTTATTATTAGTAAAATAAGCACGAAACAAGTGCCTGACATATATGTACACATATAAAATTATATTTTATGTAAAATGTAATGAAATAGGCCATTTATTTTGAAGAAATGTGAGATAACAAAATAATAAAAAATGCCAGATGTGCCTATAGCTGAGCTACAGTTTAAAAAGGTGAGTGCATCTGCCCGTAGGTGAGCAGTGGTTTAACAGGTGTAAAATGAGTGCCTGTAGGTGAGCAGTGGTTTAACACGCTGAAACTGTGTGCCCCTAGCTGAGCTGAGCGTAATATGCGTGCTGACAGTCAAATGAGGCGTAGACCAGCGTAACCCGTTTGCGTGGAGCTGCGCGCCACGCCAACAAGCTAACCGACGGACAACGTTGAACAAGCTGTAACAAAACTGCCTTTACACAGACACACCCCCTAGCCTGTCTAGACAGTCATAAAATATAAAAAGCAGTGTTCAGGTTCGAACCCAGGACACCATGCACCATAGTCAAGGTACTGAACCACTAAGCCATGACAGCTGTACTTAATAAAGCAGTAATAGCAAATATATAGGAATGAATAGAAAGTGGAGCATGACAAAGCAAGTTTTGTGAAGTTGATACAATTCCAAAATGGCCAATCACAGATAAGTGCGGGAAAAACGGCATATATAAGCCCCATAGGTGGGAATACACAGCATAAACGATTGTAGAACTAACTTGCAGCCAGAATGTCAGGAGTAGGTGAGGGTAGTTGCTTTTGAGCACAGAGGTGGGGCGTTGAGGAGTCCAGATATGGTCTGGCTCCTAGTCCACAATCATGAGGCCCAACTCATGCAGGGCCAGGTCCTGTGGGGAGCATATAGGGCTGAGGCGTGGGACCGGTTGGCTCATGATCTCACCAGTGCCACAGGGATTCCAAGGACTGGTGAGCAGGTCCATCACCACCATGCGGACCTGAAGAGACGTAAGCAGGACCAATTGAACCTTTGGATCCAGGAGGCCCAGCAAATGCCCAACGCCCCACTACTGAGTAAGTTACATTTAATTATGTATGTAAGAAATTAAACTAGCTGATATTATGGAGATGTGTATTCCAATATTACTTCATTTATATTACAGCTGCAGGTGTCCGTTCTGCGAACCGCAGAGCCTATGGCGATAGGCTGGTGCGGTTGCGCCACCAGGCAGGTCAGTAATCCTCTCCCAGTAACTGTAAAGAAATATAAAAGTATGACAGTTAGCAAAAGAGTGCAGTGTAGTCACTAAGTAATAAAATGTGCAAGTAACAGTGTAAGAGTGTTTGCAAGTATTGCTTGATTACAAAAGTGTGTTGCAGTCTGTAATCCAAACAGAAAAATGAAAATGTCCGAAATAAAGTCTGAAATAAAGATGCCTCACCTGTAATATAATAGTACACAACCTGCAGCAGGCTGAAAAGTACAGCTGCAGAAGATGAGCAAATCACATGTGTGAAATATATCCCTGTTGAAATACTGAAACATGACAGAAGTGAGACTGCTGGAAAGGATTGTAATAACTACAGGTAAAACATGTCAATAAAGCCTAGAAGTAAGTACCATCCTGAATAGTAAAATGAAAACAAGTGAGAGAGTGTGAGAAAGAGTTATGAATCCACCAATAAAGTAGTAATAACCCCTGAATAAAGTATACTGCAGTCAGTACAGAATGAAATGAATGTGACAAGCAGAACCAAACTGCGAAATGTGTTCAAAGTGTTGCTGCAGCTGGAATGTGTATTCCAAAATCTGGATATGTTGCTCTCAATCTGCAATATGCAGATAGTATGATTGTCTGAAATACCAAACATCCACAGTTGTCTATAGCTATATAAAGCAAATGTAGCAGGATGATGTAGCTGAACAAAGCCAGATATGAACGTGTATGAATAACAATAAAATGTATATTGATGTAGCAGTAACAGTCTTATCACCAAATTGAAGTAGTTATCATATAGGAAACTGTAGTTAGAACAGTAGTGTGTATATATCTGCAGCTATTATAAATGTACAGCATATGTATTGGTATTCGAAGGTGTTAATATTATTTTCTTCACCCCACCCTATAACCACATATAATCCATTCCATGTGAAATTGGTATGTGCAATCACAATTAACACCCCTGGACATTTGTCCTGTTGGGTCATAAATATTTGCATGTACGTTGATGCATCTTCCCTGTTCATACATCCAATCCTGATGGCCTGTTGCCATCAATCAACCCTGCATGTTGTTGGACTGTGTATTGCTGTTCAAATTATGCATGTGTTATGCTCGCTGTTCAATGGTGTGAATATCTGGGTGTTTGGTTAATGGGAATACTAATGCATGCTTACAACTAATTGCGAATGGTATTGTATGTTACTAACCCAAACTGTCATGACATAATGCAAAACATAGGATGACAGGCAAGGCGGGTTCCAGCGGACCCACCTCTCCCACCTCAGCTGGCGAGTGCACCTGGCACTAGTGCCCAGTCTGGACCCTCCTCCGGTGGCCCTGTGCCACCTGCGGGTAGAAGCACTGCAGGGGATGGGGCCCGTCCTCCCTCTGCAAGTGTGGCCGGAGGAGAACCACCACTCACCCTCCGTAGCGTCCGGACTGTGGTGTGTAGGGAGATCTGGGACTCTGTTCTTGGGCCCCTATGCCAGCTTGAGGCACAGGTGGCACAACTTACGGGCATGCCTGTTGCCCGGCCTATACAGCCCCCAGTACAGCCCCATCCTGGGCAGTGAAGGAACAGTGGCAACTGCCCATGGGTGGGGATATCAGTTCCACTGTTGCCATCTGTGGGCTCATGGGCTCTGGATATCCAAACATCCGTCCCCGTCAATTGTGTAACCCCCCCACATGTGTCATACACCGCCCCTGTATGCGTCTTGTTTGTCTTGTCTGTTGACCTACCCAACCTACCTCCCCAGCTATACCGACTTCCTTCACCTGACATACCACTCTCACCTGAAAAAAAAAAAAAGGGCACTCTGTACCCACAAAAAAACTACGCCCCATACATAGCTGCCCATTCTGCACACATGTCTGCTGGACATGGAAACTATCAATTACAATTGGCTGTACAACAAGTATTATTGTTGTCCTGACACCTCTTTCAGGGGTGGAAGGTTTCAAATGTCACACCAAATTACATACATATGCACAGCTGTTGCTGATGAAGAAATGGGCAGCTATGGGCCTTACCTACATCCCTCCTGCAAAACCCAAGCTTGTTTCCCTACTGTCTTACTCTCTTTGTGACCCCTTTTTTACCACTTTCCTGTCTCCGCATTTTCATTTCTTTCAAAGAAAATAGCGCGGGTGTGCGCCAGAGTAAGCACTGTTAAGCGGTTGTAAGCGGGTGTGCGTGGAGCTGAACGCCAGTGCGCATGCGTGAGCTCTGCGCAAACCAGCGCTAACCCAGTTACAATGGCTTAAAAGTGCCTTAGTCACTCTGATTGACAGGTCCTGTAGTCAGTTCAAAAGCAAAATAAAAACCCACTCTCAGTCCCGAACCCAGGACCTTGGAAACAGTAGTCTGCATGACCTACCACTAAGCCATGACTGTTATACAAGAACTTTGTGCTAAAATAAATATATCATGTAATAGTAGGAATGAATGTAAAGGGAATATAGGATGTGTAGTACACAAAGCATGTCATGTATACTTACTGTCAAATCTAGTGGATTTCCATAATAGTAGTGTGTGAACAGAAACAGCCATGCTAGTTGTTAGCTAGTAGGTAATAATGTCAGTTAATGTACATATATAAATGTATGTATATTTACATATATATATATATATATATATATATATATATATATATATATATATATATATATATATATATATATATATATATATATATATAGTTGTAGGTGTCAGTGTGCATACACACTTACTACAGGAAACAGGAGAGAGGAATGGAGAAATGTGAATCTATAACACAGCCTGAATTATGAGAGAAATACTAACTTTTACACTCACAGAACAGTTTCCACAGCATACCAGCATGGTCCCCCCCTTACAGTCTGAAAGGGCAACGCCTATCTCACATACCATTTTATAGCACTGTCCTGAAATCACAGTGAGAACTGCAATCAGTATAAAACTGGCTGCATGCAATTAGCAAATGCTGGCTTAAAATTGGTGCAGAGGCCATCACATGGACTTATGCAGATACCTACAATAGCATCCTGTACTCACACTCCACACATGCAATACTTTCATTGCACTGTCTGGAGGCAGACAGAGAGAGAGAGAGAGAGAGAAAGAAAAAAAAAAGAAGAAAATAAGAACACAAACAACAACACACATTACACAAACTAAGTTGAAGCTGTCAGCAGTGTCAGTACCAAGCTGGGCTAGCAGCAGCAGGAAGCTGTAGTAACGGTAATGCAACCAGCCGCGACAAACACAGGTAATGTAAAGTAACAAGTTAATAGTCTACATACTGCAAACCCTCCATATGTGTCATAGGTCTGTATCTATAGGTATGTCCATGTGATATGTTGTGTGCACATAGTTCCACCCAAAGGGGATGACTATACATTACATGTCATTCAGTGTTAGGCCATGATCCTGGCACCAGTTGTCTGTTTCAGTGAGGCCTGTCTGTAGGATATGTGTGTCAGCTGGTGTAACGACTATGGCGCTTAGTTTGCAGTCATCTGGGAACTTTGTCATCCACAACCCGCACATGTTTGCTTTCACATCTGAGAAGTAAATGCCAAACAAGAGGGGTCCTAGGACAGAGGCCTGTGGGATACCACATGTGACTGGCATTGAGTCTGACATGGCTCCTGCAATATCTATATTATGGATTCTGTATGTCAACCAGTGTGCAACCCATCATGTGACATATGTAGTAACATGTAAGCTAATGAACTTGTCTATGATGCCTGAGTGGAGTACTGTGTTGAAGGCCTTAGGCAAGTCCAGGTAGGCTGTATGGACTGCGTTGCCCTCATCAATGGCTATAGTGACTGTTTTGAAAGATCAACCAGGTTCAAAAGGCAGGATCAGCCCATCACAAAGGCAAACTGGCTGGGAACAAGTGTCTGCAGGTACCCAATATTGCTGTATATGCGTCCCATACTGAATAATTCCATAGCTTTGCAGACCAGGCTGTTTAAGCTTGTGGGGCGGTAGTTCCCAGGGTCAGTAGAGGTGCCTCCTTAGTGGAGTGGGACCACTGTTGCTGTATGCCAGTGTTCAGGTATATATCCCGTAGTATGGCCAAGGTTAAATATCAGTCTTATATGCGGTTGTATGTCCTCTTGGAGTTCACGTAGCACACATCCAAGGATACCATCAGGTCACATTGATGCTGTGTGTTCTGCTTTGCTGAGGGCAGCCCTCACCTGGACATCTGAGATGATAGGGAGGTTACATTCAGCTGTGATAAGTATTTCTAAGTGTGGGGGAGAAGGAGGAGGGATACGTGCACTGAACCTGTCTGCCAGAATGTTGCCAATATCTGTGTGTTCAGTGAACGTTAAGTAGGTGTGTAGTAACTCAGAGCATATCTGAGGCATTTGGTCCATATGTGTAACATAACTGAAGAAGGCCTTGTGGTTATCTATAGTGTTCATGGCCATTTCCCTCCCAGAGTAGGCAGTGGATGTTGTTATGAGAGACCGTAGCTTATTACCAGTGCTGACCACAGATGCCTTCCCTTTATGTGAATCTGCTCTGTCCTACAGTAGCCTCCTTCTATCGTCATACAATCTGCCTTTGGCTGGGGTCCACCAGACAGGATGCCTAACCTTTGTGCATAGGGTCTAGGTTAGAAATGTGTGTGCATGTTCCATGCATTCTTTGGGATGTCCGTGGGAAGCATTCACAAAGGGGTCAGCAGTGTGGGTTGTGGCTTCCACTAACCCAGTGGGCTGCATGGATACCATGTCAGTCCTAACAAGTGAATATCTGTCTAATCACATATATATCAAAGTAGTCTACTGTGCTGGTGGTGGTGGTGGTGGGATATGTATATCCAGGCCGAGTAATTTGTGCCCAGATCACACTAGTGGATGGCGTTCCACATACAGTACCTTGGTATGAACCCCCAGAGTGAGGTTGTGCATTGGACCTGTCTCAGTGTGCTGACCGATGGGGCATGCTACTATGTTGTATGGAATGTGGCAGGTATTGTTGCACAGGTGTTGGCTGAGCACTGATATCTGGCCATGTACTTGTGTATCCACCAAGAGACACACACATGCTACATATGGGAGTAGTAGTATATCACTACAGTTGAGTATCATGTATAGTATGTGTGCCATATATTGCTGACATAGTCTGCTGATATCCTGTTTGTGTTCTCTTCCAGGGACATGGCACGTCAGCAAAATCCTGCCTACTCTGCTGCAGAAGATGAAGAGATACACCAGAGCCTGGTGCGGGATTATGACATACTGTTTTCCTGCACCAGCCAGAATCAGCAGGAGAGGGCTACACTGTGGCAAGACCTTGTCCGTAGGGTAAATGACATTGGCATGCATAATAGGACATATGAGCAGGTACGACATCACTGCAGTGATTTAATCAGAAATGTCCGTCAGCGTGCATCGGATATCCACAGGCAACAGGTCGCCACAGGAGGTGGGGTGGCCACACACCCCCCCTCACCAGACTGGAGGGCTACTCCTAAGTGTTGTGGCTCCAGCCCCGGAACATCAACAGCAACACACCTGCATCATGATGGAGGCTGGATCCACACAGCAACACGACATGGAGCATGCAGGTAATATGCCATATGTACACTTGACTGTTTTGTACACTGTTAGTTTATGCATGTGTAAGGTGTGTCCGTGGTATGTAGCTGTCAACATAGTATGTAATTGTGCATGTGTGATATTGCCAATATCAGCAGCTGACATGTGAAAGGCAACTGGTGTACTACTGCACTGTATCATATGCAGTATCAATGGCACAGTTGTGCCCACTGACATTAATCTCCTCATTTCTGCAGGTCCCTCTGGTGTTACAGCAAGGCAGCCCATCCATGCTGGTGAGTGTGTTTTAATAATACCTATAATAGTCCTGATAGTGCTAGTAATACTAGTGTAACTCAGTAGTGCTCTGTGTGTATACTGTGGGGTGTGCATGTGTGCATGTGTGCCTGTGTCCACGTGTGCACGTGTGCATGTGTGCCTGTGTCCATGTGTGCATGTGTGCATGTGTGCATGTGTGCCTGTGTCCACGTGTGCATGTGTGCATGTGTGCCTGTGTCCACATGTGCACGTGTGCATGTGTGCCTATGTGCATGCATGCATGTGTGCATGTATCCATGTGTACACGTGTCCACATGTGCATGTGTGCATGTGTGCCTGTGTCCACGTGTGCATGTGTGCCTGTGTCCACGTGTGCATGTGTGCATGTGTGCATGTGTGCCTGTGTCCACGTGTGCACGTGTGCATGTGTGCCTATGTGCATGTGTGCATGTGTCCATGTTTCATACCTCTCAAGTGTACCTCATTACGAGGAACGTACCTCATTTGGGGTCTTAAAAAGTTCATGTTCCTCGAAGTTCCCTCAAAGTTCCACATTGAAAGATTCTGTCTCACAGTCAGTGTTAGGAATTTGTTTAAGTGAAATCCATTGTAAATAGAAATGAATCATATTAATTCATTAAAAGATCTTCTTTATAAGTAAAACCAGCATATTTTAACCCTCCTATGACCTTCCTAGCTGAAGTTGTTAGTAAGCCATTAGTATGTGTTCCACATTTTGCCCATTTGTTCCACATTATGAGGGCTAGTGTTCCTCATTTTGGACATGGAAGGTTGAGAGCTATGCCATGTGTACATGTGTCCACGTGTGCATGTGTGCATGTGTGCCTGTGTCCACTTGTGCATGTGTGCATGTGTGCATGTGTGCCTGTGTCCACGTGTGCATGTGTGCATGTGTGCATGTGTGCATGTGTCCACGTGTGCATGTGTGCATGTGTGCATTAGTGCATCACTGGTAACATTGTTTAGACATTGTAAACTGTGTTTCCTGTCTTCCTCCCACAGGTTCTGATGCTGCTCTGGTGTCCTGCAGCAGGGAACCTGAATCTGGTGCCACAGGTACTGATAATGATGATATCTGTGTAATGGCACAGGAAGGTGTGTCAGGGTCTGTCATTGGTCAGCCAATTGACAGTACACAGCTGTCAACCCCATCATTGCGCACAGTCATCCTGCCAGTACATCCTATGTCACCATTGTCCCTAGGTGATGGACAGGATACAGTGGGCATTGACCAGGGTAATGTGGTATCTGTGGCACATGCTTCCCCACACAGCAGCCATGGGCAGGGTCCTGCGATGGTACCACACAGACAGTTGCCCATGGGTTCTCGTGGGAGCATCCGTGGGCGTACTGCCTCTGGCAGACATGCCCAAAGAGGTCTGTCAACCTCAGCTATGTTTCGGGCTGTCATGCAGGCACAGTTGCGTATGAAAAGGTACACCAGACAGGGTCTGAGGGAGCTGAGAGCATGTCGCACAGCCATGACTGACAGTATGCGTGACATCGCGGATGCTATCCGTAATTTCACTGATGTCATAGACAGACATTGTGGAGACATATTACAGCAGTTCCACAACCACATGTCCATGAGCCAGGGCAATGGTGGACGGTTGCGGTGTCAACGTGGTCGCATGCCAGCAACAGCAGCAGCTGGCAGTCGGCGCAGATGACAACAGGTCCGCGGATGCCCCCATAGTGCCAGCAGCAGCCCCAGCAATGCTGGGTATGTGCTGTCATGGCAACGCCCAAGGAGACCATGTGCACGTGGCTCTGGACAGTCCCAACAGGTACCTGTGTCCAGTCAACACACTCCCGCTTCTGATGACAGTATCCAGTCTGGCTTAGTACCGGATACGGTCCGTAGCACCCCTGCCAGGCACAGGTACCATGTCCGTGCCCACAGACACTGATCTGTATGACCTGCCAAGTGCAGTCTGTGGCTGTCCACAAACTCCAGTATATGGCAGCCATGAGGTGGAACTGTGTGCATGCATACACATGCGAAATGTTAACACCTAGGGCTACCACATACACGCACACACTGCACCAACAGTGCCCCACCCTGTACTGCTGTCCCTCACCAACACACATACACACACATGTCAATTGGTCATATCAGTGGCAGACTCAGGCATACCTAATTCACACCCTGTGCATATGATGAAACTGTGCCACCTCCTGCAATCTCCAACATCAGTGCAGGAACAGGTAAACATGTTGCTGATGCACAGGGTGACTACATAAAAGTGTATTACTAGTATCATGTTGGTAACAGTACAGTGTGCTGATATGACTGTGTGTATATCCCAGCATGCCTGATGCAGTAACTGTATGACTGTCCTGACTTGTTATCTACACCCATAGTAAGTACCATAGTGTAACAGCTGCACATTATTGCATACCGGTGGTAAGGATGTCAACAGATAGCCACATACATAGGTAGCACAGGGGAGAAGCTAATGCAAGTAGTGATACACAATGATGGACATGTACAGTAATGGTGGCAAGTTGCCCACAACGACTATGCAATGTGGATGTTTGCGCATGTTGATATGTGTGCAGTACCAATGTAATACAAATCACAATTAACTATGACATAATATCAATTCTACCATGGACATCTGAGCTGTGCATTCCTGGGTACATGTTGATAGTGCCTACATATTTGCACTGTTACCTACTGTAAGTGTTACCCCTTCTTTGTTGTACAATGGACTACTTCCAGCCCTGCTTACTGTAGCTTTGTTTGCATGCATGTTCGCTTGGGGTTCCCTGGAACACTGCTTCCACCTGCAATGCAGAGTTACAGAGCTTCTGTGGACTCCTAGTGACATCTGCATAGAGTACTATACATATGTCAGGTTTCCACATGACAGAACGTCACTGTCTGTCCTGTTCACATGTACGTTGCCTGTGACACATTGCACATGACTTACCTGGCATTTACCCACGAGTGCAGTCATATATGCCAGTGCTATGAAATCAGTAGCAGTACACCCACACATACACACCTTCAGTATGTTGTTCCCCATTGGCCCTATGTGTTGGTAATCACCATGGCAATCACACTACTATGATAGCATGTGCAAAGGTAACCTGAAAATCACCTCTATGGTCCAGTTGTGGTTTATGTGAGTCATGTGGCAATGTCACAGCTGCCACATGTATGCAGTCAACCCTCTCCCCTGGCCAGGAACGTACAATACATGTGTGGGATGCCACCACATAGCCAATCTGGGGACTGAGCCCTCTGAACCCAGTACTGCCATACCCTGTCAGGTGGCATGACATACTACAGTGACTACAATACCAGTCTGACATAGACCTGCACTAACAGCAATCTGAACACACTGGGGCATACTTGGAGACTCAGAATAGCATCCTGCCTGAGCATCACACACCTCCACAGCTGGCACACAGGCATATGTTACGTCGGAACAGAGCACATGCCACACATGGCACACACATCCCATGTGCCACACACTCACAGCCTATAGGGCTACACAACACACCTGCTACAGATGTGTCAGTTACCTCTCTTGGCCACTGCAGTGGGGTCCCGCTCAACAGGCTGTACATGGTGAAGGTCACAGTGATATGCCTGTGGGGCACTATGGTCCACCACAAAACACATGCATACAGGTCAGTCAGAGGCATGGACACATATGACTCAGTCATTGACCATGCCACTATGGATGACCTGAGACATACCTCCCTGGACTACATGATTGGGAACATAGAAGGGATCTCTCAGCATGTGGCATGGGCCAGTATGAGCCTGATCTTGGTTGCCATCATACCCTCACCAGGTATGCTACCACAATATGTAGGAAGGGTGTTCTATGTCTGCATTCTGCTCAATCTCCAATGTCATTCATAGGGTATCCAATGGCTGTCAACGTGTGCTTACATGCTAAGGAAGCCACAATGATTTGCGAGGGGCAGCTTGCACATGACACCCATGGGCCATTGTATATTGGTGAAGCCCCTTGATACACACATAGTGCCTTTTGCTGTAGGACACGGATTACATAGCCACCTCCGCGGGTATCACACAGGATAGGACACTAACAGTGATGCTACACAACACCAGCAGTGTACACCGCAAGATGCATGCACTGGACACTGTCCTCAGCACGGTGCACTGCAATATCTGTGCAGTACCAGATTCCTGATTCACAGCTCACAGGTGCAACCCATCACTGCCAGGTTATACCTCATACCATGCCTGTCGTCCCCTACACATGTAACACACATGGACAGGGGGTTGTATCCCAAGGCACCACAGATACACACACCTCCAGGTTGTTGGCACAACACAAAGCATCAGGGCCTATCCATGAGCAGCTAACAGTGTGTTGGACTGCCTTCTGGCTCATAGCCTGGCACACACAACCCTCCCATACACAGGAAACCCACCTATCCTCCCTAACAACACTGGCAATATGACAGTATCAAGAAATGTCTTTATATGGCTGGACTGCATCCAGCCAAACATTGTGCGTGAGCATTACTGTAGCTACAACACACTAGCTGAAAGGTTCCCAGCATGACGTCACTGAAATGCAGTGGAACAACATGTTACCACTCCCACAACAGGTGGGAACATGCAGCACCTGTTCATTGACTACATGTAGACTATATGGCCCAGACCAGATGTGTATCCCCTGCTGTAGGTATTATACCATATACAACCCACACTGTATAGACACATATCGCGTGCGGCCTCTGCACAGTAAGACACAGTCATATTGTTATGCATTGCGAATACCATTTATCCACTTAAGGCATGTGTCAGAGATGGTAACTACTGAAGGTCACAGGTATATATGTGTATGTGTCACACACATACATCATGTGTGCATTGCCATTGCTGGTTTAGGCAATGGCATGCATTGTTATGAACAACAACCCACACATGGTCATATTGTGTGACACAACCACACGTGGCAGTTGTGGGTTTCCAAAACATACCTATCTGTGCTCTGACAGTGGTAATAGACCCAGTAGTGGAGCGCACTATTGGCATTACTGGGCAAGTAGCCCTGTTTGGCTGTACTGCTAGTGTGGTGACATCCCCTGTGTTTACTGGGGGAATATGCAGCATCTGGTGTATTGTAGTATTTGCCAAAAGGATCTGTTCTCTCACACTTGCAATTACACACACCCTACTACCCCCCACACACACTTGCCATTTGCAGGATTCATACCCCTACCTAACTATGTCACAACATGTGAGAGAGACACATTAGCGAAGTGCACTATTCGGATTACTAGGAAGTTCCTCTTCTCTGGCTGTACTTATAGGGTGCTGACATCATCAGTGTTTGGAAAGGGTAATGTGCATCATGTAGTATGATCTCCTGATTGCCAAAAAGTACATGTCTTTCATACAGAATTGCACACACACAAACTCTCCTCATCCAAACACACACACTTGCCATTTGTTGGTTTCAAACCCCTACCTAACTATGTTATGACACTTCAGAGAGATGCATTAGCAGAGCACGCTATTCGCATTACTGGGAGGTTTCCCTTCTCCTGCTGTACTTATAGGGTGCTGACATCATCAGTGCTTAGATAGGGGAATGTGCATCCTGTAGAGTGTTTTCCCAGTTGCCAAAAGGGACATTGCCCTCACACAGACTTGCATACACACTAACTGGGCAGTTGCAGGATTCAAACCCCTACCTAACTATGTTATGACAATCGTGACAGACGCATTAGCGGAGCACGCTATTCGCATTACTGGGAGGTTTCCCTTCTCCTGCTGTACTTATAGGGTGCTGACATCATCAGTGCTTAGAAAGTGGAATGTGCATCCTGTAGAGTGTTTTCCCAGTTGCCAAAAGGGACACTTCCCTCACACACATCAACCCCGCTCACCCACACACACACACACACACACACACACACACACACACACACACACACACACACACTCACACACACACACTCACACACACTGAGCATTTGCATGGTTCAAACTCCTACCTACCTAACTATATTATGGCACTTGAGGGAGACGCATTAGCAGAGCATGCTATCCGAATTACTGGGCATCTGTTTTGCACCTGCAGTATTTATAGGGTGCTGACATCTTTATTTCTACAGAGGTATGTACATCTAGTACTACCTGTCAGGTGGGGGATAGCATATATATGCATTTGCAGCCACCTACTTCAGGGTCAAATATGCACATCGCACTGGCAGGTTATGTTCTATACCATGCTTCGTGACCACAGGATCTGTAACACACAACACAACCAGTCCAGAACACCACTCCCACATCCAGGACACACACTTTGCTTCCCTGGGAACAGTGCCAGGATATGCAGGTGTTCACATACACCATTCCAGTTGTTAACATCAGGTACAGGCATATTGTGTGTGGGAACTACTCAGGCCTCTACAACTTTACCCTACAGCCACTACAATTTGTGGGTCCATGTGCTATGGCAGAACCACTCACCACAGCCACATGGGGAATACATATTGCACCTGTCCATCTGCAACATGGGTACTCACTGTTCCACACCAGAGGTAGACCACCATTGTTGATATCTGACCATACCCACCTTTCCCTGGACATCCATATCCCATCCCCACCCCCAGGCAAGGTTGTCACTGCAAACAAACTGTATTTAGCACAAGCAGACTCTACACTTGTGAAGACTGGGGTGGACGACTTCAAAGGACCCATGGTGGGGGACTATACTGGCCACTCTGCATAATCCTTGACAATTGCATTCTATGAGCATGTGTAAGGTTTGCATTGATCACGCTATCCCACATATACCCATGACTGTTCCACAACAGGACACCTGTAAGGTGTACACCAGCCATATATGAGCCGTCCAACAGACAGAGTGAGCTAATACATTGCAGAGCTGTAGCCCACAGAGGGAGGACATATGTGAACAGTACCGGCACGCCACTTCAATCCCACATAATCATCACAACACAGTGTTGACAGTGGAATTGTCCAGACAATGCAGATACGGCTCCCCTCAGTCTGTTATTGACGCCCACTTACTGTTAGAGGTCCTCAGCAACCCTCTTCCAGCACACACCAACAACATGGATGTGGATTAGCACATTCAAACCCTGGGATCTCCACTGTGCCCCTGCTTGACAGAGGCACAGCTCACTAGCCTCACACATTGCCTTATGTGACGTACTTTACAGTGGCACAGTAGCCTACTGTACCGGGGATGCAGATGCCAAGCACACTCTAGCTAAACTGTCATTCCCTAGGGCAAACAGCCTAGTATTGACCTCTACACCCATATGTTTAATTGTCAGATGCACAATATTTGTTGCTGTTAGACTGTTTGCAGGTCTTTATTGCCATAGCATTCCCTGTTCCTATGAACAACTTGTATATCTGTGGAAGATGTTTGAATATGAGGATGATCCACTATATCACTTATGTCTCTGTAGTCATTTACTGTGTGCACTGGGCAGATTGCTGTGTTGTGGTTGGTTCCTGGAATGACACGCATTAAAATACCAGATATGTGTGGCCAACTGCTAAATGGAGATATGGCCTAAGTGTGTGAGCATGCCCAGTTCAGCCTTTCCATGACATGTTGTCTGATATATGCCTCATTTATCTAAGTGTGCGAGCATGCCCATTGTGAGCTTTCCATATGTTTAACTCTGCAGTCCACCACATATTTGGGTGGGTGTGAACTTCAACAATATCTCACGTTTATGGTTGTGTGTTGGGTGTCATGTTGTGTATTTACTGACCAACTGCTTTGTGTCTGCAACAACAGGGATTATACTGTGCCTGCAGGGATTGCATGGGATACTTTGCATACAGTTGTCAACATCCTTTCATAATGACCTAACATTGTAGTACCGTATAGTGTACAGGTTCAGTACTTTCACTGTGGTGGACAGTATCCTGGGCTTTAGTCCTGTCACTGCTTGACATCCTCATAGTGAGCACAACAGACTGTGTAGGGGCCAGTTGTTCACATATGACCATGTTGCATTATGTTCAGATATGGACTACCTATACCAGGCTTGTCCAACATTGGTAGTGTATTTCACAACATAGGTGGACATTGGCAAACACTAGCGATGTTCCCTAGGCCATTTCTGATGCTAGTCACAGAGTGTGTTTGTCCTTCGACACTCATTGTAACTGGAGTTTTATACTGTGCCTCCGTCTACCTCTGACATAACAGTGATACCCAGGGTAAACCTACCATCTCCCATCCACTCATCAGGATTCCTCTTGAGGGGTGTCGATAGGTGACTCTCTGGCTAACCTGTACTGGGAGTTTACTCAAGAGTGGGGGTGGCTTCTGTGTTATGGATCATTCAGTACAGCTTGTCCTATGTATGTCAGTGCTGGGGTTCAGGTCTCTCATGTGCCATTCAGATTGTACAAGGTGCAGCATGTTCATTGATTCCAGCTTGGACATGGATTCATACATCAGGCACAGCTTGCCTCTGGGTGGGCAGTATGGCAGTGTGTGGAGCTGCAGTTTGTTTAATCAGGCAACACATGGCATCTGTTCATGCTCTTTGCTACTCCTGGTGAGGTACAGTTGTGGACTTTGCAGTTGATGGAGGTGTCTGCTGAGGTACATCCCACAGGGGCTATTGTAGTCAATTGTGATGCTGATGAAGGATGACTGCAGAGCCACAGTGACCTCCCCTTATCTAGATCTGACAACCTTCATGATTGGGTGGGTATATGATATGTTTCTGCGAACATTACAGCCACATGTTTGTCCAATGCAGGATATCTATCACCTTGTGTCCCCAGGTCTCTCATTACATGTTAGGTACGTAATGGGTTAACACCTGTGTGGTAATTGGTGGGCTCTTACTGTATATCCATGGTGGTTGTCTATACACATTTCTGCAATTAGCTTGCTGACATGGCTATGGCTCCAGTTGTCTGTTTCTATGTGGCCCTTTTGTGGGTTGCTTGTGTCAGCTGGGGTCAGATATGGTGGGCAGTTTGTACTCCTCTGCATACATGTTCAGTCACAGTCCTTCCATGTTGGCCTGTACCTATGGGACATATATACGGAACGGGGGAGGTCCCAGGACCAAGCCTTGTGGGATGCCACTCATATCTGCTTTGTAGTCTGACATGGATGCAGCATGTCTGACCATGTCAGTTCTGTCCTTGGTCTGGTTTGCAACCCCTCTACTGACATAGGGGTTTATAGTTAAGCTGGTGAACATATCCATACTGAACTCGTAGGGTATTGTCTGGAAGCATTTGCACGGTCCAGCTACGCTGTGTGGACCACATTGCCCTCATTGATGACCTTAATGACTGTTTCAAATGGGTCAAACATGTTTAGGGGCAGGATCTACACTAGGTAGGGTTTGGTGTCAGTAGGTCCCCGATAGCTTTATGTCTGCGGTACATGCTGATCCTTTCCATAGCTGTGCAGACCAAGCTTGTCAGGATCCTGGGGTGGTAGTTTGCAGTATCCATTCAGGCAACACCTTTGTTGTGAAGGACCACTGTTGTTGTACACTGCTCTTTGGGTACATATCATGTGGTAAGGCTGACATTGGGCAGTAGTGTGATTTGGCATTCCATTCTTCTTGGAGTCCATGTTGGCCTCAGCCCAGGACACCATCTCATACCTTTGCTGCTGTGTGTTTTGCTTTGTAGATGATGGCTGTTACCTCAGCACCTGCAATGTCAGGGGACCAGCAGTCTGCTGGGATAGATATTTTGCATTCTGGGGGGGGGGTTTGCACTCCACCTGTCAGGTTGTATGTTGGCAATATGTGTGTGTGTTTGGTATGTTGTTTGTAATATCTGTGTGATTCGGAGCATATCTGTGAATTCCCAACATGGTTCCTACCATCAGTTGAGTAAGCCTTGTGATTATCCTTAGTGTCCTGTACAATTTGTATCTTCATAGGTTCATAGGTTCATACTAGGCTATCCACCCTAGGGCATTAGTAAGCCTAGCCAGAGTGTGTGTGTCTTTCGCTGCCCCTTGCTATGTGAATATTATGGCCATTTATGATTTTCTTTACTCTGCCTCTGTCTGGACGTGACACAGTGAAGACCCCTAGTGTACATCTACGATCATCCATCCACTTGGCAATATTCCTGTTGAGGGGTGTCAGTGAGGGGCTCTGCCTAACATGGAGTGGGATCCTGTTCCAGGGTGCGGGGAGCCTCTGGGCTATGTATCTGTCCCTCCAGCACATCCTATTTCATTATGTGTTGAGGTTGACATCTGTCACACTCACAGCTCCAATGGCTTTGATTTCCTGGGGTGGAACATGTCCATTACTCCTGTGTTGGACATGGCCTTGTACAACAGACATATAATGCCTCTGTGTAGGCAGTCTGTGACTGCATTCAGCTGGGGTGTCTACAGCCAGGCAGCATATGACGTATATTTGACACCCTTTATCCTCTTGGTGAGGTACCTTTGAGGTCTTCCTAACCGCTGCAGGTGTCAGGTACGGTACATCCCATATGAGTCATTGTACTAGATTATGGGTCTGATAAGGGAACAGTACAGGGGCACAGTGACCTCTGTTGATGTAGATGTGAATCCTTTCATGATACGGTGTCCAATATAGACAGTCTTCCTAGCCACATTGGCATTGTGAGTGTCACATGACAGGTTACTGTTGACTTGTGTCCCTAGGTCCCTGATTACTCCTTGCATACATAATGGTTTACCACCTATGTGGTAATTTGTGAGTACCTTGTTTGGTATTTGGTGGGACATTCATACTGTCCAGTGTCTTCAGGATGTCTGGGTGGGGTTCCTGTGTGTGAGAGTGTGGTCTGTTGCATGCTACAGACTGTATAGCAGTTTTGACTACAGTTAGGTGCACATGGGTGGCCTCCGCTGCTTCGTGCATTGTCAGTTACCTGGCCATATGGGTGTCTGTGCTGCATATGGATACTCCCCCTCCTTTGATGTTTTGGTCCAGGTGTTGGGGCCATAACGCATGATATGTGGTATAACCTGGTAGTGCTGGTGTGCTGTCAGTAGGCTTGCAGCAGGCTTCTGTCACTGCACAGGCATCAATGTTCTCCATACTGGGAAGTGCCTCAGGGGCATGCATATTGCAGTTTACACATCTGGTATTGGTCAGCATTACCCTTATGTTTCTTACCACTTATGTTTTCTAGGGTGGTGGGTTAGTCTTTTTGGCCTTGCCTACGTATGGCTCTATGGAGGTGGCAAAGGCCTTATCCAGTATCCAGACACCCAGGGGTAACAGGTGCAAGCCATCCCTGGAACAGCAGCATGGCTTGTCATGCATGACATCTCAAGCAGACAGACATTAGACCCTCTTGGACTGACAGCTGTAATTGTGCCACATGTTAAAGCTGATCATTCTGTGTTTGTACTGTGGCATCATTCTTGGTGAGGGTTGGATGCTGCAAACGGCCAGTGTCATACCGGCCTGGAGTACATACTCAGAGATCTCATCCATGTCTCTTTTCATGTAGTCCAGGGAGGTACATCTCAGGTCATTCACACCAGCATGGACAATGAGTGCATCATATTTCTGCTTGCTTTGGGGTGACCTGCGTACTTGTGTTATGTGGCATATTGTGGCAGCCTACAGGCAGCTTACTGTACCCTTTCCCTTGTTCAGTCTGGTGAGTGGGACAGCAGTGTGTCTGCCTATACAGACACCTATTACACCTGTATCAGGCATGTTGTTTCTCCTTTTGGCCTGTGACTGTTTGGCACACCAGCTTTGGGTACTATGTGTTGCATGTGCTATGTTTGGAGGTTGTGGTTGCTTGAGGTCTGCTTTGGAGGCCTCTGTTGGTGTGGTGTGTTTGTAATTAGGGCCTCCGGGAATATTTTTTTGTGTTTATGTGTTTGGTTTACAGTTGTGATAGGTCTATGTGGGACTGGGTTTGTGGTGTATGTGGTTACCTTCTCCTCCTTACTAGTTTTGACAGTACTGAGTTGGGGGAGCTCAGCCTCCGGTTTGGATAAATGGTTGCATCTCTCACATATATTTGTATTTATTGGGGGGAGTTGAGGGTTGTCTGTGTACTTGGGGCAGGTGTAACATTACCTCAGGATTCACAGATTCTACTTGTTGTGGCTGGCCTTAGTGGATTGTATGTGTGGACATATTTTATTGCCATACTACTGATCAGTGATTACTTCCCTTTTTATGTTTGCTCTATCATGTAGTAGCTTCCTCATTCTCTTGCATGGTTTGGTAATGGCTGGAGTCCAGCATGCCAGATGCCTGCGTGTATGGCATTGTGTCTTGTTGTTATTTGTGATTGCATAATCCAAGCATTCCTGGCTGTGTTCATGGAATGCCTGTATAACATTTTCTGCGGTGTGTCCCATATTCTGCACCTGCACAGGGCCTTTAGTGGATTCCACATCGGTTTGGAGGGGTGCAACGTATGCTTTACACATGTTTTTCACTGTTGTTTTCTGGCCAGGGACTGTGGTCAGGATGTGTATATCCGGTGTGATTACTCTATGGTCTGGTCTTACCAGTGAGGGATACACTTCTCATCTTGCCATCCAGTATGCATGTTGCTGATTATCACATCCAGTATGCTTACCCCTCTTGTGGGAGTGGTACGTTGTTCCTGGGCATTTTGGTTTATGGATTCTGGGAACTTTTCTCCTACTGTGTTGGTGCTAGTATAACGCTCCCAGTGTATGTCTGGGTATTTTCAGTCAACCAATATAATGTGGTTTGGGGGGCTTGATACATTCATGTATTCCAACATAGGCCAGGTGCAGTTCCTGGTGTTAGGACAGTAGTCTGCAGCAGGCTATATACTGGGAGGCGGTTTTAGCCATTGGTATTTGACCATGGCTAATCCATGCTGCTTCTTGTTGTGGTACCAACATGGGGGTGTGGTTATCCTTAACAATTATTGTTAGTCACCCTCCTTTTGCAGCTTGTTCCATGTTTTGAGGCTGTACAGCACAGTATGAGGTGTAACCTGGTAGTGTTAGGGTGCTGATGTGAGCCTTGACCCAGTTTTCTATTACAGGACTGATATCAACATTCTCCATACTGTGTGCGTTTACACTGCACGCATCTTGCTGTTTAGACTTCTGGCATTGGGTAGCATTACATCTAGGTTCCTATCCCTTGTGGTACCTAGAAGGTGGGTTTGTGTTTTGAGACTTACCTATTCAGGGCATGCTGTGGGTACTGACAGCCTTTGCCAGTATCCATGGGGCCTGGACTGATAGGTGCACGCCACCCTTAGCAGGTGGTGCATCATGTCATGCTCAGCATTCCTATCCCTTGTGGTACCTATGAAGGTGGGTTTGTGTTTTGAGACTTACCTATTCAGGGCATGCTGTGGGTACTGACAGCCTTTGCCAGTATCCATGGGGCCTGGACTGATAGGTGCACGCCACCCCTAGCAGGTGGTGCATCATGTCATGCTCAGCATGTCTTCCCAGGCTGAAACACATTGGGTCCCCTTTGACTAACTGCATTACTTCAGCCAGTTATTGCAATTGATCATCCCATCGTCATTTTGTGGCTTCATGCTTGGTGAGGGTGGATATTAGTCAGGGTCCTCAAGTGTGCATATAGTACATGGTGTTACATTACTTAACACATGGCATTCATGCCTCAGGTGGTGCTGCAGGGCTGCATCTGTCGGATGCACATATTACACTCCCTGTACATGTTTGTGAGCAGGTCATGTCATTTTAGGCATCCCTGTTATTATTTGAGTGAGTCAGAGAGGGGTATCATTCCCAGGGTTCCTACTGAGCCAGTGTATGTGCTATGCGTTGCCTCTTTGCCAAGGCCAGGGCATACTGGGCATGCCTCCTTCTGCCTACAGGGGCAGGCTCAGGTTGTTCTTCCTCCGAGTCACGCTCTGCCTGTGATGGTCTTGGCAATGGTGGGGGGCTGTTTGGCCCAGCCCTATGCTGGTCCTGCTGCAGCTGTTTTCGCAAGATCATATTATGTAGCATAGCACATATCATGACAATTTGGGTACATATAGTTGGTGAGTACTGCAAGGCTCCACCAGATGTGTCCAGACACCGGAACCGTGACTTGAGCAGCCCAAACACATGCTCTATTACATTACGTGTTTGTGCGCGTGCCTCATTATGGCGTTCCTGTTCAGGTGTGTGTGCGTTTCTGATGGGTGTCATCAGCCACGGCTCCAATGCATAACCTGCATCCCCCACTAGGTGTCCGTGTGGGATGTCCCCATTGGCAAATGTCTGGTACAGCTGCGTCAAACGCCAGATGTGGGAATCATGGTAGCTCCCAGGGCAGCCAGCACACACATTCATTATTATGCCCTGGGCATCACACACAACCCGGCAGTTGATGGAGGGCAAGCCCTTGTGGTTAATGTAGGCCCTACCCCGCTCACCGGCTGGTGCTTTGATGCGTATGTGCGTGCAGTCTATTGCACCCACTACCTCAGGGTATTCTGCTATTTGCTGGAAGAGACGCATATTGCTGGCCAATACCTCACGGGCATTGGGGAAATATACATGATCACCGACATGTGCTGACATGGCATTCAGGAACTGGTGCAGTACCCTGCAGGCTGATGCCTGTGATATCCCCATCATATCACCAGTTGGTCTCTGGAAGGTACCTGTTGCTAGTATTCGTAGGCCAACACATACCTTGGTTTCCACTGGGATGGGTTCCCCTCTGTTGGTTCTGTGTGTGAGGTGTGGCCTGCACAGCTCGACTATTTGCTGCAGGAGCTCTCTGTCCACTCTATAGCGCTCTACTATCTCCAGCTCATGTAACCCATGGTAGGTGACCCTGGGCCTGTACACTCTTCTCCGTCTCCTCACTGTGGGTTGTCTGGCACCATCTGCATTGTCACCACCCTCAGCAAGTCGCCTATGTCTCATTATGACAGCTATGGCAGCCCCTAGCATTTCTGCTCTGAGTTCAGCTTTTTCAGTTTTCATTTCTAATAGCTTACTCCTATCTTGCAGTGTCTCTTGAGAGAAACATCCTGCACTGCTGTTTGCAGAGTTTTAAGTGCTGGTCTGGGCTACTATTCTGCCTGTGTAATTGCCTGCTTCTAATTGTTTTCACCTGCTAGCTCCAGCAGTATTCCCTGCTAGCTTCCTACTAATTCTGTTGCTTCCTTTTTCCTTTCTGTTTCCTCAGGGGGGAGCAGCGTGCATACCAGCAGAAACACGATCACAGTGGCTTACATGTGCACACACATGCTTACACGGTTCAGGATCTGCCTATTCAGGTTAAAACACTCGCACACCAGTGCAAACAGTGTTACAAATCTACCAACACGCTCCCACATGCTCAGTCTGCCTTACACGCGCGCACACTGCCCTACTCGGGCTTCATGGCGTGCACACATGCGCATGCACGCCCAACAAGAAACTTTGGTGTAAGTAACAGTGTACACCTTCCATTTCTTGACTTTCCCATGCTTATCTTGTGGCACTCCTCTTTCCATGATCTGTGTCTCTCATCTGTCATGTAACACTGACCTCCAATGAACTGCATTTCTTTCTACCATTCCTCCCTGTAATGTCACCTATCTCCTACTCTATTCCTCCCCCTTATGTATCTCTTACACTACTCAGACTGTGCTCATTTGCTATGTGACTGTGGGATTCAGTATCCTAACCCTCATTTACATCAGATTGCCTACTAATGCTTAGTTACATGTCTTAGACTCAGCTTCCCCCCTTAGCAACCACTACACGGTGGCTATGTTGTTTTTGGTCTGCTGGTCCCTGGATTGTCATTCCATGTATTGCATAAAACCCACATTTGTGGGTTTATAACCTTCATTTTTATGTTTTATACAGCACAGCCCATTTGCGCGGGGCTGCGCTGCGTTGAAACATCGGCGATCGCCAAAAAAAAAAGAATTATATTTTTTTAATATTTGCATCGGGGTACCTTGCCAATGGCCACATATTTGGCCATTGGCATGCTGCCTGACACATATGCACCCTTTATTTGGAGCTGACATGGCTCCATCAGATTTTGCAGAAACGTACTCAGTTGTCAACTAAGTACATTTCTGCAGCTAAAACGGCTCTTACACGGGCTGCTTTCTGTTTCGTGGATCGCTACTCTACCTCATTTGCATGCCTTTCGGCTGCAAGTGAGGTATTTAGCATATCCACGCCAGTCCGTAAGAGACGTTTTAGCTGGTCTCTTACACGGAGTTTCGGGCTGTTCCTGGATCGCGAGGCTTGCATGGAGTGTTACACGTCTCTTACACTCCATGCAAGCCTTCGTGAATCCTGCCCATGGTTTAACATGTTTTAATCCTTCTCTTAACTGAATAAATACATCTTTTGTTTTGGATATTGTTATTTTGCCAGTCTTTTTAATTTAGTTACTGTTACTCAACCCAGACAGATATACTGAGAGACATGCTGGAACTTACTGTGCATGTGTTATATGCAGGAAAGGCACTGGTCTTCAGCAATATCTTGTCTTCACCACGAATGATGCCTAGATGCCAAGACAAGATTATTGGTTCAAAAACCGACTCACTAGTTAGTGTCATTCTAATGGAATCTAGTGTTATTTGTCAGGGATGAGACGGTAGATAAGACTTCATGTTTCACCAGTGATGGCTTTTGCCTGTCATAGCAGGGATTTTGCATAATAGTTAAGGTATTTGCTGCCTCTATAGTGCCTTTTTAGGCACAGTCTTCCTCGTGGACATCCCTATCTGGCAAACTCAAACTTATATTTGGACAACATCATGGTGGCACTACTCAGTGCCAGGAGTCTCAATAGAAAGATGTTAGAATTTGATGCCTTCCTGCAATTTAAGCACATTCATGTGTGTGCAGTTATTGTGATATGGTTTCAATGCAATAATAGTTTTCCCTCAATACTGTTGTCATGATATGGTAAATTAGAGGCCATTTAGCTTATCATCTCTACTTTGTAAATACTTTACAAGCTGTTTATTACATCTTCTTCTTGATCCAGCAACCCATGCTAAAACCATTATTTAACAGCCTTTTTACTATTTAGTGATGCTCTAGTTCTTTCACAAGTTACATCTTACGGGCATCTTTAGCCATCGAATATTGTCTGTTCATATACATCACTAATTCGAAAACCGTGCCACATGCATGCTGTTGAAAGAATTTCTCTTAAAACATATATACTATGCAGCAGATTTGCATTTACATTGGCCTCTTTCTAGTGAATCTAATGATACATTTATTGTTGGTCATATACTGTTTATTTATATTCTCATCATTTTCATGTTTCTCTAAATATCTCAACAAGCCAGTGACACAGAGAGAGTTATTTAGCTTCATACAAAAGCTCTCAGATGGATAAACAAAATGCTGTTGACATTATGTTTGCAACTTGAGTGGTTATGAGATTCCTTACAAAATATTACTAAAGTAATATTTACTAAGTTTATTATCAATTATAAAATCAAAATCAAAACCTAGACTCTAATTAATGAAACTGGTATTACTGGTCTGTGCTGAAAAGTTTGCCATTTACATAGCAACCCTTATGGTTTCAGAGA
Organism: Protopterus annectens; assembly: GCF_019279795.1. Taxonomy (NCBI): domain Eukaryota; kingdom Metazoa; phylum Chordata; order Ceratodontiformes; family Protopteridae; genus Protopterus; species Protopterus annectens. The sequence goes on from NC_056732.1 coordinate 822,002,469, forward strand.
TCTGAACATTTGTTTGAAATGTGAGGACATAATTTGCTTTTCTCAAAAGTTCAGGATCAAGCATTGGAGGTAGGAGTACAAAAATCCATTGCTCCACTGGAGAGAATTAGTTAAATCACAAGGTTTTCCTTCTGGTAAATCTACATTCACAAATCTGGTTGAATTTTATGACAAGATCACTACTGAATTAGACTCAGGTCTAGGTCAGGTGTAGATTACTTGTATCTAGCCAAAGCTTTCTATGCTTTCTCTCCCTCTCCCATACATGCCACATTTCAAAATCACAGGTTTAACCCATACCTGATAAACTGGGTCAACAACTGACAAGGTAGTCAAACTCAATATTTCTATCCAAGGCACACAAGTAGTACATTTGCCAAAAACCTCTGGTGTTCCTCAGTGTCTGGTTTTAGGACCTTTCTTATTTAATCTTGTGTTTTTTACTAGACCCAATAACTAACATTTTGGTTTGCCAAGTATACAGATGATTGTAAATTAGGTATTAGAGCTAGCACTTTGAAGACTCTTGTTTCACAAATGACTTTCAGAATGGACTTTCCATCTGGTCAATGAAAACAGGACTATGTTTCACTCATAGTAAAAGTAAATTAATGTAGTTTGTTAAGCCAAATATTAATTCATTCCCTCCAAAGGAGCTCAGGAAGTTTGCACTGCAGTTCCAATGGGCGGAGCCTAAGCTTTTTGATAGAATCAAATTATATCCTCACATTTCAAATAAATGTTCATGTCTCTAAACCATAAGGGTTATGAAAGAAGTATAAATGGCAAACTCTTCAGCACAGACTATTTTTATACAGGTAAGTATTCTTTAGGTTCTAGGTCTTAGACTGGATATTTTAAGTCACAGTAAACACAGTAACCATTAAGTTTGTATGCTTTATAAACCACTTACAACATTTCAGCAACAACTCAAGCTACACACATACTTTTAGGAGCATTTTTCATCTAGCTGAGAACTTACACATGGGGCTAAGCAGTTCTCCTTGCACTACTTGGTTGTTGAGATATTTAGAAAAGCAGGACATTTATGACAACATAAATAAATATTATATGAATAACAATTAATATATCTTTCCCTGCACTAGACAGAGGTCAAATATCAATACAGTTGTGCTTTAAGGTGAAGTGTTTTAATACTTTGTATGTAGCATGGTTTTGGAATTATTAATGCAAATTTGAACAAATGATATTTGATGCCAAAGGTGTTAGTAGGATGTAACTGCAGAAATTCCTGGATGTGTCACTCAGATGTAATGAGTTAAATACCTAATAAAACTGTACAGCTTCATTCTTAAGAAAGTACAAAAATACAAGGAACTTGGTGTTCAAATTAATTCAGATTTTTCTTTTGATAGACATGTTTGCTCTTAGCCAAAAGGGATGGGTATAACCTTATAATGCTTTGCAAAATAGATACATAACCTATTCTAGAGTATAACAACTCAATTTGTATAGGTTCATAGGTAAGTACAAGGCTAATTGCCTTAGCAGGCAATTTTAAGACTAGCCAGTTTCCCCTTTTGTGCTTGAAATAACCTATTTCATTTGGCTATAGATTGGCCTTCCCTATCCCATGGTTAATAATTATATATTACCCTTAATGAGAATAACTGAAATCATACCATATATAATTTGAGGGGTCCCATGCATGGGATAAAGCATTTAGGAGTTGTCCTTGTCTGTTAGTAGTACAGGGGGTAGTCTTGGGGTAATTTTTCTGTTTCCCATCCGTATATCTGAGTTGTTCTTGAATATGGTCTGGGATGAACTTTGTTTTATGTGGATGGGGAGTCTGTTCCACAGCAGCAGTAACCTCTGCGAGGTATACCTCTCCCTCTAAACCATTCTATTCATGTTGCAGAAAAGGTTTAGATCCCTAGACCAAGTATTTATGATGTCATTTGACTTGATGATGTGCAGTAAATCCATCAATAATGGGTCAGAGTATGTTTTGTATGCCAAACATAGGTCACCTCTTAGCAGTCTGTAGGATACCAAGTATAGTGAAAGGGCTTTGAATCAGTCCATGTCCTTGTATCCTTTTAGTAAGGTATCTCTGTAGGCATTCCAGTTGTTGCACATGTCTGGACAGATACATGTCAAAGGGGGCATTATATTCAATGAATGGCCTAATGAGGGTTGAGCAAAAGGGGACAATGACATCCCTAGATCTAGACACATTCCTATTCTTTATAAGCTGTGCAATATAGAATAACTTTCTTACAACAATAGAATTATGTTGGTCAAAAGTTAGGTCACTTTCCACATGTTCCCAATTCCCAAATAACTGGGTCAACTCTTAGGAGTGTATTGTCAATGAGGCAGTTCCCTGAGGTAGATGACTTCACAAAGGATACAATAATTAATTTTTTGGAATTTAGTTTCAGACCATGATTTTGGCATCATTTATTTATTTAAGACATACCTTCCTGCAGGATGGCTAAGTCATTTGGGGACTCAATAACTGCTCCCAGCTTGCAGTCAGCTGCAAACTTAGTCAGTCAAAGCCCTTTGGTATTTGCTTTTGCTTCAGAAAAATAGATGCCAAACAGGAGCGATCCTATCACAGAAACTTGAGGGGACTCCACTGCTGGTGACTGGTATATTTATGGAGGTAACCTCCCCTATTTTGATTATCTGCATCCTATATGTGAGGCAGCTGGCAATCCAGTGGGTGACATATGGGTTTATTCCCTGGTTATTTAGCTTTTTTACTATGCCTTAGTGGACAATTGTGTCAAAATCTTATGCAGTGTGTAATGTGTTGCCTTCTCAAAAAATTCAGCAGATTGCGTAAGCATGACCTGCCCTTGACGAATCCAAATTGAGACAGGTACAATGTTTCCATGATGAGTCTTTCTGTGAAACTGCATATAAGTCTGGTCAGACATATGGATCTGAAATTGTCTGCGTCTGTGGAGGGTCCCCCTTATGCAGGGGAATGACTGTACCTGCTCTCCATTCAGTTGGTACAAAACCAGTATGGAGGCTGATCCTGAATAATTATATTAGAGGTGTGGCTAAATCATGCTTCATGCTATTTAAGATGCATCCAGGGATATTGTATTTGTATATTTTGTATATTTACAATAATTTATTCAAATAAAACTGAGGTTATCTAAAGGAAAATCACAAAACAGATTCTATCGGTAAGTGACCAGAGTTACTGTAATTGGTTTAAAATGTTTGCTTTACTATAGGTCCTTCTGTGGGAAGCCAATAGGTGCATATAAACCATATAAAGATGATTTGCTACAGGCAATACTTAACTTACATGTAGCATCAAATATTCACAATTGGAAGTATTAAAACACATTTATTTTGGCATTCAACACAATGGAATGAGTCTAGGGAGTAATTCCTAACACAAACAATACCAATGATTTGAATATAATCCCTTATGGTATGCGTTTATCAAGGAATCTTGAAACATTTAAGGTAAATTTAGGTAACTGGATGGGAGAAAATGTCTTTAACATGACGTTTAAAGAATCAATGTTCCTCACTGATCTTTAAGCCTGATCATTGTGTACAAATGTATGAACAAGTGTTTAGTACCTATCATGTTTATGGGTCCTTGAGTAACTGCTGGCAGTGGAGGGAATATCTATGTTTGTCATAAACACCATCATCTCACATCAAATTAGTCATGGCTTAACTTGAGCTCTTGGAGATTCAAATCAGACTGAACAAGTCCAACTATTACTTCATTGCTAGCAACAGACCCCCGTCAATGTCCCCCAGAGATAATGAAAATCACCCTAATAGTATTGACTGTTTAAATATCAAACCAATTACTTTCTAAAGAACTTCAGTTACCCAAGCATTGATTGGCATATCTGTACCTTTAAAAATGGATATACTTAGCATTTCCTATAATTTGTTAATATCAATGCAGTAGTGCAAATTGTAAAACTACCCATTAGAGACTGTAATATTCTTGAACTAGCTTTTACCAATCTAGCTCCCACCAGTACCCTACCAGATATCTAATTAATCCTAGTTAAATCTGATCAGAAAGCAGTAATTTTCTGTGGTAAACCTAGTGGTACCACTCAACCATCATAGGAGATAATCTTAGGGACTTTCTAGGGCAAACCTATTTCAGCTTATAGAACACCTTCCCACAATTTTCAACAATGCCCCACAAACGGACCTAACTGAGAGGCCTGCCATGATCACCTCTGAATTTTCCATATACTTAAACAGCTGCATAAAAAACTCAGCACCCATCCACCCTACATATAATGATAAATTCAAGAATAAATCTCTGTGGTAGAAATCCTAAATTCATAAACTTTATAACAAAATAAGAAAAATAAAAAAGCCCCATTCTCCTGACCTCAAGACCATACTGAAATATGCCAGCAAGGAATGTAAGAGCAATATGTGAAAATGTGAAGCAGATTATGATCTTAAGGTTACTATAGATACCAAAGGAAACTACAAATCTTTCTACAGTTATGTTAAGAAGTTAAGGAATAATGTCTAACATGTACTGATCTCTTCTCTAATAATATCAGAATTTCTGATTCCAAGGATATAACCAATGTATTAGCACATCAATTTAGTGCTAATTTTATCCCATCTACCCACATGTTGCTTCCACTGTCTCTGAAAATTTAGTTTCTCTTGAAGTCACCTTAAAACAAGTCTTAGAATCCCCTGTCATTGGCTGAAAATAATGCTTCCGTTGGACCAGACAACGTACCAGGCTTCATTCTCACCCATGCCAAATATGCAGTTTCTGATCCTCTACTTAAACTATTCAGCCTCAGCCTATCCGGTGGGTCTGTGCCCAATGCCTGGATAACAGCCACTCTGACTCTATTACGCAAGGGTGGCCCCTCTACAGTCACAGGGAATTATAGGTCCATTAGCCTCACCTGCCTTATATGCAAAATCATGGAACATATCATAGCAGAGCTCATTTATGTAAACATATACAACTTAATTGATCTAGACCCCAATCAGTCAGGATGTGTGAAGGTCAGATGATATCTTCAGGATCTACTAAACTTCTTTGAGTAGGACACAGAGGCTGCAGACATCTTGACCTTACAAAAGCTTTTGTCACTATCCTCCATGGTCATTTTATTAAAAAGTTAGACAAAGTTAATGTAAACCACTACATTGTTTACTGGATTGAAAATTGGCTATCCATCAGATCCCATGTAGTGAAAGCTGCTGATACTGTCTCTGAACATAACATTATAGCTAGTATGAAGCACAGAGACAATTGCTAGACCCTCTCCTGATTGGCATTTCATTTGCAGACATCCATGCCAATATCCCAAAAGTGTGATTGACCAAGTTTGCTGATGACATGCAGTCCAGCTGGCTATTAAACAGGGTATCCACATTCCCAATTGCCCCCAAAACACTTTCTGGTTAAGTGACTTGTTTAAGGACACACAGCAGGCAATGAAGGTAGAAAGACTCAAACCCTACGCCCTTGTCCCAGGAAGCAGCTCATTAAAACTCCAAACTTTAGTCCTCTGTTCAAACTGCCAGACTAATGGACATAAGAGACCTGGGTACTTATGTAGACAACTCTCTCTCTCTTTCTCTTTCTCTCTCTTTGATTCAATCACAATGTTTCACCATAGTCAGGAACTCTTTCTATATAGCTCTGTTAATTTCTGTGGTAATATCTTCATGATCAAAAGAAGTTATCATGTTACTGTTATTAGACTCATAATCAAATATGATGCCTCCTTTGGTATGTACAAATCCAAACATATTGCACATTTGAAAATGTTCCAAAGATTTCTAAGCAAGAAGATTAAAGGCCTCAAATTCTTCAACAATCCTGACAGATTAACACAACCCTCCTTGTAATCTGAAGCCTAGAATATAGAATTGTGAGTTAAACAATGAATCAATTAATATACTAAGAAAATAAACTACTATTAAGAAATTTCAAAAAAAGCAAAAAAAAAAAAAATAAATAAATAAATAAAAGGAAGAATTGAGATGTTTTCATAAAGTGATATGAAAGTGGGAGAATCAATCAAGGTATAAATCAAATTAATTATCTAGAAGTATTATTAAACTTATTTGGAAAAAAGCTATTAAGTAACTAGAGATCCATTTTAATACGTTATATGGATTCCTAAATAATCACAATGATTTTTCAAATACAATTCAATAACATCATAAAAGAGGTAACTGGTTATGGAATATATGGGATGGAATGAAAGGATAACAGAGATATGTTGGTAAAAGTTAAGGTAGTAACAGATGAAATTGTACACAGTCAAATGAATGTAAATTGATTTCATGTGACAATAGAAAGGTATATATCACAATATAGGATATAATAAGTTGTGGAATATTTTAAACCAGTATCATATTCCAAATAGAATCATGAAAATGCAACTGTAAAGATATTAGTAAATGGCTGGTCAAGCAGAAATATAAAAGTTAAAAATGTGGTACAGCAGGGATGACCAATGAGTCTGATACTTTTTATTTTGGTAATAAATACTGTTAAAGAAATTACAAAGAGGTATTTGTGGGACAAATTTGATTTAGAGGGACTTAATGAAACTACCTATAATGATGCTTTATGCAGATGATAATATTATAATAATTAAAAACAAGTTATGGGTAAGTGCAGTAGTGCTGTCTTAAAGGCTTATGTTTTTTTCCAAAGATGATTGGATTAGAGTTAAGTAGACAAAACAAGTAAAGTATTGTGAGAATAAAGAAAACAAATGGTGTATATTTTAACAGGTATGATATTGAAGTGTTAGGTATTATATTTGGAGGTAGACAGGTTTTACTAAAACAATGGAATGATTTAATACAAAAATTTAAAGGATCTAATTTGCATGGAAATGATATACTCTTCAGAAAAAAGTTTTCTAAATAAAGTCAATAATATTAGGAAAACTAAACTATTTAGGTGGGGTATTTATGTTTTCAGGAAGGCTTGAAAACAGTATATTAGAAGTTGTTTTTCATGCAGTTTGGAGCTCTAGATTAAATCCTGTTAAAAAAGAAATATAGTATGCAATAGAAAAGATAGATGGAGTCGTGTTTAATAAATCAATTGCCTACTAGAGAGTCACCAAATAGTGTTTTCTGCATTGGGATTGGTTTGATTGCAGAAAACACTATTTGGTGACTCTCTAGTAGGCTGTGTTCCTTGTGGTCACTGCAGTGCATGTAAACATATTTTTAAAAGCAAAGAATTTACTAGTTGTAACACTTCTAAAGTGTACCAGATTAGAATTTTTGGTAACTGCAGCAGTAGCTGGTTGATCTATTTAGCTACATGTACGTGCTCATCCTTTTATGTAGGACAAACATCCAGACCCTTCAGACATCGCATAAGTGAACATCTAAGCGAGATTAGAAATAACAGAGTTTCCAATGCTCTATACAAACACATTACTATACACAAAACTGCGAAATTTAAGTTTACTATAATTGACAAAATTCAGATGTATAGAACTTCCAAAGAAGGTTGGCATGAAATACTAGACAATATGGAGTCCTCTTGGATCACCAGGCTGGGAGCTTTATTCAGACCTGGTTTAAATGAATTAAGTTGAATTTTGATTTGGTAGTTCCATTTGTATTATATCCAGGGTGCGCATATATCTCTTTAATTTGGGGATATATAAGTAGACACTAGGATGCACTGTAACTAAATTTTCTGTTGCACTGAAGAAGGCTTATGTTTTAGCCGAAACCGGTTTGCTTTGCTTGATGGAGTTGCCACAATAAAAGCCATTTATTTTTTTCTTCCTTTGTGCTGGATCTTCTTTTTGATGTACTATTGCTTATGGTTTGATCCGTGCACTTGGTCTACCCTGCGTGGGTTTGGTTCGTTCTTGTGTCGATCTTACACCAGGTGTTATTTGTTATACTCATTTTATTTTTTATACCTTCTAATAGTCTGAATCCTGGGTGCAAGAGCAGTGTATTGTGGCTGTTTGATCTTTATTTTATATGCTGGTTGGATCATTTTTTTCTTGTTTTTTTTTTTTTTTTTTTTTTTTTTTTAGATTATTTGCTGATGCTAATATTTTTGTCTTTTTAGCAAAAAATATATACCAAGTATGCTTGGGATTCACACTTTGGGCCCTCACGGCATTGCTATGAAAACTCATGTTGATAAGTACAAGGTCACTGTTACCTTGAACATTATCAGAGAGTAGTTGACCAATTTGACTTGCATTCTAGAAAACTGACATAACGAGTATGACAGCTGTACCAGGACAGAGTTCTCCAGCCTGGACCTGAATGGTGCAGAGCTTACTGAAATGGTGCAGTGGTTGGCAGTTAGGCTGCAGAAAAATGCAGGCGAATGTGTGGGTGCATCTAGTATGAATTACTACATTCACTTTATGCAAGTCTGTGCATGGTGTTGCAGGCGTTTTTTTTATTTTATTTTATTTTTGTTTTTATTTATTTATGCTTTGTTAATTGAGTCCCACTAGACCAGTTGTCTCTTTTCAAGGGAAATCTGAGGTTATATTCTTACTGACTAGGGGAAATTTGGCCATGGCATCAAAGAACTACCCCAGCTCATTTTTATAGATTCTGTGGGATCATTTACCTCCACCTGAGTTACTATCACCTCAAGCAGAGAGGACCTCACTTTAATGTCTCATTGGAAGGACAACACACTCGGGAGTGCAACACCCCCCTTAGGACATCAGTATTGGAAGATAAATCCAAGCACCTGGTGTGGGAATAGAACCCACAGCCTTCTGATCTTTCAGCACCAAAGACAAGCATACTACCTGCTAAATCACTGATACTGTAATTCAGTACTGAGGCAATTCCTAGAACTGAAGTATCTGAGCATGGTCAACAGTGCTGGATCACAGAGTACTTAACCTTTAAAACCATATTTATACTTCAGGATGGTATGGCTTGCCTCACTCTTTGCGTCCATTTACAATCAATTGCAGATATAACTGAAAATGTTTTATTCTAGCTTGATGTTATATGTAATATTAATGTCACTCATATGTCTCAACGGTACAGAGTTTTGCAGAATGTGCAGATATTTGCCTCATATTTTTGGTCCATTTTTCATAAAACTGTAGTTTTCTGATAGATTAGTGGCAATCATTAAAGAATGACGTTAGAAAAATAATGACAGACATTTGAGTTTCAGACTTCATACCCTTCAGAAAATTCATGCTAACACAAAACCTGTTATTCTATCAACTTTCTAAGTCTGTAAGAGAAACATTTAAAAGTTGTCCCTACTTTTGGGCCTTTGTCTCGCTTTTATTTATGGCTTTGACTAGATTTCTTGGTCTAAGAGGTTGAGAGGTATGGTTACTGTCATCACTCAGCATGGCTGCAATATTTTTTATATTTGTTCTACACCAAAATAGTTAAATGGATAACTGTTTTGATACAATTTTTATTTTTCTTGCAATGTGTCACTGTCTTGCACTGTTCATTGTCGTATTGCTTTGTCATGCTTTTTGCTTCTGTCTCCTTATTCCTGATTTATAGCCACCATGCTTTGATGCTAAGACTTCTTTATGAAACTCTTGAGACGATTCTTAGTATTTTTTTTGCATATAACATTCATTTGTTATGGGCGGCCATGGTGGTGCAGCGGTTAGCGTTGTCGCCTCTCAGCAAGAGGTCCCCTGGTTCGATCCTTGGCTGGGGTGCCTTCTGTGCGGAGTCTGCATGTCCTCCTTGTGGTCGTGTAGGTTTCCTCTGAGTGCTCCAGTTTCCTCCCACATCCCAAAGACATGCTGTAGGTGGATTGGACATTCTAAATTGGCCATAGGTGTGAGTGTGTGTGTGTGCCTTCTGTGGAAGGTTGGGCACTGGGCTGGCAACTTGACACCGTACAACTCCACTGCCGATCATGAGCAGACAGGTGATCCGCTGTGGTGACCCCTAACCAGGAAAAGCCAGAAGAAGATTTCATTTGTTATGATCATCTTCATATTTTAATAGTAATGGCTAATTTTCTACCATTTGTATATTAGGCATCCTATCCCGTTTTCTTTCTGTCATCCTTTCTTTGTGCCATAGGTATGAATTTTTCCCCACAAAAGCAAGAAAAGGAGCCAGTACTATTTGAAATGTATCACAACAGTCTGTATAAGACCTATCAGCTTATCAGGAATGGCCCTGCAAGACTGCTGGTATACATCAACTATTTACATTTTACCCTTAGTCCAGTGCCTTTCAGTTCTATTGTATCAACAGTAGTTGTATCCTGACTAAAACTACTTTACATTTACAAATGCACAATGTTTCAAATGAGGTGATAAAAACACATTTTATATGCAACTATCCTTTATTGCATTGATGGTGACTTGCTGCCATTAGCCAAATCAACTTGAACCCCAAAATCACAATCACCGTACACTGTGAAAATGAGCCAACCACTTTTCTAACTGTAACTAAGCCCTGACTCATCAAATGGTAGATGCCACTGGAAATGGACATGTATCCAGTTGGACTATCCTGGTTAACAAATGTAAAATAAAATAAATAAATAAATAGATACAATAAACACTTTTAACTTAATAGTTTTGGTCAACTACTATTATACACGTCAGTAATCAGCCAGTCAAAAGATTGTGAGACAGAAAGATGTGATTATTTTTTTTTTTTTTTTTTTTTTTTTTTTTTGCTTAAGGAAATTAGGAAATACTGTTTGAAGATTATATAAACAAACAATTGTACTGTTGCATGGAAAATGTTATGATAAAAACTTTTTATCGGATACATGACATATGAGAAACATTGTTTAACAGCTACCCGGTTCTACCACTCCCCTAACTAAATATAGCTGTAATCTGTCTACTTCTTTGGTCATTTATGAGTTGTGAAAGATAATCAACATTTATAGTTATGAGCACAGTGATCCTGTGTAGCAGGTAGTCTTCCTTTTTATTTGCAGTCCATGTAAAAAATTACATTCAGTGCTTCTAGGCTTGTTACAATTTTATCAAATACTCCAAGAGAAACACAAAAAGTGGCTTACTTGAACAGTTACACTCTGAGCATAAAAGGAAAATTCAAATTGCTTGATCTCCAGATCTAAAATGGTCAACACTGGAAAAATTAAGTTATAGCAGTTATTTTAGACCAGTCTTCACAGAAACCCTGACTCTTTATATCCTGTTGAGTCAAAATTATAATCTCTTGTCTTATCCGCAGCTTTACTAGAATGAATTTATTTGTTTTAATTCTACTTAGTGGTAATGACTACTGTACCATGCCACTCCATTGTAGAACTTGCTATAAAAACGTATATCATGCAGAGCATTATAAAAAAAAATCAGCATTTGAGTACATAGGGATCATGACTGATATGGGCATATAAAGCCGCATACCTCCCAGGTCAGTGACAGACTGCATCACTTCAAAATCAGTTGCTCTCACAAAACATGAAACCCACAATGGAGTTTCAAGAGAAACCTTAAATGACATTAAGAATAGAAGAGCAAACTTCTTAATGAAAGTAAATATACTACAGAGAAATGTCACATAATGAAGTTACATGCTAATGAGTCATCCATACCCCCACATTAACACCACAAGAAATACATGCCTTTGGGAAAGCAGGACAAAAAACAGATTTTTGTTTTTTTATAAAAGTAGAAGCTAAATATAACAGACAGCACTTCAAAACTACTGTTCATCTTAAATTGAAGCCATCATTGTAATTTTGGAGTATTGCAAACCATGCAATCTCATTCATGTTCAGGACTCCAAAACCTCCAGTCTAAAACAATACATGTTTTAAAAGTAAATTGGTTTTGCATGGCATAAATAATGGAAGTAATGCCTGCCAGGGGTGAGATTTATGCAGAAACTGACTACCTCTTCACCCATGCTTTTGATCCTGATCTTGAAGCTAACCAGTTCTGAATAAACTCTAGTACAACTCCGACTCCTAGCAAGCATCATCATTATCATCATTATCAGCCCCCCTTTTCCCATTTTTCTACATGGGATCAAGGCATCATGTTAACTGTCGCCAGCTCTCTCAATTCAATTCCACACACTGCCTTCTTCAACACTCATGCCTGACTGTTGCAGATCTTCTTTCACACAGTCCATCCACCTCTTTGCTGGATGTCCTTGCTTCCTCTTACCTTCTTCCTGTCTGTCCCAAATCTTCCTCAGCAGATTGTCTTCTGCTTTTCTACACATGTGCCCAAACCAGCGCAATCTGTTCTCTTTGATCTTTTCTACAATCGGAGCTAATTTGGCTTCTGCTCTTATTTCATTTCCTTCATCTGTTCCACAGTACGCATCCTGCCACCTTTCTCAAGCACTTCATTTCCATCACCTCTAGCTTCTTCAACTGTTCTGCCTTTCCTGCCCAGGTTTCTGTACCATACAGTAGTTCTGGTTGCACCACTGTCTTATACACCTTACCTTTCTGCTTCTTTGGCATTCTTCTGTCATAGACTACACCTGATACTCTATGCCAGTTGGCTGCAGCCCCTCTGACTCTAGCTTTAACCTCTTCATTCAGACTACCCTTCTCCTCAACCACCTCTCCCAGATACTTGAAGCTGTTTTAACTGTTCCACTATCTTTTCTTCTATCTCTCTTCTCAGCTTCTTTTGATTTCCCCAATTTGCTGCCATTACCACTGTCTTATCTGTGCTTAGTTTCATCCCATGTGCCTTCAGATTTGCATTACATTCTCCTATCCTTTGCTGAAGTTCTAGCTCAAAGTCTGCTTGTACTGCCACATCGTCTGCATACAGCAGCTTTGTTGATCTGTCCCCTCCAACCTGTTTGCTAATGTACTCCCTCAGCAGTGTGAACAGCAGTGGGCTCAGAGCTGCACCCTAGTGTACACTCACTCCCACTGGGAACCCCGCTGTGAGGCCGAACACTGTTCATACTTGAGTCACTGTGTCCTTGTACATAGCCTGCACTCATTATAGCAGTGTTTCTGGGACTTCAAACCACCACAGTACTGCCCACATCAGCTTTCTTGTGACCTTGTCATATGCTTTCTCCAAGTCTAGGAATGCCCAGTTGGACTCTCTCCTCATCTCTAGCTTCTTCTCAAGTATCTGTCTCAGTTCAGACATCGGGTCAATTGTGCTGCATCCTGATCTACTCTGCGCATCTGTTTATCAATCATCCTCTCCAGAACTTTCATGCAATGTGGTAGGAGTTTGATGCCTCTGTACTGCCCACAGTTGTGGATATCCCCTTTGTTCTTGTACACTGGCATGAGTATGCTTATTTTCCAGTCATCTGGGATATGCCTTTCTCTCCACACTGCTATTAGTACCCTCAGGAGCCATTTCTTCCCTATCTCACTCAGCATCTGCTGTGACCTCATCTGAGCCTGCTGCTTTCCCTGACTTCATCTTCCTTAGTGCTGTTCTTACTTCTTCTAGGGTGGGCTCCTCTTCTTCTCTCATCGCAGGCTGTTTCTGGGATAGTACAGCTTCTGTGGTGTTTTCTTCATTCAGAAGCTGCTAAAAATACTCCTTCCATCTGCCTTTGAAGTCCTCAGGGCTGGTGAGCAGGTTGTTGCTGGCATCCCTTATGAAGAGTGTCTGACTATCTTCTTTACCTTTCTGTCCTTGCCTTGCAGCCTGATATAGTTTCTCTGTGCACCTTACTGAGTCACTTTCCAGAAGTTGGTACAGTCCCTCTGATGCCCTAATTCTTTGCTATTGCATCTTCTTTCTTAGCTTCTTTGTTAGCCAACCAGTAGTCCTCCCTAGCCTGGTCAATCTTTTCTATCTCCCACTTCTTCCTGCACTCCTTCTTTCTTTTGATGACTTCCTGGCATTTATTTTAACTGTATTAACCACTTGTGGCCAACTAACCCTGCAAGTGATGAATATTGATATATAATAAGATCTAACACAAAAAACCGTGGTGCAGCAGTCATTCTGGCAAGATTTTGCTTTTCTGTCAGACTTCTTCCCTCGGTGCACCATAGTATTATGCAGTTTTACTTTCCCTTTCCCTTCAGTAGTCTGTTGTTGTTGGCTTGAACCGCAGTGTTTTGAATCAAGGATTTATTTCCATAGCCCCTAAGGCAATTTTCAATCAGATTATTGCCATTGACCTTTACCGTGCTAGGATCTATCATGTCTATAATATGTGGTCTTCACTTTCTGAAAAGACAGAAGCAAGTACCTCAGACAGGGCTGTTTATGCTTTAGCTCTTCCTCTTTTGTAAGTATGTTACAGATTTCTCCAGCAAATAATATCTAGATGTGTGATTACAAGTATCTGTAGCATCAAACTGAAATATTGGTGGTCAGTATAATTTAGAAATGAGGAATGTGATATCATTTTGATGTATTTGACATCTCTGCTATAAATAAATAATTTAAATTAAAAATAATAAACTTTATTTATTTATTTATTTATTGACATTTGTTAACTGGGTTAGTCCAACTGGGCTTGGGACCCATTTTCAGTGGAGACCCGAGGAGAAAAGCTCCATGAATTATCAGTTGTACTTAACAGTGTTTTTTTATTCTTAATATTTAGAGGGAAAATCTATATGTGTCAATATATAAATGCAAGGTAAACATGGCAGAAGCAAACTCTATATAGGAAAATAATCTATATTCGGAACTGCATATTTGCCAGAAGCAGAGCTGCTTAATTATATACATTATTGGCTGAGAATAAGAGCATCAGAGTAAAGATGCTGCATTTCTGCACACTAAAAAATGATTTAACTATGCTAGTTTAATAAAGTGTCAGCAGATTTACTCATTACAATTCACACTATGTGTCATCTGCAAGTAGGGCATTGCATCATTAAATTATGCTTAGGGCTTCTAACAAGTGCTGTGGGGTGCTTATTCAAACACAGTTGTACATTGCCTTGAAAGGATTGCCCAAGACCATGTGCCTTTTTATAATTAGTATTATTCTAATTAATTGTGACTAGAAATATTGCACTGCTGTTGTGCGTGTGACACCTGTAATCTGATGTGATGGATATGGCTCAACTGATTTTGATGTTACATAAAATGTGGTCCTTACAAAAGCAAATGGAAACAAACACATGAAAGGATCATTTTGTTGCTTTCAAATGGTGATTTGTAAGGTTTATTTCTCATTCTTTTCCTTTTGCTGTTTTAGAAGCTATGAGCATGACGCTTGACAACAGAACAAAAACACAACAGCAGCAGTCATGCCTATTTTCATTAAAATCTCTGCCTTGTTAATAATGTAGGCAAACTAATTGTGTCAGCACTGAGGACACAAACCAGGCACATGATACCTGGCTGTTTGTAATTAACTGTGATGCTGTAGCCAAATAGATAATGCTGATGAAATAATGGACTGATATACAGCAGGTAATTGTATTGCACTCCAGATAAAAAGCATTCCATGTATTATGTTTATTAACCACAGGTACTAAACATTCCAAGTAACCCAAAATAAAATAAAACAAGCAAACACAAATACTTGTTAAGATTATTGGTTTTAAAATGTGATATTATATTATATTTTACTACCTCACTGGCTTTTCATTGTATGCTGTATTCAAAAACATGGGAAACAATCTGAGAACCTACATTTTTATTTTATATTCATATTTTTAGTAAGTGAAAACAAGTCTGATTATTCATGTTTTGATTAGAAGCATGGACAAAACAAGGCACAGCTTCTGCTTTTAATAGATACTTGCAGCTATCAACTTGCTCATATCTGTTTTGGCTAGAAGGACTTGCAGCAGCTGTTACAAAGGCACCACCTTCTTTCTTTCTTTCTGTTCTGACAATTTCGTCATGTTAAAACAACCTAAATTGCTGCATTATTTGCTATAGTTTGAAAGACACAAAAAGAATTACAAACATTTCTTATTGCATCTGAATTCCCAGCTAAAAGATTTGTTATTGCTGAGTCAACATGGGGAATCATATTTTTTTAAATATTTTATTTCTTCTTTTTTTGCCATGCTGACAGACTTCAAGGAACATAATGAAGTGCCCTTGTAATATGAACACAAGTACAAATGAATTCTGCAGAATGAAAGCTGAAACCCCAAGGTGCGGCAAGCTAAGTAAAATAATGTGTACAAAATAAGTGTTTATTATACTGCAGAATAGAATTTATGCATGCAGCGAGCTTACAGTTTTTCGTAATCATGCTAATGAGCATTCAGTATCTCACAATCTCAGTTTAGAAAGGAAGACAAGATTCCCTTTGTGGAAAGAAGTACCTTGTTTTCTTTAATAAGACTAATATCTGATGTAACAATCTATGAAATATCCTGCAGTGCAGGTATCAGAAGAATATTAATAAAGTGCTAAGTTTGCTCATCATTTATGTGCAAACAGAATAATAATTGCCTTCTGATAATATCACAGGATAACTATCTAAAGCTCTGTTTTGTTAAAAGATATTTAATAGATTTGCACCAGGATTACCTTTTGAAACTAGGAACTGCAGAAGCCTACACCCTTTTTGTTAAATAAAGAGTCTCAGATTTCACTGTTATAGGGATGTCATATTATTATGTACACTGGTAAGGTCTGAGAAGCACATGGCTTAATTTATAAATGGAATGTGGCTGCCTCAAGGGACCTGTGGCAGAGAAAGGGAAGGCAAGAAAGAGAGGAAGCGAGAGACTAAAGCAAGTGCTATATTGGCAGTCATTTTTATTTCAATATGATTTCCTTTTATTTTTGAGACCTCCAACAACAGACCACTTACTTTATATTGCCAACAATTTCTTCCTTTGAACATAAAGTAGATTATAGTGAATGGTTCAGGTAAGACAAAGGATAGTTTAGACCTCCTTCAGAGGCTGTAGTTTGGGTAGTTGTCATTCTATTTATTTATTTCCTTTGCTAACCAGGACAGGCTGAGTTAGCCAAATGCAAGGTCAGCTTTCAGTAGTGGCCCAGGCAGAAAAGTTCCAACAGCGAAAACAAAAAAGTACTGTGCATGGTTTGGCAGAGGCAAACACAAGCCTTAAGCATTAGAACAACAATGAAAAACCTAGAACCAGGTAATACTGAGTATATACAGTTTGCAGTTATATAAAACACAGCTCTGATTACATGTATTGGCCAAAGTTAAAGGTGCAGTTTTATGCATTAACTAGAGGTAGAAGTTGAAGTGTTGTAGTTAATATATTTACATATACACACTTTCAGCTATGTCATTTATTTATTTTTACTTTATTTTGAATGTGTTAACTGGGTAGAGCACTGATTGCATTGGACTTATTTCAGTCTTGGCTGGGGATAAATAGAATAGATACTAACATTTTATACAAGGTGAAAGACAAAATGTAGTACACACATGTATGAGAGAGAGAGAGAGAGAGAGAGAGAGAGAGAGAGAGAGAGAGAGAGAGAGAGACAGAGAGAGAGAGAGAGAGAGAGAGAGAGAGAGAGAGAGAGAGAGAGAGAGAGAGAGAGAGAGAGAGAGAGAGAGAGAGAGAGAGAGAGAGAGAGGGAGAGAGAGAGAGACAGAGAGAGAGAGAGAGAGACAGAGAGAGAGAGAGAGAGAGAGACAGAGAGAGAGAGAGAGAGAGAGAGAGAGAGAGAGAGAGAGAGAGAGAGAGAGAGAGAGAGAGAGAGAGAGACAGAGAGAGAGAGAGAGAGAGAGAGAGAGAGAGAGAGAGAGAGAGAGAGAGAGAGAGAGAGACAGAGAGAGAGAGAGAGAGAGAGACAGAGAGAGAGAGAGAGAGAGAGAGAGACAGAGAGAGAGAGAGAGAGAGAGACAGAGAGAGAGAGAGAGAGAGAGAGAGAGAGAGAGACAGAGAGAGAGAGAGAGAGAGAGAGAGAGAGAGAGAGAGAGAGAGAGAGAGGGAGAGAGAGAGAGAGAGAGAGAGAGAGAGAGAGAGAGAGAGAGAGAGAGAGAGAGAGAGAGAGAGAGAGAGAGAGAGAGAGAGAGAGAGAGAGAGAGAGACAGAGAGAGAGAGAGACAGACAGACAGAGAGAGAGAGAGAGAGACAGAGAGAGAGAGAGAGAGAGAGAGAGACTGCAATTCCCTAGAGTCTTGTAATATGCCTTTTATTCTGATTAGAAAATGGGGTAATTTGAATGAATTTTAGGAAAATAAAGGAGAGATTAAGGACTTAAAAAAGTATGGCTTGCACACTGAAGCTTAGTTTGGAGGAGAGGGCCTGAATGGAAAAGATTTCTAAGGTTATATAATGGTACATCCCTGAATACTCTGGAATGTAATGGGAGGAAGGTCTCATTCCTGATTACTTTAAACATCACATTGTTTCCCAAGTAGCTAGGTAGCTCTTTCAATGGTTTTTAGTGTTAAAACGTATATATTAGTATAAAGTAAGTCAGCGAGCATATTACTGGTGATGGGGGCATGAGAATAGTGGTGATAGAGAAAAGTGAGAATAAAAGATGGGAATTGTAAAAAATGGTAAAAGAGGCAAGTGAGAGCAATTAATTTACCTTGATAGTGGGCAAGTTGGTAAGAGATCCCGGATAAAAGGGGAGGGAGATAGAGAGCGAGAGAGAGATACAGGTGTATAAACTACACAAGAATACAAAGTGTATCTTATGAGTGATGTTTGTACATGTAACTGTGGGTTATAAATGGCACAGAAGTTGTTTTGATGTTGTGATTCAATGCTGGACACAAGGGCAACTCTTCCTGCTTATTAAATAAATCTTCGGTAGTTGTGTAAATAATTCAGAGTTTTTGGTTCTATTTCCTAATAGTACAAAATTCCAGTGTTTATTTACATCAACTAAATATAGTGAGTCACCAGCAGGACTGTGAGATCTGGCTTGTGGATAGATGGTGCTTTCATTGAAATTTTAATGGCTTTGGGGTATTAAAAGTTTGGACAACCCCATGCATAGTATGGTATTTTTGTGTCTTGTGTATTATATAATAACTAATCCTGACTTGCTTGAGTTAAAGATTACCTTTAGGTCAAACCAATTCAGTTTGTTTAAAGTCAGACAATGTTGAGGTTTATTTAAAAGATTAGCTGCAAATCTGACAGCATTAAACCAGGTTTGCAATAAATTATTTATTGTTTTGAAGGTAGATTAGACCTGATGAAGCATAAAGAAAGGTAGGAGGCAAAAATTCTGATTTTGTTGTATGTAACATACATATTTTATATTTGCTTCAGATATCACATACCCTCTCTGTAGATCAAATTTAACTGTTGGTCAATGAAAGCACATAGCAGTTTAGCTTTGGATACCTGTTGAATAGTAGAATTTGTAATTGAGGAGATGTTAACATTGTCAGTGTTGTGTTGTTGATAAACTGGAGTAAACAGTACAAGTGTTTTTACCAATAATCAGAAGTAGCTTAGATATTTATAGACATACATACTATAGACATATTATAGACATACAGGGCATTGTCAGACCCCACTCTGATAGACCTCATACATATCCACAAAACACACAAGACAGCACCAAAGCTAGCCATTCTAAAGACTTAAACCTTGCCTATGATATAAATAGGACCTCCTGGAGAGACAGGTAAATAGGACCTTCTGGAGAGACAGGTATGTATCCTAGAGATTATCCCATCTCTGGAAGAGGCTCCCCATCCATGTGAAGCAGAGTTCCTCCCTAACCCAATTCAAGTGCAACCTGGACAGTTGGATGGGGAACAGGAAAGTTATTCCTGTTTCAGTCCTATGCCTCTAATGGACACAGGCAACCTGTAAATGGTTCATCTCTCAGGCCCTAGCTTGTAAATGTTTAATCTCTGAAGTCCCTGCTTACACTTATCAAGGATATCAGAACTTGTCAGAGATTTGGGATGCATGGCTATGTTTAAAAAGGCCCCTGTGGTCATTAGACTAGTAAATACCTATGAACCTATATTTCTCAGTGTGGTGAAGGGCTTACTGTGTAGTACTCTGAAGATGGGTGAAAGTTTCATCTGAACAGATGATGGTGGAGAAATCTACATACGGATCCAACACACTTTTATACATATTATTAAAGAATATGTTAAATACAAATAGACGGGAATTGATCTTTATGGAACACTTGCTAACACAGAGTTGAAAGATGAGTATGTGTTTTGCTATATTATGGACTGTGATCTATCACATAAGTGATGGCTTTTTGTTGATACTGAGAGTAGTTATGCCTTGCAGGGGTATTTGATTTGACACAGTATCAAAAGCCAGAAACTTTGGATAGATCTAGAAAACATGGTTGTAGTAAGATCCCCTTATTTCTTTGTTGAATATCTGCATCTTAGAAGTTCTGTACATCTGATTCAGTACTATATCCTGGACAAAAGCCATCCTGTGTGAGGGAGAGTAGGTTGTTTTAATCAAGTGATCTATAAGTTGGTTAAGTATACATTTTCTAGAATATTTGATAAGGGAGATAGCATAACAATATGCATGAAATTGTGGAAGGGATGTATGGTTCTAGGCAGGGTGTAGAGGGGAAATAGACTGGCAACCAGGGGAAATTTTGCATAATTATTTAGCAACGTTAGCTGGAGAGATGGATGGAGAGGGGTTGTTTATTTCTAAGTGACTAGAGAGTTCATTAACCTCTTTCCAAAGCAGTCTATGGTTAGAAAATGTGGTGATTTTGTCTGCAATGGAGGTAATTGGTTTTATGTCATATGATAGCTTTTTTGGCTAGGTTCCATTGTGTTAAGTACCTGGAATGGTCAGTACTGGCAAACGAGCATTTTCAAGTTTTCCAGATATGATGTATAGTCACTTCCATTGAGTAGGCAACATAGCTCAGGTGTCATCAATGGGGGTGAAAGCTTCATGAAGCCTAAACCTTTGGGTATAGAATTTGTCTTGAATGGCTGCTAGGACATTGGCGAGAAAAGAGATCACCTTGCTGATACATGCTGTTTGATAATATGAGATCTGTTCTGTGGAATTTATAGCATCAGTGACACTTTTAGAGAGAGCATATGAATGCTGGCTATGCAGATAACATAAAATTAGATAGGGGTGGTCATTTTATGTTTTGCCAGTAGCCACTTGATCATTAAGCCTCCTCACTTCTCTATTAACTTGTTCATTCCTCTAGGTCAAGAGGGCCCTGCTTCATGGTTATTCCCTTTGCTTGGCCTGGAGATGATGGTCGAGTGCCTGGGAGTGGTGGTTTTATCCCTGGAGGTTGGTGCTTTTCCTAATCTTAAGTCCCTCCCCTCCATGCTAACGTAATGTTAGGCTGGGTGGGCTATATGCAGCCATGGTATTGCTCTTCCTCCTGCTCATCAGCCCAATGTCTCTTCTCTGAGCTCCTGTCTCTAACAGAGATCCACTAGAGAGATGTCATCAGTCCCCCTGTCTCTCCTTAGTATAGGCATGTTCATCCTCTCTCCCAGCCCCATAAAGTGCCTGAGCTGCTAATCAAACTCAGGACACCTTGCTTGTAATTAGGGCATTACCCTTCTGCACCACTTGGTTGGTAATTTAAAGTAAATGCATTTTGTTGGTTTTACTAGTAATAAGGATACCAAGTAATGCATGATTATTAGCAGATGCATTGGGCCTAGTCAGCTTCTGTACTATTTCAGTAAGGTTGGGATCAGAGTGGTAGCCAACTAGATCATGCCTCAAAGAGCTAAGAAAATTAGTGTCAAGGTCACCCAAATTAGGATACTCTTTCTCTTTTAGGGTTATCTGTGAGTGTGAATGCATTAGGCTGCAAAAGGATGAAAATAGTACAGGAGGAGGTTGCTACGTAGATGTAATAGTCAATGAGAAATTGGGGTAGAGGAGTTCAAGTAGTGTCCAGTTAGGGACAGCATCCTCAGTGGTGGATGAAGTAGCTATGATTTTAAATCCTATGATGTGTTTTGCTAGGTGTATGGATCCTTTGTCTATGTGGATGCTGGGTCTGCCATAAATCAATTATGGAGTATTGGGGGAAAGTGTGTTTGTAAACTGGTAGGATGAGGTTTCAGTCAGATTTAATTTTGGGCTGAGATATATATGGAAACCAGTTATTTCATCAAAATCTATAAATGCTAAACCAAAATTATCTCACCATAAAGATTGAAGCACAAAACATCCACCCTTAAAAAAACAGAAAATGGCTATGTGAGATTGCTGAACAGTAGGGATTGAAGAATTTAACTTTTCCCTACTGTAGTGCCATCTCAAGTTAATATATATAATTAGGCGGGTATGGGGCAGAGCCCCCCACACTTGGGGTACAGGGGCTTGTCTCCCAGCAAGAAAAAGCCATTCTCTATGTTTTTCATTGTTCAGTGTTTTGTGCTTCAGTCTTTTAGGTGTAGTCATTTGTGGTTCTGTATTTACAGACTCCGACTAAATGATATGAATATATATGTGTATATAAGTTTAAATATATAAACTATATATATATATATATATATATATATATGTTTATATTATATATATTTATATATATATATATATATATATATATATATATATATATATATTTTATATATATATATATATATATATATATATATATATATATATATATATATATATATATATATATATATATATATATATATATGTATGTATATATATATATATATATATATATATATATATATATATATATATATATATAAAAGTATATATAAGTATATAAGTATAATGGCATTCAGTCAAATGTCTGATGTGCGAAATTATAGTGTACAAGGGGCAGGAAATCGAACCAACATAGGTTGACCAGGTTTAATCGAGTTGCATGGCGCATTTGACCTATTGGCAAACGACGTACCGAGACTGTGACGGGAGGTCATGCTTCAGTGAGGAATAGGTAATTAGCCCATTTCCTCACTGTAGTGTGATCTCGGAGTTGGTATATTTAATGTGCAGGGGATGTGGGGGGGTGCAGGGGGGTGTAGCCCCTGCAGCAAAATAGTAGGATTAACATACCATTGACTGCAGAGTTCAACGGTATGTTAGTGTGCATAGCAGGAGGTTAGTGACATCACTGCCTGCTATGTCAAATACATTGAAGAATGGAGGTCGATGTGTTCATTTTCACTTTGGTTTACTATTTGGAATTTCGAATTTAGCATTTTGGGTCGATGTTTTAAACGGTCGACCGAAGCTGATTCAGAATTTCAATAGTAAACTGTGTGTGTGTGTGTGTGTGTGTGTGTGTGTGTGTGTGTGTGTGTGTGTGTGTATGTGTATATATATATATATATATATATATATATATATATATATATATATATATATATATATATATATATTGTTTTGGGTGATCTAGTAATGTATCTGATCCACTTTACTGTTAAGACCACTACAGTTTAATAATCCAGTTTGCAGGTAATGGTGTGGAGGAAGGTGCGGATACCTACAGCACAGATTATATCATGTTGGTAGTTTTGCAGTTTGGTATCTGGATAGTGATAGCTTGGACTGCAGAAGAGGATTCCAGGATTAGGATAGATATCGTTTCATAGTAAAATATCAGTGTTTATAAGTATGCTTTTTGTGAGAGTTCCTGCCTCAGTTTTTTATAAGAGTTTGAATTATTTTCTATATGGCTGATTTTGGCCCAGTTGACATGTTAAAACTGACAGAAGGATAAATATGCTTTGTTTTGAAAAAGGACGATAGTGGTTTGTGTGACATTATCGTGCTTGCATGTTCTAGAATCTTGTGGAAAAATGTGTTACTTGGTAAGAAATACTGATATTGGTAACATAATTATAAGGATTAGCTTTGGAGAAGCATGTTAACACAGTGCTACTGGGGCTTACCTCATAAATTAGCTGGCATTTTGCAGGAAATACCCAATTTCACATTTAAAAGTAGTCTGCCACAAAATATTGAATAACACTTTTTAATTACAGTTTTACAGGTCTTTTTTTAGGCCTTTAGACCACCTGCAACATTAAGCCAGGCATTTTTTTTTCATGTACTTGAGGTGCAGAACAGATTACAACAACAATTTATAAGCCAACACAACAGGGGTGAGAACTGTGAGAGCTGTATGAGGTTAAGAAAGTGCATTGTTTAAAACAAATGTGAAGTGGAAGAAAAGTAAGTTGTTATCAATGGATTGATGCCTGCTGCATCAAACCTTCCACACAACAGCCCAGAGTGGCTTATTGTTTCCCTGGAACTCACCCGTCAAGCATTATTGCTTGCTTATATCTTGCCATAATAAATATGAGCGGTATCATAGATAATGCTGCACTGATAATCATTTCGAGCTATGAGTCTGAGTTTCTGATTGAAGGTTACTAACAATTATTTTTTTAATCATTTTATGTGGCTAATTTTGAACAATTCCATAATGGAGAATGAATGAGTAAATCAATGCATTTTCTTTACTGCTGTAGCAACAGATGGTAGAGCCCATTTTACATAATAGTCTGTAGCTCATTTTTTTATCACACTACACTCATTAACAGTTGCACAATCATATGGTAAAATAATCTTCAGACATGATAAATTGCCATGATTTCTGATTCATCAACTGCATGATGTTTTCTGTATGTTTTTAAAGAACTATATTTATTTTATTTATTTATTTAACATTTGTTTACTGAGGAAGTCTGACTGGGCAAGTTGCCCATTTTCAGCAGAAGCCCGGGGTAAAAAAGTTCCACATAAAGTCAGCATAACAGCATGTATTAAAACATTACAAAAATTGGTCAGAGAAATGGTCACATAAAATCACATAATAACCCATATTATCTCGGTTACACTTAGTAACAAAAGCCATTAGTCAGTAGAATCTTCAGACTCATTGAATAAGGCATAATATATGATGGAATAGCAAGTCAGTAATGCTTGTTAGGTAACGTATGTTTGTTTGTGTCTTTCGACTTTTCCCGGTTAGGGGTCGCCACAGCGGAACTCCGGTCTGCTAATGATTGGCAGTAGAGTTTTACGTGCTGGCTTGCCAGGCCTAACACACAACCTTCAATGAAGGAACGCCCGTTTACGCATGTCACCACACAGAAGACGCTCTAACTGAGAATCGAACGGGCAACGTCTAACTGTGAGGCGACAACGCTACCGCATCACCACCACCGCAGTATTGTTAGGTAAAGTATGAATTCTCATAATTATAATCTCATAAGTTCAAGAAGCAGAAAAGATGTAGTGAAAGAAGACAGTAGTGAGAGAGAGGGTGGGGAGGGGAGAAATAAGTTCAGCCTGGTGAGGAGATGGATCTTTAGCAGATTTTTGAACTGTGATGGGTTGGCTATGTTTAGTATGTTCTGGGGGGGGGAGTGGAGTTCCATGAGTTAGTTACATAGTTAGAATAGGATTTTGTGACTTCGAGAAGTAGTTTTTCAGAGGATTGTAGGGTCCTGCTGTTGAGGTGGATTTGTACTAGGTTCTGTAGGGCTGGACATTTGTCAGGTAGGTATACTATGGAATGGGCTATGGTAAGTTGGTTTAGGATTAGGAGGTTGGGAAGCTCTAGCCATTTGAGTTGTTTCAGAGCAAGACAGTGATGGGTTCTGTGGGGCAGGTTGGCTGAAAATCTGCCTGTCTTGTGTTAGCTTGATTCAAGTTTGTTTAAGTTGGATTTTTTAAGATTTGTGAATATAGGAGAGGCATAGAATAAGGTGGAGAGTAGGTGGATTCTGGTGATAGCTTGTCTGGAAGAGTTGGTTAAGAATGGCTTTATTCTGTAAAGGGAGCCTAATTTAATGTGGGCCTTTTTGATGGCACAAGATATATGTTTGTCAAATTTTAACTTCTCATCTAGAATTATATCTAGTAGCTTAGTTTCTAGGGTGGGTTTGATTAGGGTTTGATTGGATAAGGTAATTTTAAAGTCCTAGTGAAGGGAGTTTGCTTTGTGACAGTGGTTAGGGGACAGCATTAGTTTGGTTTTGTTGGGATTTAGGATGAGCTGGTATTTTTCTGAGAAAGATTCAATGGCAGTAAAAGATGTTTGTGTATCTTCCTGTAATTTTTTAGGGTAGGTGAGGAGCAGATGACAGTGGAGTCATCGGTATATCATGTAATGGTAGCAAGGTTAGTAGTTTTGTGTAAGTTATTGGTCAAAATTGTGAAGAGCAGAGGCCCAAGAATTGAGCCTTGTGGAACACCTACTGTAATGGGAAATGGGGAAGAGAGGCCATTTTGCCATTTGACTGATTGATAGTGGTTGGATAGATAATTTTGGAACCAACAGAGGGTGTTTTTTGATATGTGAAGGGATGCCAGCTCCTGTAGGAGCTGTTCATGGGACACCATGTCAAATGCCTTTGACATATCTAGAAATACTGAGGCAAACATTTAACCATTATTTTTTAGTTGGTTAACAGTACTGGTAAATTTAAGGAGTGCAGTGGTGGTACTATGGCCTGGCCAAAATCCGTGTTGTGCATTGGCAAGGAGCTTATTGGATAGCAGGTGCTGCATTAGTTGAGAGTGGATGCATTTTTTCTAAGATTTTAGAAAGAATTGATAATATGGATATTGGCCTATAGTTAATAGTTCTAGTGAGGAACCCCCTCTTTATGAAGCGGGATTACGTAGGAAGTTTTACAGACTTTAGGTGTGTACTGTTCAGGAATAGATCTATTGATTAGTATTGATACTGGGTAACAGATGATGTTGGCAGCTAATTTGAGGTAGTCGTTTTGTAGTTTGTTGGCAGCAAGAGTTGTAGGTTTTAGTTGGCTTAGCAATTTCTTTATTGTACTTGTTTGGACAGGTTGAAGAGAGAGTGAGGTAGGTGAGTCAGTGATAACAGGATGAGTGATTTGTTGTGGGCTATTTTTGTTTTTTATAAGTGAGAGGATGGAGTTTATGAAAAATGAGTTAAACTGGGATGCTATGCTTTCTTTTGAGTTTTTGATGTTTGAAGATGCAGTGGAAGTATGGCCTGGATGGATAAGTTGGTTGATGGAAGACCAGGACTTTTGTGGGTTGTTTTGACACTTGTGCTGCATGTTTGTATAGTACAGTGTTTTATCTGCTCTGATTTGCTTTTTTACAAACATTTCTTAGGTGGCGGTAGTTGTCAAAGGGAGCTTTGGATTTGTTGGTTATCTGTTGGTACCAGAGTTTATCTCTTTGTTTTAGTAATTGTTTGGTTTCCTTTGAGAGCCATTGGCAGTAGTTAGTTTTTGATCTTATAGGTTCATAGGTTCATAAGTTCATAGGTAAGTACTAGGCTATCAGCCCAAGGGCCTACGTAAGCCTAGCCAACAAGGTTCCCTGGCTTACGCCACCCAAGAAAGTTATTTTCCTGTGCCACTGTTGAGCAGAGACACAGAAGTGATCCCCGGGGTGTATTTCCTATTTCCTATCCACTCATCAAGATTTTTCTTGAAGAGTGCTAATGAAGAACTTTGCTTGACATAGATGGGTAGCCTGTTTCAGAGTATGGGAAGTCTCTGGGACAGGAATCTATCCCTCCAGCATGTCCTGTTTATTGTGGTGACAAGGTTTAGGTCCCTAGAGCATGTAGCTCGGAGGGATTAGGACTTCTTTAGGTGTAGCATGTCCAACAGCTCTGGGTTTGACATTGCTTTATATGTTAGGCAGAGATCACCTCAGAGTAGGCGATATGCTATGGACTAAAGCTGGAGTTTCTTGAGATGGTCAGTGTAGGGCATTTGTTTGAGGCCAGTAATCCTCTTTGTGAGGTACTTCTGTGGCCTTTCCAGCTGCTGCAGATGTCTTGTGAGGTACATTCCAAAAGGGGCATTGTACTCTATAATGGGTCTAATGCGTGTCGAGTAGAGGGGAACAATGACCTCTTTTTTCCTGGATGAGAACCCTTTTATGATGAGGTGTGCCATGTAGAAGGACTTCCTGACTACTCTGGTGATGTGACTATCAAAGGAGAGACTACTGTCCACCTGGATTCCAAGGTCTCTTATCACACATTCAGTGTTAAGTAGATTGCTGCCTATGTGGTAGTTCATGGGTACAGAGTTTTTACCAAAGGGGATGACACTGCAATTTTTGGCATTGAGCTTGAGGCCATGGCTCTGACCCTAGGCATCTGTCTCAGCGAGGCCCTTCTGTAGGATGTCCACATCATTTGGGGACTTGACTATGGCTCCTAGTTTGCAGTCATCTGTGAACTTCGTTAGCCAGATGCCTTCTCTGTTAGCCTGTACTTCAGAGAACTAGATAACAAACAGGAGAGGTCCCAGGACAGAACCCTGTGGTACTCCATTTGTCACTGCTTTGAGGTCAGATTTGGAGTCTGCAACTTTTAAGGTGTAAGTTCTGTCAGTGAGCCAATTGGCAACCCATCTTGTGACGTAGGGATTTATACCTAGTTTAGTGAGTTTAGCTATAATTCCAGAATGGGGAATGGTGTCGAAAGCCTTGGCGAGGTCAAGATAGGCTGTCTAAACCACCTTACCCTCATCTACAGCTTTGGTGACTGCCTCAAAGAAGTCGATCAGGTTCAGGAGGCATGGTCTGCCTTTCACAAATCCGAACTGGGTGGGATCCAGAGTTTGGAGGTTACCAATATCTTTGTTTATGAGTTCCATGATGATACGTTCCATGGCCTTGCAGACCAGGCTCGTCAGGCTAATAGGTCGATAATTCCCAGGATCAGTGGTGTCTTATAGGGGCCATTGTGTTTAGTACATCTGCAAATTTGTTTTTGAAGTAATTTACTGCTGCATCTAATGCGAGGTATTTTCATGGGGACCAGTTACAGTTATGAAGTATTTGTGTAAAGGTGTCTGGGGAGAAATGTTTTGTATTATGTATTTGTATGATGTTGGTCTTGTGGATGAGCTACAATACCTAATAAAGTAGGTTAGTAGGTGGTCACTTCCTTCTGCCTTTATGTTTTAACTTCATAACTTCATAAATATAAAATAATACAAAAAGAAGAGATGATGTTTGGCAAATATAAATTGCACATATAGGTCTCAAAATTGTTATATATAAGAAAAAATATGGAGCAAAAACTTGAATTTGTATTTATTGCACTAATAAGTGAACAACACTACTTTGTAGTGGCTAACTGGTGTCCAGCATATGGGTATGGGTGGAATATTACACTAAGCCTGTTGACTACTGCCTTATTTTGGATGTTTGTGGTGCATATATATGTGTGTGTGTGTGTGTGTGTGTGTGTGTGTGTGTGTGTGTGTGTGTGTGTGTGTGTGTGTGTTTGTACATCTATACGTGTGCATATGTACGCATGCAAGTATCCATGCACCTGTACGTGTGTGTGTGTGTGTGTGTGTGTGTGTGTGTGTGTGTGTGTGTGTGTGTGTGTGTGTGTGTGTGTGCATGTGTGTGCATGCATGTGCATGTGTGCGTGTGTGTGTGTGTGTGTGTGTGTGTGTGTGTGTGTGTGTGTGTGTGTGTGTATATGTGTGTATGTACATGTATCCCTATGGTCCTTTTGGTGGTAGATACTGTCTAGCTAGGAATGCAGTTTAAAACTCTGAGTACTATACGAAGTAAATGACCAGGTGTCATGTATCAATGTTTTGTTATAACTAGTCAGTACATCACAGTCTTAGCAGCAATACTATAATATATTATAATAAATACAAAGTTTGACAAGCAAATTTTCATGTCTTTGGAACTGGTATAACCTATACATATAGTGTACAATCACTTTGTTCATGCATCCATATGTCAACAGGATATTTTTTTCTGAGTGCTTGCTTACTGAGATACAGAAATATGAAAAATTATAATTAACAAAAAAAGTATAATTAACAATATAAATAACACTATATCTCATTTTATATATATATATATATATATCACGTATATACCACATATTCGAAAAAGAGCAGTAGACCACTCAGTTACGCAAAAGTGCACTTATTCGAAAGTGCACTTTCGCAAACTCAACTTCTATGACCGGATCGCACCACAGTGGAGGACAGTAGGAAAACATTCTATGTCCTCCACTGTGGTGCGGTAGTCACGGACCTTGGGGTTAGGGTACGGGTCATGGTAAGGGGATAGCCCTACTAGATATCCCCTTACCATGACCCGTGCCCTTACCCTAAGGTCCGTGACTACTGCACTAAACGGCAGTACGTAGCCCATTCACTGAAGCGGGTTTCGTGAAAGTGCACTTTCGCGTAACCCAGGGTCTAATGTGTGAGTTCAAAGAAGTGTATTTTCGAACTTATACAGTAGACCCATATATGTATATATATATATATATATATATATATATATATATATATATATATATATATATATATATATATATAAAACTAACAGTGTAAATATAACTGAGTATTCTCCAGTAGTATAAAATATTTTTTCTCTTTTTGCATCATTGTATTACTCTCAGTATTTAGACCTCTATTTCTAAGTGGGGGCATCTCACATTTCTATTGGGAGCAGGGGCAGTTATACTACTATAAATGCAAATTTTATGCCAATAACCATCCAGATTTTAGGCTAAATGTACCTGCTTTTCAATAGCCTTTTTCTGCTTTTTCTTGCCTGCTGAGAGGTATGACTGTGGGCCATACCTCTCAACTGTCCCTGATTTTGCAGAATGTCTCTAGGTTTACCTTATATTTTTGCCCTGCCCCTTGCAAAATGTTCCATTTTCTTGTAAATCACTGAGGAATGCAGGCAATCAATAAGGCCAGATATTAAAGTTTTATATTTCCTATTGTTCAAAATGTGCATGTTGATGCAAAGCTTACAGTGCTATTAATCTTTAAGTGAATTAGAGAAATATTCAAAATTTATCACTGATTTTGGGCCTTTCCCTGGGATTTAGAAAAAATCCCTCATGCTCACGTAACTTGCAACCGCCACAAGGTACAGTTTAAGTGATCAAGTAAAATCTGATTAATGACACGTTTAGCCTCAAAGAGGAAGATCTCATTATCAGCTAATCTGCATGTCTCCGAGTCAGGCATAATTACTTCCAGTTCCAGACAGCACTTTTCTATTGTAATTATTACAGGCAGACCATGCATCATGTAACAAAGACACTCCTCATTCACTCTCCCACACACGCATGTAGATATTCATAAACACACACACACACACACACACACACACACACACACACACACACACACACACACACACACACACACAAATACATTACTGAAGTTCTTTATGTGAAGCATTCAATGTAGGAATGACAACTATAATATTGACAAAAAGTAAAGTGGAGTACACTTATGCTATTAAAATAAAAAATGAGAATAATGCCCTATTTAAGCATTCTGTAATATGTAATGGCTTTATTTTATTTTTTTGTGTGGCTAACCATCAATATGGGGGCTTCAGGGAAGGTGATTACAAATAGGCTGGAGACGAGGGAAGCAAGGTATCAGTTATTATTAAGTGGACAAAAATCCAGAATTAAATGGTGTAATTAATATAAAATCTCATAAATTATTAATGTAAAGTTTTGATGTGCCTTTGAGGTTCTTTTAAAAAAACATCGTTTTTATTATTATGTGAAGTGCCATATAGCTCTAAGAGGTTATTTAAAGCTGTGTGGTTAGTTTAAATACTGTTCTGAAGATGTATATGCATATTTATAGATGAAATCACTTATATTTTAATAAATTTAACTACCATTCAGTTTGCATAAATGTTTTTTTTTGGTAATATATGCAGTATTACTGGGGAAAAGATGAAGAAAAAATAGGAAGTTTTGCTAATCAGTTCTTTAGAATATCACTAAGGTGGCAAGCAAATATAAAGTAATATGTCTACATGGTATATGTTTTAGTTATAAAAGGTATGAAAGATATTAAAGGCTTTCATATGCAAAACTATAATAAATTTGAAATGTAGAATAAATTGCCGTACAAACTGGAACTTGTTAAGAAGCGCAAGCTCATTAGGAATGTTAATGATTTTAAACTGGGGCATATCTTTTCTTGGCCAAAAATGAAAGAAATACTAAGCCCAATGTCAATTCTAAGTATCCAAAAGGTGCCATGGATGAGTTGGATACGTTTGCTAATGATGAATTGTCTACAACCAATCAGCAATTGCAAACCAAACTTTCTACCAATAAAGATGGAGCTATTCCTGTTGTACATGACTCGGGGTTGAGTTCTGCATCAGTTTCTGCTTTAGAAAGCTTGTCCAATTAGCCGTTTCCTTTGCTTAATTTATCCAATGAAAATGAGCAGCTTGTCTCTGAAGATGGATTGGCTAATACTTCTGATCTACATACAAGTATGGGTGGTCAGAACAGTGAGTTTTTTTTTTAGGAATATGAAGTCTATAAAGCTGAGATTACCAGAAAAAGTGGATGTACAACTGAGGGCGAAATCGACAAGCTGGTCACAACAGCATTTAATGACAGGGTCTTTGAAGAGGAAAAATGACAGCCCACAGATTCAGAAAAGTGAAGTATCACCAAAAATAATCAAAAAAGGTATGAGGGACATTATAAACCTCTCGGACTATGTTTTAACTGTAGCAGATATTGAATTTTTAAGTAAGGGCTTACAGTTCATTCCTAATGGCACTGATACAATTGTTGATGCCCTGACTGATTTAAAATTGTTTGTCAGAAACTTGAATCTAAAATTTTTTTTAAGGACTCTTTGATTGTTAATAGTAAAAATGTTTGTAGTAGATCTAGAACATTTTTACCTAATAGCTGTCCTGTTATTACTGCTTTTCACAGTTTATGTGAATGTGAATTGAGAAGTTTATATGAAACAAGAGATAGAAGTAAATTGTATAATCTTACCTATCAGCAGTATCTAGCACTGAGTTCACTGCAATCTAATTCTAATATATTTGGACGGCGCAGTGGTGCAGCGGTAGCGTTGTCACCTCACAGCAAGAGGTTCTCCGGTTCGATTCTCGGCTAGGGTGCCTTCTGTGTGGAGTCTGCATGTCCTCCCTGCGTTCGTGTGGGTTTCCTCCGGGTGCTCCGGTTTCCTCCCACATTACAAAGACATGCATCTGGAGCCTTTCTCCCCGGGCCTCCGCTGAAAATTGGCTTTTTCCAAGTCGGACTTTCCCGGTTAACAAATGATAAATAAATAAATAAATAAATAAATAAATATAATCTTTAAAGAAGCAGATAAAGGTGGAGCAATTGTCATCTTGAATCAGAATGACTATGCTCAAGATACGCATGAATTCTTATCAGATACTACCACTTTCAAACTGGTTGATTATGCTTATATTAAGAACTGTATAGCAGAGGTGAATATGCTTGTATATGAGATGCAGTTAATGGGAGATATCTCATTAGATTTATTTAATTTTCTTATTGTTCTATGTCCTGTTATTCCACTGATTTATGGGTTGCTCAAAATATATAAATCTATGAATCCCCCTCCCATGAGACCTATTGTCTCAGGTGGGGGTTGGATCACGGACCCTCTGTCATTCTATGTACAAAATTGTCTCAGCAAATATCTTATTATTGTCAGAGCTACATTAAGGATTCTGGTGATTTTTTTAACAAAGTTATTTCACTGGTATAATAATAATCAAGGTGAATTTTTTTTATTAGTGACTCAACATAAATTCTTTGTTTACTGTGATCCTTAATCAGTATGGGGTGGATACTATATGAGATTTTTTATGTTCCAATATAAACATGGAGGGTAGACAGATTGAGAACATATGTCAGCTGATAGAAGTGGTAATCACGAAAAAATCTGTTTATGTTTGAATAAAAGCCCTATGTACAAATAGCTGGTGTAACCATGGGTACTCCTATGACAAACACATATGCTAATTTAATTCTTAATCAGTGGGAAAATGGATATATATTTAGTGATAAAAACCCTTTGAATGCAAATGTTTTATTATATAAGCAGTTTGTGGACTTCTGCTTTATAATTTGGAAGGGAGATGAAGAAACTCTTAAAAGTTATGTGGTTTATTTGAATGGAACTATGGAATTCTTGTAATTTAAATAAAATTTTTCTGTTAAGGAGATTACATTTTTGGATGTACATATTCAGAATTGTTCAGGACATAAAAAAACAAGTACATGCTAATAGATTTACTCACTGCACTACCATGTATGCCCCACATGTTTTTAGAGGGATCGTTTAGGGGCAATTGACCAGTGTTAGTAGACTTAACACTGATGACACTGTATGTAGACAACAAATGAGGAGATGTTTGCTGAGTTCTGTGAAAGATGATACAGCAGTGAGATGCTACAGTAAGAAATACTACATTATAGATGGAGAACAATCTAGTAGTTCATAAAGATAGAGTTAGATATGTTACCACTTTCAATAGGAGGACACGGGGTGTTAAGCAAGTGATACAGAAAAATTGGAAGATTTTAATGACTATGCTGGAATTAAAGTCCCTTATAGGCACTCAACCTTGGTTTGCATATAGGGCGAAGAAAATCTTAAGAGAATGTTATCTTATAAGGATTGTAAGATATCGAGAGTAGTTGTTAATAAACAAGGTACCTTCCCATGTTACAACTGTAGTTATTGTAAGGATATTATTGCATGCAACTCTTTTATCCATCCAGTAACAGGGAAGAAATTTGAATTTTGCTGTTATGCAGCTTGTAATACCCCTTGTGTTATTTATCTTGCTACAGGTTCAAAATGTTCATTTTTTTACATTGATAAATGCAGTCAAAAGTTTAAGGATCGCATTATTGAGCACAAGTCAGATATGAGGAGAAATGTGATGACAAATGCATTGGCAAAGCATGTCAAAGATAATGATATTACATGTTTTTATTTTGACCATTTTGCACATTGTGGAAGTTCTGATCTTGTTTATATGGCTATCTGCACTGCATATGATGTGTTATATATAGGAAAGATTAAACATACTCTTAGGGACAGGATTTTAGAGCATGTTTATGATATTCAAAGGAATAGAGACACCAATGCTTTGGCAAGACATGTCAGTGCAAGAGGTACTGAACATTCTTTTAAGTTCTTTGTTTTACAGCTTGTTAGTCTGAATAACAGGGGTGGTGACATTAGAAATTTGACTGAGAAAGAAGAAAATGAGTGGATTCTGAAGCTTAAATCTTACTGTGAACCAGGCTTAAATGATAAAATGAGTATCAAGCCTTTTCTTAAGAGTTGCTCACTGAAGCAATGAGTGGGTGTTACTCTTTGGAGGCTTGGTTTTTCAAACTAGCTTACTGGTTGAATTATTTTTTTTCTGTGCTTGATGACATCACTGCTTATTAAGTCTTTTCGGTTGTCTAATTGGTTGTACTGACTATTTAAACTTTTTGTTTTAACATGTTTTTATGGTCTGAAGAGGAAATCTTGTTCTGAAAATGCATTTAGCTTGTTTTTTTAAATGTTTTCATTAAACTGTTGGATCATCAGCTGTGGTTGTTTGCAGTCATCCTTTGTTTTTCTACAAGTTTGGTTTGTGTGGCTCCAGCTTTTGCTTGTGTGCTGTTTCTTTGTGCTGCATATACCGAAAACTATTCCACTGTGACAGCTTTTGTTACATATGTAAGTAGGCCAACTAATATACAGTAATACTGTTAATCAAATGCACTAAGAAGGTGTATCTGATAAAAGACAGAAAGTGCAGATGAATAAGTCCTCCTTGTGACAACAGATGTTTGAATTTTACACTGCCTCAGCTGCATATAGGTTTTGTGCCTCCATAAACCCTCACTGGCGGCTTTCAGGAGCTCGGAAATCCCTCCATCATCTCCCTATGACACAGGATTGATTAAACACCAGCAATCATGGGAAGCCTAACCCCGGTCACAGGAAATCAGTTGTTCAGGCTTTTAGTGTTACGTAGGAAGAACTAAGAAGTACCAGAAGCAAGAATTGCCTGAAACCAACCCATTCATAGCCAATAAAACACCAACACAAATAACTAATGCCAACCAGCAACAATACGCAACATGGTTGTATACCATAAAACTCTACATAAATGTATATGTGTATATCTATACATATATATATATATATATATATATATATATATATATATATATATATATATGGGTCTACTTTCATTCACTGAAAACTCATTTCACTGAATGTAAGTACTGTTGGGCAAATAAAATGTGTATGCCCTTTTCCACACTGTAGTGCAATCTTGGAGTTAGTATATATCATTATGGGAGTGTGGGGGGTGTAGCACCGTACCTACTTTTGGTTTTATATTGTTAGTTTTCAGTTAAATAAGATTCATAAAGCTAAGTAGGTGGGGGACTACCCCCCATCACCCCCCCAACTATATATACTAACTCCAGGATCGTACTACAGTGGAGAAAAGGGCATGCATGTTTTATTTGCCCAACAGTACTTACATTCAGTGGGGAAAAGGGCATATACTTTTTATTTGCCCAACAATACTTAGATTCAGTGAAATTAGTTTTCAGTGATTTGAGCTTTCAGCGATTTTTTTTGAGGGTGAATTGAAATTCAGTGAAATAAGTTTTCAGTGAATGAAAGTAGACCCATATATATATATATATATATATATATATATATATATATAAAATAAGGGCGATGGTGGGTGGGTGCTGCCAATGAGGCACCGTGAAATTTCAGCATCTACTGTTACGCAACTGTACTATGTACATCATTCACAATGTTTCAGTGGCATAGTATTGATTACTAGAGCTTACACTACATGGGAGGAGGAAGCATAAGGATTTAGGAGCCCTTTGAAGATGGTCCTCTCTCCCAAAGCCGGTTCTGCAACTTGAGAAAGAATCCAGTTTGTAGTACTTTTATGTAAGTGGCAAAAATTAAATATAGAACTGAGTTTTAATTATAAGCGGCTGATAATTAATTTTTTCAAACCGTTTGAAGATGAGTTGAGTACAGAGATAGAGAACCTCCTTAAAGAGTTCAATTCTAAAGGTGCTGCTGATGTTTACCGGCTTTGTCTTGAAGAAATCTTTACAAATATCTCTGTGTATAAAAATAAGGTAAGAGCTGTAAAGAGCAGGAAGCTGAATAGCAACTTTAATGATTTCACTAGAGGTCAGATTTTTGTGTGGCTGAGGAATGGTAACGGTAGTAATAATGTTAATGGAAATGGAGAGACAGTAGTTGTACAAGATGAGACTCTAATGAATATTCAGCAGGAGGAGGTTAGGCAAGCTCCATTGGTATCTGTTGCTCACATCTCTTTGGCAGTAGAGGGGGCTGCCATGATTATGCCATTGAGTGAGAAATCTGTCTCCTTGAATAGTGAAAGCGAATGGCTTGGGGTGAAAAGGAAGAGTGTGATTCCATCTACAACTTCAGCAATCCCTTTTCCAGTACTTCCAGTTCCTATAAAAGACAGCAATACATGGAGCGACAAAGGATTGTCGGTCGACACAGCTATGAACAAGAAGTTGAATTGGAAGCAAGTAAGAATGACCTAATATTTAATTTATCTTCATATCCACTTACTGAAGAACAGATCAGTGTACTTAATCGAGGTTTAACGTTTATACCTGCTGGCAAGATGGATGTGGTAGAGACTATGTTACAATTAAGACTTTTTGCATGCAATATCATGTTGAAGACTGTTTTTCCCTTTGATAAAAGTACTGTGACTAAATATAAGAAGCCTAGTGTATTTTGTTCACAGTTGGACAAGACTTTGGAGATGTTTTTGAACAAATGTGAATGGGACTTAATAAAGAATGACAAGAAGCGTGATAGAAATGCTTTTGTGAATTTGACTCATGGTGAAATTGTTGCTCTGAATTCTTTAAAGAATAATATGGATCAGACCTCTCAACTGTCCCTGATCTTCAGAGACATCCCTGATATCGACTCCAATTTTAGGCCTGTCCCTCTTAATCCCCCTGAAAACTGGTGAGTACTGAAGAAAAGGTGGTGAATTGCCCTTAATAAATAATGATAGTAATTCAGAGTTATAGACATTTCACGTCAGAAAACCTATATCAATCCACATTCTCTTATTCTGCAAATGTTTCAGGTTAATACTATAAATATTTAGAAAATTTTCCTGATAGTCCCTGATTATTTGAGGAGTTGCCCCTGATTCTGTTGAGATTTGTCTCCGATCGGTTGAGATCTATGATATGGATATCCAGATCCAACCAGCTGATAAGGGTGGGAGGGAATTGTTATCTTTGATAAGGTCTCTTATGATAAGAAAATGTTGTATATGCTTTCAGATAAAAGTGTTTATATTAAGTTACAATCAACGTCTATGAATAGGTTGATGCAACATGTAGGTGATGAGTTATACGACCTATTAATGAATAGGTTGATAGACAAAGACCTCTATGATTATTTTGTGATTGATTTTCCCCTCACTCCTGTTATATATGGTTTACCTAAAATCCACAAGGATGACATGGACCCTCCTTTTTGACCCATTGTCTCGGGCAGTGGGTGGCTAATGGAGCCTATGTCTATCTTTGTGGAACATAAGCTCAAGGCTGTAGTAAATAATGTGAGTACTGTGCTTAGAGATACACAACATTTCTTAGTGGATTTACATAAGTTTAATTCTGTGCATGATTTGACTAATTATGTTTTTGTCACACTGAATGTAAACATTTTATTTACTGTTATTTGCAACTTAGAAGGGGTGGAAGCTGTTAGATTATTCTTACATAAACATAGCAAATACTCTCCTGATATGATCTTTTTGATTTGTGCATTGTTAGATCTTATTTTGGAAAACAATGTTTTTATGTATGGAGAGAGAACCTACCTCCAAAAGGTTGGTGTGGCTATGGGCACTTCATGTGCCAATAGCTATGCCAACCTGGTTATGGCTAGTTGGGAGGAAGATTTTGTTTTGGGTTCTCATCCTTTCTCTAAGCATTTGAGATTTTTAGGAGGTTTGTGGATAACATCTTCCTTTTGTGGGATGGTAGTCTTTTTGAATTAGAATTATGTGTTGCTTACTTAGAGTCTACTATGGAATATCTTAAGTTTACTAAGAATGTAAGTGAAGTTTGCATTGATTTTTTAGATGTCCATCTGCTTAAGGGAGATGATGGGATGTTGCAAACCTCTATTTATAGAAAGTCATGTAGGAAAAATACCCTGCTGCATCAGACTAGTATGCATCCAGGGTATGTCTTTAAGAATATTGCGAAGAACCAGGTTTTTAGAATGTCATGGCTACATACAAAGAATGAAGATTTTACACAGGCATTTATAGATTTAAAAAGTGATCTAGTAGATCATGGTTATCCTACGAAGGATCTGGATAAGGTAGGCTCAGAGGTGTTAGGAGCCAGGAATAGTGAGGCATGACTGTTTTATTCTTCAGATAGGGATGTTATAGCCCCAAGGAGGAGAGTAACCCAGGAGAGGCGTATTAGACCTGTAGTCACTTTTTCTAGTAATGTTAGTGTTATATGTGATATAGTCTGAAACAATTGGCCGATATTAATATCAGATGATAGAATCTCAGGGATAGTTGATGAAACACCATGATTCTGCTTTAGGAATGGGCTATCACTTAAGAGGCAACTTTGCTATGGAAATCATATGCAACAAACATCAGTCTTAGATAGGAAAGGGACTTTTGCCTGTAGGAAATGTGTGGCATTTTCTTACATCTCGAGAATTAAGGATTTTAATCATCCTGTTATAGATTTCAGCTTTGTGCCTAAGTTCTATGCTGACTGCTCCAGTAGAAACTTAGTTTATCTTGCTAGGTGTAATGAATGCAGTAGTTTTTATGTGGAGAAGACTACTAGGACATTGAGGGAGCATTTACTGGAGCATATTGGCTATATTAGACACAAAGACATTGCTAGTGCCTTATATAAACATATACAGGTGAATGATGGCCATTCTTTTAGTTTTATAGTTTTACAGTGTGTTTATACTTGTTCAAGAGGGGGTGATTTGAATAATAGACTAGAGAAGGCTGAGACTGGATGGATAACCCACTTACAAGCACATAGAGAACCAGGGTTAAATGGGTATGTGCCTTTAAAACCTATCCTTAGAGTTTGTAAATTGCTTCATTGACTGATTGTAGTACTTAAAATGAGCATTTGCTGCTGTAAGTTGTCTGACGAAGTGCCTATTGTAGGGCATGAAAGCGCTAACCTTTTTATGTTTTTAATATTGTTTTATTAAAGTGTTTTTAAGTGGAGCCATGCTTGGTCCTGGACTGATTTTTTGCTGTAAAGAATCCAGTTTGTAGTACTTTGTAAGGGTATGAACAGAGGACCTGGTCACTTCTTCTACAATGCTTGTAGAGTCCACTCCTTCCCAATATACCACCAAAGAGAATAAGGCTCTAGTAGAATGTCCCTTAACTGAAGGGATAGGTTCCTGACCCAGAGACTCCCCAGACTCTGGAATAGACTGCCCATACATGTCAAGCAGAGCACCTCTTTGGTCCTCTTCAAAAGAAACCTTGATGATTAGATGGGAGAAAGGAAATTCACCCCAGGGATCACGTCATTCACCCTACTAGACAGGGGTCCAGGGAAGTAAATAGTGTGGGAAGAAATAGCCAGGGAATTGTTATGGCTAGGCTTGTATAGGCCCTAGGGTCAATAGCCTAGTACCAACCTATGAACCTTGCCTGGAATAAATTTACCATGGTCGGAGTAACAAAAACAAAAGAAAAGGAGAACCCGCAAGTAATTGTTTGCTTAGAAACAGGTTAACCCTTTTTAGCCCAGAATAGAAAATAAGGAGCTGCTCATCTTTGATGAAGAACTTAGTTCTGTCAAGGTGGTACTTGAGCTGACTGTGCACATCCAAAGTAAGCAGAATCTTGTTTTTAGATTCTGTAAAAAAACTGGAGATGGGTAGCTTGATTCAGGGTAAATTCAAAAACAAATGTTGGCATGACAAATGGATTTATGTATAAAACAACCCTGTCCTTGTTGGAAATCAGGTAAGGTTGGCCCAACATTAGAGCTTGCAGCACAGAGACTCACCTTGCAGATGTCAAAGCAATAAGAAAAACAGTTTTCCAAGTGATGAAGTTTAAATCAGCATAAAACGCAGCCTCAAAAGGAAATTAGAGATGGCCACAAGATGCACCTTGATAAGCCATCACTGAGTTGCTCACACAAAATATTTCAAAACAGAGAGGTAGACACTATAATAGGCCTTATTTTGTTGGTTATGCACCTCCTAGAATACCTCTTCCAGTTGGAAACAAGATTTTCTAGCTGCAGGCTTTTTTGCCTCCTTCAATAACTGCTGCACATCCTCGTGGAACAAAGTGTCTCAAAGGTATCACGATAAAATCATCCAGGCTATCGTATGCAATTAGTTTAATAGCTTCATAAGTATATACTAGGCTAATGACCACAAATGCCTTTAAAAGCCTAGCTGTCCCTCACAGTCCAATTTCCTATGTATCATGGGCATTTATTAAATGGGGTATGTTAGTTACAAAGTTTCTAGAGGTTATGGGGGGGTATGTTAGTTTAGGCATAGTTACTATCTACTTCTGTCTATCAGAGACATAGGGGCCAGACCTGGAGTGACTTTCCAATTTTCCATCTATTGGTCAAGGTTGGAATTATGTTGGGATGTACCAGTCACCCCTGACACTATGTGAGCAGATCTAGAGTGTTAGGAAGCTTGCTGCAATTGTGCTTGGCCAATCCCATTGTAAGGGAGAACCAGCTTTGCTTTAGCTAAGAGGTGGTCACCACAATGATCTTTGTTAATTCTTTTTGAAGCTTCAGAAGTAGCTTGGGTATCAATGGATAGAGTAGAAATGCATAAAGGAACATTCCCATCCAAGGGAATGAGAATGCAACCATCCCTTAAGCATGGCTGCAAGGATGTCTTGAACAGAATTTTTTCAACTATGTCTCCTGAAAAGAGATAAACAGATCTATTTGAAGTGTTCCCTGTGTGCCTGTCTAGGATCTGCTTAGTCTATATGGCAATATGTTTGCTCTGACTGGATGTATGAAGCCTGAAGCCTCAGAGAATGTGGTGAGGCTAGCTCCCAGGCCATCACTGCCAATCAGCAAAAAAGCATATGATCTTGTATCCCTTTGTTTGTGCAGGTGCTACATGATTATGGTGTTGTCTGTGTCCACTAAAAGAGGAGATAGAGACCATAAGTGGTGAAGAACTTTTAAGGCCTGAATCACTGCTAACATGTCTTGGAAATTTATGTCTTTTGTAGCATTCAAAGGACCCCATTTGCCTTGTACTTGAACTCCCCTGGAAACTGCTCCCTGTGTAAAATATGACATGTCCATCTAGACTGACTCAACTAGGGTCTAGAGAGAAAAGGTTAAGCCTGGATTGAGGGACATCTGATTCCACCACCACTGTAACTCTTATTTCCCAAACTCCAGCACTGGCCTTTGAAACTCTAAAGGTTGCAGGTGCTGGGACCTACAACTTTTTAAGTACCATTGAATATTTCGCATATGGAGTCTATCCAGTGGTATCATCAGGATAATTGATGCCATGAGGCTTAGAAGTTTGAGAAACTCTTTTACAAAGGCAGCTTCTTCAGTAGAGAAATCCTTAAAAATGTTTTGATATGTCAGGAGTTTGCCTTCTGATAGAAAGGCTATTCTTATTTCTATGTCTATACTACATGTCAGGAAGACATTTTTTTCAAAATTGTGAGAAATGTTTTCTGTAGGATGATCTTGAAGCTCAAGTGAGCTAGAATGGTTAAGACCTTGTCTAATGCTTTTTTTAAACACCTGGAAACAGACATAAATCAATAAGCCATTTAAATAAGATAAATGATGGATGCTCTGGGTCCTGCAGTAAGCAACTACTGGAGCCTAGCACTTTTTGACTATGCAAGGTGCAGTAGGTAGCCCAAAGGATAATGGAGAAAACTGATAATGTGAGACAGGCACAGTAAATCTTAGATTCTTCCTGATGGTGGGAGCAGTTGGAATGTGATAATAAGGATCTTTCAGATCTAAACTCACCATGAAACAGTGGTCAAGAAGAAAGGGTAGCACCATCTGCAGGATGACCATTTTGAATTTGGGTACTTTCCAAAATATATTTATGTAAGACACTTCCAACAACAGTCTCCTTGATAGCTCCTTTTTGGGTACCAACAAGATTCTGGAGTAAATTAATTTTCTTATTTGTGGTGCAGGAAATGGTTCTATAACCCCTGCCTGCAACATGTGAAAGAGCACCAGAGAGAACAGATGGACATAGGCTGGTAGGAGCAGGGGAAATAACTTGAAGGGAGAAGGATTTTCTGTCCACTGCGAAGAATATTCTGTCCAAATTATTCTCAACACCCATTTGTCTGAGACTATTTGTAACCAGACTGCTGGGTTAAGTGAAAGTCTGGGGAAGGGGAAAAGGGGGGAGGGACAAGAGGAATAAATTGGATGCCCAAGTCTTGGCATAGTCATTCTTTAGCAGGGGATTTATCCTTTTTGAGAAAGGAACCCCTTGTATTTAATTTGGAAGCATTATCCTCCCGCCACTTCCTCTTGTTACGCCAATTCTTGTTAGGCTGGGAACTTTGTTCTTACTTTTGAAATTTGATGCTAGGGACATGAAACATTTTAGATACCCCTGCATCATATTACTTCTATCATCCTATTGGTTGAGAACTGAGGTCGCAGTAGGACCAAATACAAGTTCAGAAGTTAAAAAAGCATTCAAAAATCTCATTGTTTTAAATCCTCAAAAATCAGATTATATAATAATGCCCACCTTCTCAATACCACAAAAATGGTTACATTTCTAGAAATCATGTCTGCACATTCCTAGACACTTCAGAGAATGATTCAAAACCTGAGTTGCACTACAAATAATATTCAGTAGGCAAATATGCGACAAAGTCATCTAAACTATGTGCAGATTGCAAAATAGACTTCCTCATAGCCTTTTTAGGTTTTACCTGCAGTTTTATAGACAGAGGAGTACCGGCCAAAACATTTGGAATCTCAGTAAGATCATAAACTCTTGTCAGCCTCTGGCACAGCTATAGATTGCTTCCAGTCAACTGCATCTCTAAACCTGGCTAATATCTGGGAAAGGTGAACACCTGCTTAAGTTTTTGAACCTCTTTACCTTCCAAAGAATCAGGTTATATGGACTCAGAGTGCTCACTATTGTCTACATCAGAGTTCCCACCAAATCTGCAGCCATAGACTGATCTCTAGAGAAGGGTAGTCCCATAGTCATTCTGAACTGTAGCCTAATCTCAGAGATTAGCTAACTGTAAAACATCCTTATCTAAGGAAATTACATCAGCCTTTTACATAGTAATAACCTGATTGTCCACAGTATGATGAAGTCTCTGTTTCTTTTTCTGGGAATTAGTGGACAATATAACTGGAGACAGGCATTATGTCAAGCAAGAGATCTTTTACCCCTGTCCACTTCTACACCTAAAGGGTTTGATTCTCTTACACCTGAACCGATAGTGGAGCAGCCCAGGAGGATATGTCTGATTCCTGTACCATAGACAGCAGTGAGTTCACATTAGAAGGTGACAGTGAAAATTTTAAGCAGTCTTTGAGCCAGCTTAAGGCAAGAACAGATACAAAAAAATATAGGTTGAGGAATGTTTTTGTTGATTTTTTCCTTTGAGGTGCATCAGCTACTTGATAATAAGGACTGACTAAGGGCAGCAAAAATAAAAAATACAAACTATGTCCCTCCCACAGGAAATAGGGCTAAACTGTATAAAATGTAGCAGAAACAATTTAAAATATGCTAAGCCTTGTTCTATAACCTGCATGGTGTAGTAAACTACAGCAGAAACAGCCACAGTATCAAGTAAAATGCACTTGTCCAAAAATGTCATAAATATTAAATGTATGCTCTTAAATCAAATAAAAAAACATTTGAAGCAGCATAAATAAGCTTTCATTTAGAGATTATCTTGACAAAATGAAAAAATCTCCACAGAAAATGCATATAAAGTAATTTGAGAAAAAAATTATAATTTACA
Source organism: Protopterus annectens (assembly GCF_019279795.1). Taxonomy (NCBI): domain Eukaryota; kingdom Metazoa; phylum Chordata; order Ceratodontiformes; family Protopteridae; genus Protopterus; species Protopterus annectens. Next base: position 822,047,164 of record NC_056732.1, read on the forward strand.
ATTAAAAATTACTATAGCAGTGTTTTATTAGTAGTAGCATAGGTCTCGACCTAATGTGGAACACAGACCCTAGAAATGTGTGACAAACAGTCAAAATGTGGAACACCCTTTTTTTGCACTGCTTGAAAATGCACCATGTCCACGGGGTCTGGTTGAAGTAGGCTTTTTGGCAAAAGTATTAAGTTAGCAAATACTGTACATTTGTTAAGATTCAATAAGACACAGATGTCAATAAATAAAGTTATCAGAAACCATTGATAAAATACTATATACTCAGTAGAAAATCATTACACAACAATATTCAAGTGCATCTATTAAAAAAATGCTCTTTAGTTCCTGCTTTTCCAACCCTTCCATAACTTCTCCCAACTAAAAAAGTTAACTCATCCAATAAGGGACATCAGAGCAGAAACATTTAAGGGCGGCCATGGTGGTGCAGCAGTTAGCATTGTCATCTCACAGCAAGAGTTTCTCTGGTTCAATCCTCGGCTGGGGTGCCTTCTGTGTGGAGTCTGCATGTCCTCCCTGTGGTCGCGTGGGTTTCCTCCCACATCCCAAAGACATGCTGTAGGTGGATTGGAATCTCTAAATTGGCCCTAGTTATGAGAGTGTGTGTGCCTTCCATGGAAGGTTGGGCACCGGGCTGGCAACTCGACACCATAAAACTCTACTGCCAATCATGAGCAGACAGGTGATCCGCTGTGGCGACCCCTAACCAGGAAAATAAGAAGAAGAGCAGAAACGTTTAAAATATTGCTGCCATTACCTTGAGACATAAGCAAATGTGAATGAATATGCACTTTCTGAAATAAAAGCAGTCTATAATTATTTATTAAATGCAATGCACTACCTTTTCTCCAAAAGTGACCAGCCCAGCTCTCAAAGAATCAGGGACAAATCCAGAAATAATCAGGGGGCACTTAATATTATTATTGTCTTGAGACATTGACAGAATAGAGAATGTGAACAGAGAATTGCTCTTATAAACTTAGCAAGTTGCTTAAATAACAGAATTTGTTATCATGCATTTTCTGAAGGATATGAAGTCTATGTTCGACTTTTAATACTCAGTGATTTGCCAGAAAACCACAAATTTTGTGAGCAACAGACCAAAAGGCAAGAATCTGGACATTTTGCAAAAATCTGTAACTCTAATCCTGTCTGAGACGATGTTTAATCAGTCCTACACTCTGCACATTCAGCCACTTACCTCAGCCCGGTAAGGGAACAAAGCATCTGCAGCTCCAAGTTCAGTAGTCCACAACCCCCAAATGCAATTAGGGAGAAAAACAAATAAGTCATCCAAGGCAGAAGTATAGCTCCCAGCAACAGCAGCACCACCGTGACCATCCCGATTAAATAAAACAGTATGAAATAAAAAAATCTACGTATTATAATAATAATAATAATAATAAAGAGGAAGGGTAGTTCCCAAAGGGATGTTATCTGAATCTAGAATTTGTAAGCCATCAATGCAGGCTGCTGAGCACGTTCAACTGTGTGATTCTTGCAGCTAGCACTAAAAGACTGGACAGCTAACTTCCTGCGACATAGGGTAGGCTTCCCCTGATGGGAGGGGGCCAATCCCCTGTCACAGGAAGTCAGAGGATGGAATTCTGATACCTAGAAAGCTGCCAGTGTGGGTCTGTGTATGCCTAGAACCAATATGCTACTAAGGTTGTGTGAATAATTAACATTAGAATGTGCATGCTCTTTATGACATACAGCCCATGCTGTCAGTTTTTGTACTCTTCAGTGTTAAACATGCAATGAAAATGTGACATGAACAGAACTGCGTACAATATGCTGAAGATCTGCATATACTCTATGTTTTTGCATACCTGTGTTGTGGTTGAAGAGGTTCCATTTGATTTAACATATTTTCTCACTCAAAAAACATACGGGAATAAAACAGTGACAAATGGTGAGAAGCAGGGTTACTTTACTCACTGTGAACTACCCTTAGGGCAGAAATTGACTCATATAGAAACAGAATAGTGTCTCAGTCAGCTGGTGTTTCACACATTAATAAGAATTGAATATCAGACCACATAGCAGCAGTGTATATCAGCCACACAGTTGCTTGTATGCCATAATATACAGCAGCAGACTATGCCATAACACACAACAACATATGCTATACCAGACAGCATTAGCAGTGTATACCTGACCACATAGCAGCAGGTATGCCATAGCATGCAGCAGCATATGCCATACCACACAACAACAGCAGTGTATACCATAGCACACTGCAGCAGGGTATACCATGACACATAGCAGCAGCGTATGCCATATCATACAGTAGCATGTGCCATACAACACAGCAGCAGTATTTATCATGCCACACAACAATGTATACTTAGCCACACAGCAAGAGAGTTTGCCACGCTATGGAGCAGCAGTGCATACCATATCACACAACAGTGATTTATACCATATCATGTCACACAGCAACAGGGTATGTCACATCACACAGTGTCAGTGGTATACCATGCCACACAGCAGTAAGTTCTGCTATTACGGACAGCAGCAGTGTATATTATATCCCACAGCAGCAGTTTATAGCAGTGATATAGGCCATACCACACAGCAGCATTATATGTCATGTCACACAGCAACGGGATATAACATCCTTTTCCATAGAGCACTGAGCCCTTAAAAATACTAAGGGCACTGAAGTCAGAGACAGACAACTTCAAAGGATTACAATTTTTGCAATTATCAATGAAGTACCAATATGGTACCTAATATAATACCCAAAACATATCCAACGTCTCCCCCTGTGTTTAATCCTTTGTTCCTACTGACCTGTCTTAACCTTATATCTTGACATAAGTCATATCTACAAATAGTACTAGCTATGTTCAAAGCCTAGGTTTTGTTGTCAAGATGTAACAAATCTGTATGTTCTTATGTATACTACATTTTATTTACTTTATACTTTATTGATTATTGTAATGTGTGCTTGAAAGTTTACTGTTACTCATGGAGGCTTTTCTCCCTGGGCCTCTGCTGAAAAAGGACTTGTGTCCAGTTGGACTTTCTCGGTAAACAAATGTTAAATAAATAAATACAATAAATAAATGTTGTCCACATGTACCCTATAATTAAATAGTACAGCGGTCATTGAGGGAGTTCTTCAGAATAGTGGAATAGCACTGTGGTGCATTAAAAGAGAGGAAAAGCAAACACTCATTCTAGAAAAATAAACTAATCCCACTATGTTAACAATATCAGCTAAGCACAACATACACCTTGTCCAGCATATCTCCCATTTCTGGAAAAGGATTTCCTTATGTATCAAGCAGAGTACTTAATTGGCAATATTTAAGAATAGTCTGGATGATTTGATGGGTGATTGCAAATCTTTATATTGGATATGTGGTGGGAGTATACTTAATTCTTTGCTACCTCTGTGCTGTGGGATGTCATATCTCAAGCAGCCTACATGCATCCTTGTATTCAAGGGCATTTTCTGACAAATCAGTTAAGAAGCAAAAGCCAAACAAATGTAAATATCTTCTGAGCCACAAATGCTATCAGAAAGGTATTCATAAATTATATCAGTAAACAAGTCTTTATTACAGTGTTTCACAGTCTTTACATCAGTAGTGGGATATATTATAATGCACAAATTCCCTAAATTACATTTTCTTTAAAGTTTCACAAATAACATTTTATAGTGGAAACTTTAGGACTTAGACAAATATTGCCTAAGCAGTTTTGTTCAGGCTGGCTTGAGATTTCACTAGATGCTTGAAATTCCTTTATGAATGCTTGTTTATTGAGACATTTACAGAAATATGGAAATTATGTTTACTGTATAATTAATATAAGCACCACTGAATATCTCCCAATATGTACAGGTTACAGTGCAAATATCCATGCAAATTTCTTCAACATCATCTAAGTTTTCACCTGATGTCATTCAATAATTTGTAAGCTCTTTAGTTTTGTAATTATTAATATACCTATGGAAATTTTTCATATGCTCATAATTACTAACAAATGACTAGTAATAGCTCTAGCACAGTGTATTATACATGGACAGTGACAGTCTATTTTCTGTCACCCATGATGACATTTCACACTATGTTCCCCAGTAACATGTAGCTCTCTCAGTTATAAAAATATGTATTCATATATGAATAATAAGTGACAAGCAGTAATTAATCTTTCAATTGCAGTACAACCTGTATTAACTGTCTTTCTGCTGTTTTTTTATCATTTCTTAAGAAGCTGGCTATTTTAACTGATAACTCACATGGCAAGGGAAGCCAGACCCCCCCATTTTAAATGGAAATACACAAAAAGACATTTTAATTATGAAATGGTCAGTACTGGGTAATGTGATTGAGCTTCTTGAAGGCTTAAAAAGATCCTACAAACATGTGATCATCTGGCACAGTAATTGCATGGTTCTGTTGAGTATGCTTCAAAGCATATGGTCAGCCAGTCACTATATAAGGTGTTGCTCGAGCAAGAATATATCCATGCAGAATGGGGTAAATTCAGAGCATGTTATACAAATACTAGTGAAGGATTCTCATTGGCTCATTTTTTCTGTTGTGAAAGCTGGAGATAAAGGTATAAACCTAAGGGGTTTATGCACTAAAATCAAGTAAAAGTGAAATGTACTCAACTACCTTCAAATCTGGAAACAATCTTGCATAATTTCAGACTATGGAGTGTTAAATGGGGAAAATCCTTTCATCACTTTGTTCTTTTTGTTTGTTTGCATCTATGCACAATGTATGCATCTGGTGAACCTTTCTGACTTTAACAGAATTTAAATACAAATTAATGCACTTAAATGTGTGAAAGACAACGTTACATAATCACTCAACCATGACCTCATTAACCAGGCACATCTTGCATTTTGTGATGTATTTATTTCTTCTTATACAAACTTTTTTAAGTTTAAGATGCACTCAAGAATGCAAGCCTGCTGGATGCGTACTGTACATAATACAGATATTAAAAAGTATTCACAAAAATACTATATGGGCTTAAATGCTTCATTTGCCATGGATTACAATCTCTGTACTGGCAAAAAACAAACAGGATAAGAATATTGTTTCCGCAGCCTTTCATATGTGAATACTATGAGCTGCCATTGTGCTTTGAATACGTAGGCTTGTGAGTTTTGGGAAGAAAATGAAACAAAAATGCTCATCACACTATGTTGAAGTCAAGGAATCTATCCATTTTTGGCTGTACATTAGTGAAACCTGTGAGACGAGATCATATCACATATTCATAAGCTATCCAGTCATACAGAAATCCGGCGAGGGCACTTCCCATTAATTCTAAGTGTTAGCGTACTCTTTCTAACTAAGGAGATCAGATGAGATATTTTGGCATTGGGAATTGCATGTGTCATATTTAAAGTGCAGAATCAAGTTTACCTTTTCTGTGATAAAAGCTTCTTGTTTTCTTCACACTTGAAAGGAATCCCATCCAAATTGTTTCAGCATTATAGTAGTATATAGCAACAAGAAATAAATCATTAAATTCTATGGCAAAGTCCTTTCTAAACTATATACACGTTTGCATCTTACCTGGTTTATATTTTTTATGTCCAGTACAACTGTTTGTCTTAGGCATCATAAAATGTTCTGAGACAAGTTGTTATGGATCTGATGAATGTTTCAAAATTTGTCTGAATTCCAAAATTATTCTGTTGCCTGATTTGACTGACATCAGCTGCATGCCCATCAAGGATGTTTGACTAAACTTCATCCAGTAGTTGTCAATTTGATTCCTGTAGTCTCCGTGTGCTTACTGTAACTCAGCAAGTCATGTTGCATGTGCTCATTGGGTTTAAAAATAAATAAAGCACCATCCTATGCTCCTGGATTTTATTCTGTCAATCAGCAATTACCTATAGTGTAACTCTGGGTAAGTGACTCAACCAGATAAACAGACAGTCTTTCCGAACTGTTTTTTTTTGCTCCCCACCACCACTGTCCTTCATTGTATCAGTCCATGCCAGGTTTACCAGGTTTTTCGACCCCTTCCCCGACTTGGGCCAGTTGCGGAAGTATCCAGGGGCTTGGATGTCTGTGCATTTGTCTAGATGAAGGAGGGGTTTGACTTATGACCTACCTGTTTCACCTCCTTCCCTTCAATACCTAATTGTAAAGTTTAGGGGCAGGTTTGCAATGAAGAAGTGGGACATATCATCTCACCTCTGCAGCAACTCAGCCAAGTCTCCACACTATGTCTCTACCTTATACCCTATTTAGGGACACCTACCAATGTGTCTTTACCAGCCTCCACCCTCCACCAAGGATAGATATGGTAGGCATTCACAGGTAAACCCACCCATCCATGGATGATAATACGCATTCATCCCTGCCACTCCATCAGTTGCCTAAGCTGCTAATCGACCCTGGGTCACCTGTGTTGTAGCCAGGGATTTATCCCTCTATGCCACAGGAACAGCACTCCTAGACTGCTATGGAAAAGAAGCACTTGTGCCTTGTGGGTTCATCTTATCATATCATCTGGTCTTCCATCTCCTGCTCTGTGTGTGTGTGTGTGTGTGTGTGTGTGTGTGTGTGTGTGTGTGTGTGTGTGTGTGTGTGTGTGTACATACAGGAGTTGATTCCCGCTGCTTTCCCCAGACATTGCTCCTGGGTCACCCCTAAAAAAATTGTGTATTCATTGGGCCTAACTGGTTAACAAATGAGTATTTTTTATTATAAACACACACGCACACGCGCACACACACACACACACACACACACACACACACACACACACACACACACACACACACACACACACGCAAGTATATCTATATCTATCTGATGTGTAAGTGTGTGTGTGTGTGTGTGTGTGTTTTCTTCAAATTATATTGAGCAATAAGGAGTTCCGGTCCTATGCTGGGTATGAGGAAACTTCAGAATTAAGAAATTCATCTTGAGTAAATGCCATTTGTTACCATAGTCCTTAACTGTTCCAGAAACTACTTCAGAAATTTGTCCTGTCATTATAACACTTGTGATGTTTTCATAAAAGAGTGACTGTGTAGATTAAACATCAGTTGTAATTATAGCTAGGGACATTTTATTTCTCAATAAGGTTATTTCAATAGTTTTTTTTAAACTGACATACAGCAATATATAAATGAAATCTCTCATTTGGAGATTTTGTTGATCATTATTTAAGACTTTTTTTCCTCGTTTGTGGGTAATCAGACTGAGGGATATATATATATATATATATATATATATATAGAGAGAGAGAGAGAGAGAGATTAAATCTATATATTTAACTTTTTACAGATTTTATATCATTTTTAGAAAATGCATATGCTCTAAGAGCAGGAAAGTGCTATTTTCATATTTCGTCTAGGAAAATCAGTACAACAGAGAGACGTTATGAGAGTAAGGGCTAGCAGCTAGCACAGAGAAATAAGGCTATGAGCTGTTTGCAGACTGCTTCCTGTGGTCCATTGTTTGATTCCTGCAGCTATTGTTTGACATTCTTATTGAACATGAGAAAGTCAGTTACCCAGATAGTGGTTCAAGGCTGAATTTGAAAAAAGATCCATGTAGATTAATGCTTTGCCTGTTAGGAAATGCAGGTGAACAAGAGATATGGGTGCATAAATAAGAGGATAATGTGTTAAAGAAAATAAAGATAATTGTGTTCCATAAAGAGTTCATATATATATATATATATATATATATATATATATATATATATATATATATATATATATATATATATATTAAACAGTTAATTAGTGACACAAAAAAATCAGTGTGGCTGTATAAACATCAGTTAGTAAAGCCATACAACTTAGGGGAAGGTGGCAAAGTGACCATAAAACATATGAATATTAGAGTTACGTCCAGACAAAAAAAAATTATGCAAACTGGAATGTCTAGGGGAGCTGGAGAGAGGAAAAGAACTGCAAGAAGAAAAATAAAAGGGGAATGGGATATAGGAGGCAAAGAGACATAGGGGTAGTTACTAGGTGAAATCTGGTGGAAAATTAACAAAAATGGAAACTGAGTTACACAGTGGAAACAGAAAATAGAGTACCAATAAGTGGGAAAGGTTAAACTGCCAAAGGTAAAATGAGGAAAACAAGATGCAAATAAATATAATTACTTATTTGGTTGCCTTTTTAAGAAGGCAGCATGACATTTGAGAACTAGTTTCCAACAGACAATGTGTGAGAAAGTTCCAGGCCAAAGGTCCAGATAAAATTTAAAAAAAAAAAGAGAGAGCTAGGTTTTGTTGCATTTTTTTATGGAGGCGATAGTTGTGGACCTTAAGTTATAGTCTAGATATTAAAATGCTGAAAACAGATAAGAGGTATGACAACAGTGCACCTGGTGTTAATTCTGTTAACAGTCACTGTACTCTTCTTAAAGTCTATGTTTGTGCTTTCCTGCAGTACTTCCACCTACACTTTGCCATGTGAACCACAAATGTTACTATACAGATTATAAAATGATAATAGATTTTTCTATTCATGCTTCTGTCTAAACCAAAGGTCGGACTGTACCTCTCACATTTAAACTTACTGAAAAATACACTTCAAAATAATGTTTTACTAACATAAGCATTGATTTCTGCAAGAGAACATGAAGGTCTGATATGCAGCAGTTCTAAATCTAAATCTAACAAGAACATATTTCAGTAGCATATCGGTGGTGCAGCGGTTAGCATTGCCGCCTCACAGCAAGAGGTTCTCTAGTTTGATTCTCGGCTGGGGTGCCTTCTGTGCAGAGTCTGCATGTTCTCCCTGTGGTCACGTGGGTTTCCTCCGGGAACTCTGGTTTCCGCCCACATCCCAAAGACATGCAGTAGGTGGATTGGACACTCCAAATTGGCCCTAGGTGTGAGTGTGTGCCTTATGTGGAAGGTTGGGCGCCGGGCTGGCAACTCGACACTGTAAAACCCTACTGCCAATCATGAGCAGACAGATGATCCGCTGGGGTGACCCCTAACTGGGAAAAGCTGAAAGAAGAATACTTTAAGTGAAAAAATTAAAAGTTTATTGATATGTTTGTATTACAAAAACTACTTAATCTTTTTTTACTTGTCTCCCTCTGTGCTTCTCTTTCCCCACATTCATTATTAACACAACTTCCCTGATGTTACACCAACATCCTTCAGCTACAATGCTGTATTTCTAACAGGTCCCTTTTTAAATCCTTTTCACTGTATCCTCTTTTACTTACCCTGTGGCCTTCTCATCTATGTTGTAGCTAGCTATTTTTGTGTTCATTGCTGTCTTCCCAATCTGCCACACCACAGCAAAAAAAAAAGGTAAACAGCAGAAAAAAAGAAGAAAAAAAATGTTCGCTCTTCTCTGAGAGCAAAATTAAGATCATTTGCTATATTATACCAAACACAGAGCACTACAGTACTATTATTTAAATTGCAAATACAATACCTTCATTTAAATGCCAGTATTCACTAATAAGCGATAAGGATCATCCAGTCTGACCTCCTAACACTTTACTCCCAGGGCGACTACCCCCCTGTGTCCCACACTAGCTACCCTACAGCTTGTCATTTTAATACATTTTCCTTAGAGTACTGCCTTCAGTAGTGCTGGAGAAAGTTCACTCATTGCAAACAGAAACTTTGAAGATTTTGCAGGGTATTCCAAAATAAACATTACACAGCATTAAAGAGCATAGTGCACTTAGAGGTGGTATGTAGGGAGGGGTATCCAGAGACTCCACAGTGCAACCTCACTACTGAAGAAATAGTATAGTATGCATCATATGCAAATAACTACATAATGGTATGCAGTTGAACACTAACAAGTTAATGGCAGCTATTATGTATGCAAATGGAGCAATTTAAAAACATTAAAATTAGACGGATGTGCTGTTGTGATCATTTATTTTGAATACCAGGGCTAACTGGTGCATAGAAGCTTGTCTTGTGATGCAGCATATATCTGCCATCTTCAGAGCCAGTGTCCATAAGGCTGCATTTCATCACCCTTGTCATCAAACATGAATCCATCAGTGGCTAAGATAACATCTCCACCACAACCAGGACATTGTGATCAATCACTATCTTGGACAGGGACACCATATTGGAGTTCAAAGACATGTGACACCCTCACATGGAATCAAGGAGGATGCATAAAATGCCTGCCCCAGTGGATACAAAGTTTTGTGTAGCATTAGCAATCCTTGCTATGGGGATCTTTCAATGCCTGGCAACAGACATATTATGAGTTTCACAGATGTTGTCCTTGTGAAGCCTACATTTTCTTGACATGATGCTGCAGCAGGGGGCAGCATATATAGTTTCCACACACAGCAGAGGAATAACCACCATTATGCAGACATTCTATAACATAGCCCATTATCCTGAGATGCTAAGGTCATTGATTATACCCACTCTGCCATCAAGGCCCTACCAGTGTGTCTGGCATATCATTTGAAAGGTCTTGCACTTCATCAACTGCCTGGTGGTGTGTATTACCCAGGGTGTTATATACATTATGCCTCTACTCCCTTCAGGCAGTTTCCATGACCTGGCACTTGTAATACTTGTACCAGCAGTTTGTGTGATGTGACTTTTTACTGGTCATATAAATGCTGTTTCTATGGTGCCTGCTGTGTTGTGGTGTAAGTGGTGCAGAATATTCCTTGGAAGCATGGCTAATGATCCCCATCCTTAGTACCTACAACATGGCAGAGATGGTTTGCACTTATTATAATGTTGTAGAAATGGATCACCATCAAATGTGTGTTCAGATTTATGAAGGCTTATTTTCACTGCTTGGATACATATGGATGCATCTAGCAGTAGACTGGAGTATGTATCAGAGACATGCAGTAAGATATTTGTGGTCTACACCATGTTACACAAAACTGTGGTATGAAAAATGGTTACAATGTGGAGTATTGTAGTACTGCCTGACACATCTGTGGTAACGTAATAGAGGATGGGTTGAGTTAAAAGTTGTTGCAGCAGCTGGCTGCAGCCATACACCATGTGAGGTGGTGGTTGGTGTAATATGCAGCAACACTGATAAAGAGGCTGCATCTTTTCTACAACAATGGATTATGACTTGGAAAACACAAAATAAAACTAATGCATTCATTAATATGCACAGCCTGTGCATTACAATGCACTGATTGCCATGATGTGCATCCAACATTACCTTACACCACAGGCCAGAGTAGTGGGCAGGGCATAGTTATCATCATTTGCACAGGGGGTGAGAGCACAATGATGAGGGATAGCAATGCCACTATATGTGTGAGGGATATGGGATGTGGATGTGGCAGCCATGCAGATGGTTAGGAGGTAGGGTGGAGTCAAATGTCACATTGCTTCAGGAGCATATATGAGAACCTCACTGTGGCAACCTGTGAAGATTGGAGGAAGATGGGTGAAGGCTGCCAGCTTAGTCAAATAGAATTTGATACATAATTCTATCAATTGTATAAATAAATGTAAAATACAGGCTTGTGTTTTTAAATGAAAAAAAACACTGTAAAATGTGAACTTCAAGATTGTTGCAACACTGCCATCTGCTGTAAGGAAAACCAAGCCAAGCATTTCAAATGTGTCTTTTGAAGTTGAAAAGATCTTATGAATCTATTTGATGTTTTACAAGTCGGCTCCAGTGAGTCTGGATGAAGGTTTCAGGCCCATTGTTTTAAGGTTAAAGTTAAGGGCCAGAATTTACATGTGGAAGGTGCTTTGTTGCTCTGGTTTCTGCCAGAGTGTATATGTGAAATGCCTTTTATTGTTGTAGTCTCCTGAGCAGGTGTTAGCTTGCTAAATAATGCAGTTTGTGGCTTGTTAACTCCAGACTAAGTGTCAAAATGATGTAATTTGGGAGTGCCTTAGAGAGCTGTTGGTTAGTGTTTAAAAACTATTGTTGAGTGAGAGACTGGGAGCCTTTAGCTGTGGCTTGTTTATGTAGAGATAATTTAACCTCTAAAATACATTACATATTTACAGAATTTACTGTCTAAGTCACTCCAAATTAAGCCTTGACTGTTTAGTCATACTACCATTGGATTATAATATTGCACAGTAATAATTGCACACCCTCTTAAGGGCCTTTTAGTAGCTGATAATTATTAGCTGGGTGGTCGTAGGAATTACTACCGTATGGTCTGGGTAATAGGGGCACAGATGGAAAATCTGTGCCAGTCTTTTCCCAGGAGGGTCTGTGTGGTTGTATAACCTCTTCTCAAAGTGTGTGTGTGTTGTGTCAGCTACTTGGGCAGGGACATGAATCACTGGTTGGACAGAGAGGGTACTGGAAGTTTTAGCTTGCCCAGCTAGTCTGAGACCTGGACCCTATAGCTGTGCCAGTGGGGAGTCTTATTGGGGAGTCTTATTGGGGATCTGGTGAGCAAAGGAACAACCAGCCCCAGACTGACTGTGATCTCTGTGTGCACTTAAGGGAAATTGTACTTTACTGTGTGTATTAGTTATCCTTTCCTCTTCTATGAGATAACCTCCCTGGTGTTAGTGGTGAGGATTGAGGCTCCTTGATTGCTGGGCCAGGGCTTGGGCATCACACAACCCATACAGGGAGGCAGTAGATGGTTTGCGTCCATGGCTCTGCAAATGACCATATTGGGTGCTGCACTCAGTAGGTACACAGGTGATAAGGACGGTGTGGAAGTGATAGACCCATGGCAGCTGGTTTGCTGGGGTGTCACCATGATGGAAATACAACAGCATCAGCTATACCTATACGACTGACTAGCTCATGGGTGGATGTAGTCATGGCTAGAGGTGACAGGGATGTAGTCTTTGGGACAGTGTATGCTATCTCTATATGTCAAGCTTATGACTGTACATTGTATATCTCATCCCTTGTGTGACCACAGTGGGCATTTGGCAGTATCCCCATAGATGTAACAATGGATGTCATGGCCTCCACTGACCTCCATATTCATGTCTGGTCCAGATCCCTATAACCCTATAAGCTATGTCACTCTGCATGCACTGCAGGATGTTCCCTGTAGTGATTGCACTTCTTCATGCAGGCCACACAAGACATTCAACATATCTGATAATGGAGTGCTTGGTGATTGTCTATGCCTTGACTACTGATCTGCACATCTGATGATTGTTGCCAAGGGTGATGCTTTGGTCAGAAAATGTCCTGGAGTCATGGTAGTGATGACCACCTATATGCTTTTCCCTTATGGTGGCTGCATGCACCTCAGAGGCAGTGCAGCTCAAAGATGCTGTCTCTGGTGGTAACTTCCTGATTTGTGCAGGTGATGGACAGGATATGTGGCACTAAACAGGGCATGTTGCAGATACATAATGCTCTATCCTTCATCATATCATCTATGGAGGATGTGCAGATATCCTTCATTGTCAACACTGTTGTCAGTGCCATTGTCACATCAGATTGTAAAGTGTGCATACTGACAAACAGGTGATGCACTGACATCAGGCTGTACTTACCTGTTATGCTGATCCTCAACAAGTCAAAGATGTGAAAGCATATAGATAAATACCTATAGCAAAGCTGGAAGATATGTGTCACTTTTACCAGAATATGATAGTCATACTGTCATATACTTATTATATGCATAGCCTATGGACAAATATGTAACTTATGGTGCAGCTTGCCACAACTGTAATCCCAGTATACATGGAAAACTGATATACATATCTGTTCTGCTAAATAACTCATTCATATTATCAGTTCACTGTATGGCAGTAGTGGAACATGGCATTACTATGCTGGTATGTCCCCTACAGACACTCAGAGTCATCACCGGTCTAACTTCCATATCCAAGCCATCTCCTGGTATGAGGAATTCCTCACCTGCTTCCCTACTCCTAACAGCATTACCAGGAATTCTTCCACCTGTGTGCAGTGCATTGAGGTTGCTAGACTACTTTTTTTGGTGGACATGTCCCTGGCAACATCCTGACATGCCCCTGGAAACATCCTGTACCTTCGTCCTTGCAGACAGTGTCATAGTGGTGAGCCTGCAACACACAAGCAGTACTGTCCTATTATAGCTGTCCACACCATTGATGTCCTGAAATACCTCCTGCCACACCAGGTCTTAAAACGCCTTGTCTGCATTAGCCTTCTTTAGTGTATGCCTGCCATATATAGGAGAAGCATAAAGCAATTTGTGCATGACATATGTGCATAGGGCTGCAGTAACACCTTTGTCTATGGTGTTGTTAACTTTTCCAGTCAATGCCATTCTCTCAGCACCATGACAAGATTTGTACACATGTGAGTTACACATGTTGATAAGTGCGTGTGTATGCATGACTTTTCTTTGCGGATACCAGTTTGTCAGCACTGTTCCCCCTGTCTCCATCTGGTGGCCATAGATCTATCTGCTAATATGCTGTCACCATTCATACCCTGTGCCATACTGCCAGCAGTAATGGACAAATTACAAATGCCTGCCATTTGTCATATTTACAAGAAAGCTCATATCACCCAGAGCATGTCCTGTGGTCTGTGTGCATACGATATAGTTTTGTCCCTTTCTCACATCAGGACAGAAACCTATCAGGACCTTGTGCTCTATTCCTTGTTAGGGCATGCCCCAAAACAGGACAGTCACCTATCATGCCTTTGGGCTATGTTACCTTATGCACACAACTGCTCAGTATCTGTACTTGTTGCTTCCATACTTCTTTGTGTGCATCCTGCAGTCCTGATGTCCTTTACCAGTTTTCTTGTATGTTGTCAATATGCCTATATGGTAGTGCAAAGTATCATATACCACATTCCATTTCTTAAATTTCTTGTCATAATGCAGTCTCCCACAATATGATGACTGCACCTTTTATCTCAGTAAAATGGGCCTTGTAGTGCAGTTATCATAAACTGTATCATTTATCACAATCGTCTCTGAATCACTGCTGTAATGTGATCTGTTATCAGCCACTGTCAGAGCTCAGTCCTGCCTGTGCTTGGGCTGGGAGTTCATGTGCACAGTGTGCTCATGTATGGATACTGCAACACTTACACTCATACTTCTCAACCTCTTAGAGCAAGAAACGCGGACAAAGACATAATATAAATAAAAGTGGGACAAAGCCCCAAAAATAAGGACATTTTTTAAATATTGCCCTTACAAACTTAAAAAGTTGATGGAATAACAAGTTTTGCATTAGCATGAATTTTTTGAAGGGTATGAAGTCTTAAACTCAAATGTCTGGCATTATGTTCTAACTTCAGTCTTTAATGATTTTCCACTATTTTGCCAGAAAACCACAATTTTATGAAAAATGGACCAAAAACTGAGGCAAAAATCAGTTAATTCTGTGGAAATCTGTACAGTTGAGAGGTATGCTTACACTGCTGCCTGTGCTTGGGCTGGGAGGTTATGTACACAGTGTGCTCACGCATGGAAACTGCAGCACTTACACTGCTGCCTGTGCTTGGGCTGGGAGGTCATGTGCACAATGTGCTCATGTAAGGATACTACAATGCTTACACTACTGCCTGTGCTTGGGCTGGGAGGTCATGTGCACAATGTGCTCATGTAAGGATACTACAATGCTTACACTACTGCCTGTGCTTGGGCTGGGAGGTCATGTGCACAATGTGCTCATGTAAGGATACTACAATGCTTACACTGCTGCCTGTGCTTGGGCTGGGAGGTCATGTGCACAATGTGCTCATGTAAGGATACTACAATGCTTACACTACTGCCTGTGCTTGGGCTGGGAGGTCATGTGCACAATGTGCTCATGTAAGGATACTACAATGCTTACACTACTGCCTGTGCTTGGGCTGGGAGGTCATGTGCACAATGTGCTCATGTAAGGATACTACAATGCTTACACTGCTGCCTGTGCTTGGGCTGGGAGGTCATGTGCACAATGTGCTCATGTAAGGATACTACAATGCTTACACTACTGCCTGTGCTTGGGCTGGGAGGTCATGTGCACAATGTGCTCATGTAAGGATACTACAATGCTTACACTACTGCCTGTGCTTGGGCTGGGAGGTCATGTGCACAATGTGCTCATGTAAGGATACTACAATGCTTACACTACTGCCTGTGCTTGGGCTGGGAGGTCATGTGCACAATGTGCTCATGTAAGGATACTACAATGCTTACACTACTGCCTGTGCTTGGGCTGGGAGGTCATGTGCACAATGTGCTCATGTAAGGATACTACAATGCTTACACTACTGCCTGTGCTTGGGCTGGGAGGTCATGTGCACAATGTGCTCATGTAAGGATACTACAATGCTTACACTACTGCCTGTGCTTGGGCTGGGAGGTCATGTGCACAATGTGCTCATGTAAGGATACTACAATGCTTACACTACTGCCTGTGCTTGGGCTGGGAGGTCATGTGCACAATGTGCTCATGTAAGGATACTACAATGCTTACACTGCTGCCTGTGCTTGGGCTGGGAGGTCATGTGCACAATGTGCTCATGTAAGGATACTACAATGCTTACACTACTGCCTGTGCTTGGGCTGGGAGGTCATGTGCACAATGTGCTCATGTAAGGATACTACAATGCTCACACTACTGCCTGTGCTTGGGCTGGGAGGTCATGTGCACAATGTGCTCATGTAAGGATACTACAATGCTTACACTGCTGCCTGTGCTTGGACTGGCAGGTCATGTGCACAATGTGCTCATGTAAGGATACTGCAATGCTTACACTGCTGCCTGTGCTTGGGCTGGGAGGTTATGTACACAGTGTGCTCACGCATGGAAACTGCAGCACTTACACTGCTGCCTGTGCTTGGACTGGCAGGTCATGTGCACAATGTGCTCATGTAAGGATACTGCAATGCTTACACTGCTGCCTGTGCTTGGACTGGCATGTCATGTGCACAATGTGCTCATGTAAGGATACTACAATGCTTACACTGCTGCCTGTGCTTGGACTGGCATGTCATGTGCACAATGTGCTCATGTAAGGATACTACAATGCTTACACTACTGCCTGTGCTTGGGCTGGGAGGTCATGTGCACAGTGTACTCATGCATGGATACTGCAACACTCACACTGCTACCTGTCCATGCTGGTGATACTTCCCATCACACTGCCTTGCTAGCCAAGGATGTGCCTCACATGGTGTCCAGGACATGCAGCCATGTGCAGAAAGAGCTGCCATTTTCCTCCTTATTCTGGCCTGCATACTCTACCTGGCATCTTCAGGCACTGGTTTCAGCAGGTCTTGTACCTTCTGCAGTCAGGATATGAAAGTCTTTCTCCATTTTCTGCACAGGGATAATAGGATGCACTTGATGGTACAATGTAGTTGCCTTTTGTATAAAATCAATACCTACCACCCGCTTGCCAAAGGAGAGAGTAATACCTCTGTCATCACCAACTCTGGTAACCAAGCCATCACGTGTACAACACCCTGATGTGCTCCACTAGGAGAAGGCTTAAATCAGGGAGAGAAAGACAACTTTCTGTTGCAAGTGTTTTGTATATGGTTTGACACTGTATATTCTATCATCAGTTGCTCTTATTGCCATTACTAAAGCTAGCACACCTGGCAGTCTGGGCAGTTCCCTAGACTGTCATTCCCTAATCCCTAAAAAAGGTCTGAGAGTCAGGAACAACAAATACTAGCATATACTAACCCTCACCACAGATATGTATGCAGTATCGGTATTCTTTTATGATGTTATGATGATGGGCTTGATAAATGAATGCTGGTGTTGTAATTCCACCCCAGTGGCACCTGACAATCTTTCCCCTAATATCCTTCACCCTTCATTTCATCTTAGTTTTGTCTCTAGTCACTGCCTTCTGTTTTCAGGGACAGTTTTATGAGTTACTGCCTGGTTTATCTTTTACAATGGCAGAGGAGATGATGCCTGCACAAGGAGATATGATAGGCTCTCCAGGCAGTGATATTAATATAGTACATAAATTTCTGTAATATAAGATTGAAATACAGTTGTACTGCATGTGCACTGATCAGTGGTACGTTTTTCCTTCCTCTTTTTGTTTCCTCTTTCTACATGGTCAGCTATGGTCAATGATGAGGTGTTGCAGCAGCCACTTGGGTCTGCACTAGACAATGTGTCTGCTGGTGGAGTGTCAGCAGTGCACAGGCCTGCCTATCTGCACTGAGATGAGGGCCAGTTTGAGTAAGATGAGAAAAATGGCTTGCCGATAACCTCTCTACCTACCTGTGAGGAAGGTGGGAGGCTTCTCCTCTGAGCTGTCTGGGGTGGCACCTCTGGATCACCAAGCATCTGATGAGGCAGTTGGTTGCAGTCAAGGTAGTTTGGTAGTTGGATCTTTGCACTGTCACCTTGAATAATATCTGTGTGTATGCCTGACTGAGTCACATGGATGGCCAGCCCCATTCATCAGACCACCACAGGTGGTGTCTACCCATGATGTCAGTCATGGTGGTACCTGACATTTCTGTAGGTTCCATTCTGTATCAGTAAGGTGGACCATTTTTACCCCACCACACTCCCATCATGTTGCTCTCCACCATTATGTGTCATGCCCCATACCCTCTTGGAAGTCCAGTTGTCCCTATCAAAATTTGTTCTTCTTCTGTCTGCATTTCTTCACTGCTGTCCCCACTGTTGAATGATCCGTATCTTCCATATCAGTCACTGTCTGCATTGTATGTTTGCCTGTCTGCACTGCTATCTTTCCCTTAAACCTCTTTCTTTTCTGCCCATGCTGTTTATTAACAACCCCCTTTACCCTTCCTAAAAATGGAAATATGTCTTAATAAAAAAATATGCCCCCCTCCCCCCGGTCTGTCTTCCATTCATGTTATTATTGTGTGCGTTTATTTACTCTTGCCCCATTTCTGGCTTTTATATTTTGCCTTTCATCTTCATTTTTTTATGATAGACAGCGTTGGCGTGTAGTAGAACTGTTTCGCCTGCTCACAGTGCCCTAAATGCATGTAAATGGGCTTGATATTTTCTTGCTTCTTTCATGTCAGTTACATGACCCCCTACAGCATGGTCCATGTAGTGGTGTCTGTCATTAACATGCCCATAATCATTTATTATGTAGCCCATTCCCCAGCATTCTACTACTATACTAGATATCATACATACCTACTCAGCTTCAGGTCACATTCCAGAAATCCACCTGCATTATTTCATATACTACCATGGCGTTACAGAGTTTTCTGAATACTTCTTAATTCTTTCCTAAAATAATCCATGTAAAAATTGAATTTGTCTTTGCATGCAACAAAATATCCAGATAATCACTATGCTTTTTCTGTTGCCTGTATGTGAATCATGTTCCAATGCAAGTCATGTTTAACTGTGACATAACATTCTCTCTTTACACATCCTGAACATCTCATATAATTAATGTACCTTGAGAAATGTGTAATAATTTTATTCTTCAGCATATTCACTCATCTTCCAAAAAGCTGTTTTACAAAACAAGTTACAAATATTTATTTGTGTGATGGTACAAATCCTACCAGAAGGTACTCCTTTATAAGAATGCACTCTTTTTTTCCACATAAAGCAGTTGTAATCATAAAGAATGATTCCTCGGAATCTCCCATTATGTCTTAAAAATGTAATGCTTCTATTCCTTAATGAAACTAGATTGCTGGATATAACATTTTTTACATGAATTTATAAAACTGGCACATTGTCTTTCCACTTATTTCTTCTACCAAACTAAAGACAATAGTTCAGAAGCATCCTTAATCAAATTTTCCTCACTGTTAAGGTGATACTAAATGTCATTCTCAAACGTTGTTGCATCCTACTAGTTTAACCTCATACCTGATATTATTGGATGGTCTTTTGCGGGGGAGAAACTTGTGTAGCTTCACAAATGCATGAAGCACAAGGGTTAAAATACTGTAAATAATTATGCTCACATTCAGATTTTGCAGAATTCCCTTTCTTGTACCTTCTTCCACCATGTGCCCTAATACAAATAAAACTTCAAGAATTAAATTACAGTAGATTACACTGCATCTGTTTTATGGCAAAAAGGAGACTTGAGCTTATGTTTATTGCTCTACAAAACACCTTAACATTCTGCCTTCTCCATCTCTGCCTTCCCTTTTACTAATTCTCTACTTGTCCTATGCCCTTTTGAATGCTTTGGGGATTCCTTTTCCTCTCCCCATTCCAGTAGTTTATCCTGTAAGTCTGCATGCATCGGTGTGGGAAAGTACTTTTAGAGATCCAGGGAGCAGTTATTCCCTACAATTTGCTGCTTGCACCCCCTCTTTCTCCTCTCTGCCTTTACTGTCCAGAATGGCCCTGTTCCATTTCCCTGACATGATCTTCTGTACTAATATCATGCCTCACCCTTTCTGGTAACACATGAGAAGATCTATAATTCTTAAAGGGTTTACTCATATTGCTTTTCCTCCATCTCATGGTTCTTTCTGGTAGCCGAATGCAACCTTTCTCTAACTCTTCATAACTTATATTATCTATTAGTGTCATATATATTATTATATACTGCCTTCAGTATTAGAACTATTTGCTGTTGAATAATTATGCCTTTCATGTGGATCTAGGAGGGGATTGTGACAAACTGCAGTACACACTGCATTTCAGCTGAAGGCATCTAATCAGAAGTGGCATTTAAATGGCAAAACAAATTCTAGAACCTTTTCTTCTTGGTGAGTAGCCCATCATATCCCCTCCCTTTCAGAAGGTGCTGCCCACTGCAACCCTAAATTAATATTACCAGCTTTGCTGGAAGTTCACTTTGAAGAAAACAGACTCCCATGTGAAGTTAAAGATTGACTAGTCATATCATTTGGAACTGATTCAATACTCACACTGGTGTCCATGGATGTACTTTAGTAACTGAAGTATCATCCATTTTAGCCATATTAACTCATTGCTGATACCTTGACTTGTACTCTGCTTACATATAGCAGCAAGTTAAAATAGTACTTATTGCAAGAGGAAGACGCCCTACACCCACTGGCATGAGGGTTCTGCCCCAATACCCCGATTTCTAAACATACTGCCTACAAAGTCACATCAACTTGGATAAATTATATTTAGAGATAAATTCTGTGCATTTGAGTCTGTTCCATTCAAATATACAGAGAAGCATTCACCTGCAAGCAAATGAGTTGTAATCAGCTGGAACACAACCAAATAAAAAACAACCACTGTCCATTACACCGATATCTAGCACTGTTTCACAACCATCAGTTACTGTAGACCATGCAGTTTATTTGTCAAATAAATATGCATGTTATTTTCACTTCCCTCTATCTCTACAAGTTCCTTTGGATGTTTTTTTGAAACTTTGATAATATAATGTGACTATAAGTGGCAGACAAGTATATGTGACTATAAGTGGCAGACAAGTAGACTTAAGTATGTATTAAAAGCGTCAAATTAGTACTAGATATATTATCATTTCCCACTTTTCATCATTCACCAATAAGCAGACAATGTCATTATCAGGCAATCAATCTAAAATGCAGTTGTTCTCCTCTGTATAGTCTCATTTATTCAGCCGATTTATTTCTTTTTCAAAGCTTCATAGGTTCATACAAAGTCATTAGGTTAATGGCCCTAGAGCCCTTAAAAGCCTAGCCATATTTATCCAGAGTTGCCCCAATTGTCGTTGGTTAGGTGTATGAAGTTTGCAGAGGTAAGGGTCTATGGTAGTTAACACAGACTTCCTCTGTGCAGGAGGGCATGGACGCAACCCCAGGAGTGAATTTGCAGTCATCCATCCATTGATCTAGGTTGTGTTTGAAGAGGGTCACGGAGGTGCTCTGTTTCATGTGAATTAGAAGCTGGTTCCAAAGAAGTGGCAGTCTCTGGGAGATGTATCTATCTCTCCAGCATGACTTGTTCATGTCAGGGGCTAGGTTAAGATACCTGGAGCGAGTGACCTTTGTGCAGTTTGATTTACAAATGTGTAGCATTTCCATTAGTGCTGGATCAGAGACTGCCCTGTAAGCCAGACACAGGTCACCCCTTAGCAACCTGTAGGAGGCAGAATACAGTGACAGAGCTTTCGGTTTTTCCACATAAGCCTTGTTTTGTGTACCCTGTAATTTCTTGGTGAGAAACCTCTGTGTTTTCTCCAGTTGTTGCAGGTATCTGGTAAGGTACATGCAAAAAGGAGCACTGTACTCAATTATTGGTCTGATGAGGGCAGAGTATAATGGAATTATTACATTGTTAGATGTAGATGCCATGCCTTTACTTATAGATATGCCACATAGAAGGATTTTCTTACTATTGTGGATATGTGGTGGCCAAAGTTCGGGTTGCTATCAACCTGAGTACCCAGATCATGTACCACTGGGTCTATACTTAGGGGGGGTGCTGTCTACAATGTAATTAGCAAGAATGTCAGCTTTTCCAAAGGGAATAATAATGCATTTTTTGTAATTTAGCTTTAATCGGTGGCTTTGACACCAATAATTTGTCTACATTAATCCTGTCTGCTGTATATTAACATCATTGAGGGACTCAGTGATTGCTCTCAGTTTGCAATCATCAGGAAATGTAGTTATCCATAGGCTGTCCATTTATAATCATCAGCAAACTTAGTTAGCCATAAGCTGTCCAAGTTTGCCTGGACATCTGAGAAATAAATTCTGAACAGTAAGTGTCCAGCACAGAACCTTGTGGTACACCACTGCTGAATTGGCCTTTTGCTAGAGATGAAGTCACCCTTGTAGAGGGACCCCGATTTGAACTGGGGATCTTTTGATTTGCAGTCAAATGCTATACCACTGAGCTATTCCTGCATTTCCCACAAAATCTTTTTGGTTTTAGTTTTAATTTAATTTTCTTATCAAACTTAAGTAATGTTCATTATTCCACACTATTAATATATCAGACAAAAGACTATGTGGTTTGTGTAAGAATTTGAGTGTGAATAGTAAAACTTGTAGTAGAGTATAGTTTACAGAGCACATCACATTTGATGTTTATGTAGCATAGTGTCCATGCACACCTGTCATAACTACAAGAAAGCTGAAATGCATAAATTCAGGAGCACTGAAAAAAAAATCAGGTCCCTATTATTTAATTGAAAGATGGATTATCGAATAGCATTTCAAACAGCATTTTATCAAACATGCTGTTCGTCTAACTGTTCTGACTGAAATTGCATTACGGTAAGGATTAGGAAATTTGCCCTTTCCCCACTATAGCGCAATCTTGGTGTTGTTATATATATAATTAGCGGTGGGGGTTGGGGGCCACAGCCCCCAACATAAGGCTGGGTTTGAGGAGCAGCATTTCTATTATAAATAAACAAGGAATGTGGTTGCACAATACCTTTAGATAAACATCGACCCAGTCAGAGGGTTCTGAAGTTAGTAGAGACAGAATTTGTGAAAAGACTGTGTATGGGGTGTTAAGATTTAAATAGCTACAATGAGTTATAGCTGATATAAGATTTAAATAACTACAGTGATGTATAGCTGAGTTTTCTGATTCCTGACAGCATAAATAATTAGACAACATTAGTGCCACTGTTAGAGACAACTTAAAAATTGGTATATGAATGTTTATATATAATCATTTTGTGAAATAAATATGTATTGGAATAACCAAAGACGAACTGTGATAGCTCATTTTCATAAATCATTAATTTATGTCTTAGAGCACTTTAAATTTAAAATTAAATGTGTTTGTATGAATATAGAAGCCATAACGATGTTTTGCTCTGAAGCACTGAGCCATTGGTAGTTCTAGGGCTGTACGTTTTACATTTATGGAAAGTATTCTGAACCTATAAAGTTATATTTTCCAACTAGCAGACTGGGATAAGATAAAGTGAAAAATCTAAGAGCTAAAATGTATTTTTTTCTTGAAAAAGTCTAGTCTGGAGCATAACAAATCTCCAAGACTAGGGAGGCATAGAGAAAGTGTGAATGGAAGGGAAGATGGAAGACGTATTCCAGAAAGTAAGGCAAGCACATGGCTTTAAAGGAGAACGTCAATAAGCAGACGTAGATAAAAATGAGGAAGGTAAACCTGAAGGAATACACAAAGCATGCAATAAAATAATTATATGTATAGTTGATTCATTAATTTTGTTAATTACTTATCCAGTACAGGGTCACAGGGAATTATATTCTAACTGTAAGCAATGGACATAAAACAGGAAATCAGTTGTGAAGAGGAGCCAATCCACATTGGTCTATAGCAGATCACACACACACACACACACACACACACACACACACACACACACACACACACACACACACACACACACACACACACACACAAGCACAGACTCAAACGCGTATGCAAATTAACATGACATGAATTAAATAATTGGAGGTAACATTAAATGCAGCAGAAATCAAAAGGATTTTCAAAGATGTTTGAAAGAACAGCCTGGAAGGAAGAGAGGTAGGAAAGGAATAAGTCATACCTTACACCCGATAACAGACTATTATTAGAGCATTAACTGAATGATGAAAAACAAGAAATGGCAGATTTTCAAATGTGAGACCACCCACTCATTCAGTCAGAAGGGAAGAAAATTGGGGGAACAAGCAATGGATGATGGGGACACCTAAGGATTTAAATATTGTGAATCATTGATGGGGCCACTCAAGGGCTTAAATATTGTGACTCATTGATGGGAACACTGAATGACTTAAATATTGTGAATTATTGCTGGGGACACTTAAGGGCTTAAATACTGTGCATTGATCGCAGGAACACCTATGGTCTTAAATATGAAATGTTGAGGGTGTGGGATGGCAATGGGTGCTTGATGTGTAAGTTACAGCTCTGGTGGAAGTCTTTATACAGTAAACAGTGTGCTTTAAATGTGTGTCTTCAGCTTCCAGGGCTTTCAATATACATAAGCATCAAGGTACAATCTCCACCTCAAAATAAACTTTCAAAAATGCAACTTGTTAGCTTTTTACATCAACAGATAAAACATGCCATACCATGCTTCACTGCTATTTAGGACACCACATGCACCAATATCATGAAGTTGGCTCTAATCTCTGCTTACCAATATAAGGAGTGTGATGGCCAGCTGTTATCAAATCTGCCAGAAATTGGTCACAAGATTTTCAGTATGCCAGAAAATGAATGGATGATTCACACAGGCATACACATGCAAGCACAAACTAGCATATACACACACAGCCACGCAAACACACACATACGCGTAGAAAATTTCAGAAGTAGGGACAGCCTGTACTTGGAGATCATATGACTTCACAAACTCTGCCATTTTATACCAGAACAGTCATTACCAAAATGTGGAGTTCTTGTTGTATTTAATTTTATAACTGTCATTTGCTATATTGAATGTTCTAGCCTCAGAATCCATTTTAATTTTGCATAGATTTAGATGGACTAAAAATTATAATGGATTCACTGCAATGACCTGAAATTACACTTAACAGTCATAGGTATAATTCCTGGAATTTCAGGTCATGAAAATAATCCCAGTCAACAGTAACTTTAAATTCAGACCTCTTATAATTAAGGTATGAAAATGTGATATTTATATTTATACTATTAGATATTTAAACCCGTCATCGGTATTCTGTGAATCATCTCCAGATATCAATGTATGACAAAAATTAGTATTAGAGGCTAAAAATGTAAAAAATATAAACCATACCAAAATAACCAGTCAAAATGCATAATATGTGTAGAGTGATAGAGTCCATAATGAGCAAAGCATACTAGGTGAAAATAAATCATAACATGGACAACACCCCCACGTGGGCTATTCTATATTGCACAATGGCTAGAACTGCACAGCCAATCAGATCTCAGGAAAGGAGATTTTGATGTAGTCTCCAGTTGTCTTTTAAAAAGCAATACATATATATATATATATATATATATATATATATATATATATACAAAATTCAATATGACATACTGTCAGTCAGTGTTAGAAATACATTGAATCATCAGGATAATCTTATATGGTTAACAAATTAAGAATCCTGGTATTTCAATGGCAACATTTCAAGGTTATCCAAACAATTAAAATTATTAGTATGATTTACAGGTTAAGCATCTTTCTGTCAATCTATAGTCTTGAACTATAGCATAAACATTTGCCACCACAGAACAGCATTAAGACCCTAAACAACTTTAAAAGCTGTAAAACACTTTAGACTGCCACACTTATTTTTATGTATATGGCAACACACAATGTATTATAACTTTTAAAGCTGCTAGGGATTTGAAGATACACATTGTTTCTGGTTGTTGCTTTTGAAGCAGTACTGAGTGTGTTACAGCTTTCAATGCTGTGAAGCACTCGGATTTTAAAGAATTATTCCATTCTTTTTTCTTCCCTTCTTCTGTTGTGTCTTGTAACACAGTGGAGCAGCTAAAGATCCATTTAACACAAAGATATATATGTCAGCACTGAATGTGCTACAGCTTGCAAAACTGTGAAACATTAACTCCTACATTTTTTCTTACCTTCTTTCGCTTTGTAATTAGTAGTATGGTGCATGTTTAGCTCCATGTACTACAGATAATTATAACCGGAGCTCTCTGATGATAACCAAGTCACTATATGTTCTCAATATGAATGTCAAGATTCAACTTACAAGCTTCTCTTCACTCTACTGTTGAACCGGATTTGTTGTTATTCATTTCTTGAACATAGGACAACAAGGTTGTGATCAGAGATCCAATTGTAATCCTGTATATCCCATCATAATATGTTTATGGCCACTAATAGCAAAGCCCCCCCCCCCCCTTTTCCAGGATCATGGACTGGTTTCATTGGAAACTCATATGATAATGTTCCATATCCATAATAGCCTCTTGTAACCTACAGGCCAGGTCTTGTACTACTCAGGTTACACATTTGTACATTATTGTCTGTCTCTGCATACCAGGTGGCTTTCATTACAGTGCAAAGCATTGATTGGAGGTAAAATCCAGGGTACTGTGGAACTGGTTAATCTGTAGCAAAATGAAAATAAATACAGCAAAAATGAGCATTATTTTTTTTTGGTAATATTTTGGTACCCACAATGCCAGAGGAATGCTACAGGCATTACTATAATTAATCCAACAAGCACTATCTTAGACATTAGTGCATCCTGAAAATACTTAGGAATTAGATTAGATCCTTATCTGTCCTTTATGTTACACAGAGAAATAATAGTTAAACAAGTGCTATCACAGCTCAAGATCACATATAAAATATCCAATCTACTGTAATTAAAAACTAGGAAAGCTACTGCAGTCAATGCATTACTACCCATGCTAGAAAATGGTTTTCCTATCATTTCTTTCTTCTCTCCCCACAATTCTTCATTACTTCAAACCACAGAAAACAAAATAATCTGCTTCATAACCAATAATAGAGAGCATCACTGTACCACTCTAACCACCTGCCATTGACTACCTGTGACTACAAAAGCCTCAGTAGTCACAAATACTCCCACCTTTAAATTACTGCATGACAGCTAGTCTCCCCTCTGAAATGTAAACTGCTAGAAAAAGAGCTAGAATATTCACTTTAGAAGCCTTGACGTGTTCCAGACTGCCATTTAGACTATTTGCCACTAAAAAGTCTTCACAAATGTCATACCAGCTTGTTGCTGGAATGACATTCCAGAAAAAAATTAGACTATGATGACTTGAAAAGATTTAAGAAACACTAAAGTATCACTTGGGAAAAGATACTCCCCAGGATTCAGCAAGCAGACATGCAGGAATAAGTTCCCATACAGCACTGCAGTGTGCCTTGCATATTCATGAAGGCACACTGCCTTTACTGTTAAATGGACACTGAGCTGTGTACGAGTGCAGGGGGTGTGTCTGAGAGCAGAGCTCTCATAATACACACGCTCCTGCACTCCAGAATTGCTTTTCAGCAATTAAAAATGAGTGAGAATGCTCATAACACCCCCAACCCATCAAGAAAAAAAAAATCAGTGGTCAAAGGCATAAGGGACAATCGTCCCTACCAAATCAAAAGTTATTTAGTATAACACAGGCAGCATAAGCACATAGCACACACCTCCTAACCTGTCAGAGTAAGTAATGTGGACAAACCCAAAAGGGACAATTGTCCCACAAAGCAGAAAGCTGATAAAATAACAGGTTTAGCATTAGCAGGGATACTCTGAAGGGTATAGATAAAATAACACAATAAAACTTTTTTATTTTTTATAAATGCAATAAAGTTTAAGCATAGCTGTGCAGGTGTGCCCATTGTTTAGCTACGCCTTAGTCAGCTTAAATAGCACAACAAGTGAAATAGCAAGAGACATCCAGCACATGCAGTACTGCAATAGTGTAGTGGTTAGAGCGTACGCTTTGTGAGCAGTCATTCCCGGTGCGATCCCCACTGTAACCAGTTTACATTTTACATGTGACAGCAGTACATAAACAAATTTTTTAGTATTACCTACTAAATAACATATATTTGTTAACCGGAGTACTGCATTAGGTCCAGTTGTGAGGTGTCAGTTTAATAAAGCTGTGAAATCCCTATATAAACACAGGTGCCCCATACAGTATAGTCACACATGAATAAATGTAATGAAAGCACATTGGGGGATGTCAGGGACAGTAAACAAATTTATAATCTGTAATGAATGATGAATCAATGCCATACAGCAGATAGTCTATAAAATGAAAAATAAGCAATGCTAAGCATTGCACAGCTCTGCTTACCAGGTGTAAGCATTGTGTAAATAGGACTGCTAAGCAATGAGTAGCCCAGCTAAGTGGAGTTGCCCATTGGTAAGCAGTGCTGAACCTGTCCCTTTAAGCAATGCCAACCTTAGCTAAGCAGGTTTACCCGTAGCTTAGCTTAGCTCAGCATATTCAAAACTGTCCAATCATGGCAAAGGCCAGGCAATCAGCCGTATTTAAACCCCACAGGAGGGAATACAGCTCATAACTGGTTGCAGCTTCCCACTGTAGGCAGGATGGCTGGAGTCAGAGAGGGATTGCGCTTCCCAGTGCAGTGCTGGGGCATACAGGAGTCCAAGGTCATGATAGGACTCCTGGTAAAAAAACATGGCAAGAGACTGCTGCAGGGCCAATACCAGGGCTCCCAATATAAAGCAGAAGCTGGGACCATCTCACCTGTGATCTCACCAGTGCCACTGGTATCCCTCGGACTGGTGAGCAGGTCAGCACCACTATGCAGACTTGAAGCGGAGTAAGAGGGAGGTCTTGAATGAGTGTGGTCCAAGAAGCAAGGCAGAGGGGTGATGTCCCAGCAGTGTGTAAGTAGTCATACCATTACTGTTTACTAAAGTCCACTGTGTGTATATGATGCATAGGTATGCCTAAATATGTCTCTGTTTCCCTTACAGCTGCAGCTGAGCGGACTGTGAATCAGGAAGCCCATGCATGTAGGCTGCAAAGGCTGTGTTGTGAGGCTGGTGAGTAACAATCCTGTTTCTAGTAGTCATAGCAAATAAATATAAAGTAGTAGAAAGTCACCTGGCAGTATAAAAACTGTTGTATGGGTTGTACTGAACAAGCCAGACAATATGACAGTAATAGTCCCATATAGGTCATATTTAAATAAAACTGTAACCGCCTGGCAATAAAGCTCTAAATCCCAGACTGGTTGTGTTTACTCTGGTATTGTCTTGCATTTATTGTTGCATTCTCTGAATAGTAATGTTATATTAACCACTGTTACCCACACTGTGCTATACATAAACAAATGCCAAGGAATGTCTGTATAAGACTGTTGTAAGTACAAGATCAGATTGTACAACCAAGAGAGATGTAGACAGAAAATACTGAAGAGATAGACAGCAATATCCAAATAGCACACTCTACTGTCACTTAAATTGCTGTATTTGTAGTAGACACAGCCATAGTTCGAATCCTGGGAGTGGTAGTAAGCTATATGTATAATCATACCTCTCAACTCTACAGAATATCCAGATAATTGGCTCATATTTTCTGCCTGTTCCTCTGTCACCCTGGCAAATAAGTGGGATGATCTCAGAATTGTAGTCATGAAATAATGACATACATTTGATTTGCAGACCTCAAAACCTTCAGAAAATGTATATGAAAACAAATCCTGTCCCTCAAGCAACTCTCCAAGTTTATGACAGCAATATTCAAACATGTCCCTATTTTACCCCCATGTTGTCAAGCTTTTTCCAGAGTGTGTGTATTAAGAGATTGAGAGGTATGTGCGTAATATTAACTGGAATCTGGGAATATGTGTAGAAACAGTCAGGTAGTGTTAACGAACATTCCCTCCATAGGTTTGTTAGATAAGAAAACTGTGCCTGCCAATAAAGATGTAAATCCTGGACTGTTAGTGTTTACTCTGGTATAGTATGGCCTGATATGTAGCATGCAGTAACATCTGATATCAGAATAGTACTGTATGGCAACCACTGTTTCTCACACAGTGCTACATAAAAATATGTGTAGGAATGTCTGTGTAAGACTGTTGTAATTACAAGTTCAGATTGTACAACCAAGAGAGACTTAGACAGAAATCACTGAAGAGATAGACAACAATATCCAAATAGCACACTCTACTGTGACTTTTATTGTTGTATTTGTAGCAGACACAGCTATGGTTTGAATCCTGGGAGTAGTAGTAAGCTGTATGCATAATCATACCTCTCATCTGTACAGATTAT
Organism: Protopterus annectens; assembly: GCF_019279795.1. Classification (NCBI taxonomy): domain Eukaryota; kingdom Metazoa; phylum Chordata; order Ceratodontiformes; family Protopteridae; genus Protopterus; species Protopterus annectens. The sequence continues at coordinate 822,077,712 of NC_056732.1, forward strand.
TCAGAATGTCCAGATAATAGGCTCATATTTTCTGCCTGTTCCTCTGTCCCCCTGTCAAATCAGCGGGATGAGCCCAGAATTGTAGTCACAAAATAATGACATACATTTGATTTTCAGACCTCAAAACCTTCAGAAAATGTATATGGAAACAAATCCTTTCACTCATGCAACCCAAGTTTATGACAGCAATATTCAGAACATGTCTGTATTTGTACCCCCATGTTGTCAAGCTTTGTCCAAAGTGTGTGCATTAAGAGATTGAGAAGTGTGTTTATAATATTAACATTGAATCTGCGAATATGTGTAGAAACATTCAGGTAGTGTTAATAAACATTCCCTCCACAGGTCTACCAGGTAAGAGATGTAAGGATTTAGCTATCAGATAGTTGAAGTATACTCTGTGTACAAACATACCACAGCCCAAACCAAGGCCATAGGGTATTGTAATAATACCTGTACCTTAGTGATTAAAGCAATGATCATTAAAGTTGTGAGTACTACAAGGGTATATAAGTTGTTAATTGACATCTCTACCCCCCACACCATATCTGCAACAATAATCTAAATTCACAACTCAGTGGGTATGTTTACACCAAATCTACTGCTGGGACATAGTTCAATAAATATTGAAATGTGTTTCTATTAATATTCCATATTGAAATACTATCATTGGTGGCTTGTTGATATCAATGTAAATTGCATGCCATTGTAATGGCCACTGTGGTTCCATATATGCATGTGTTCTGTATGCAACTGTTCCAAATCTGGTGTTTTGGGTTAATGGGAATATCTATGCATGCTGTTATAACTAATCCTGGATTGTGTTCACTATTACTAACCCACATATGTTTTAAAACTGCAACACCATAGCACGTATGGGAAGGCTGGTCCCAGCGGATACACCTCTCCCATCTCATCTGGCCGTGGCACCGGGTCCCAGCACACCTGAGACCAACCCCAGGACCTCCTCGTCTGCTGGTCCTGCACCACCTTTGGGTGGAACCACCTCAGGGGATGGGGCTCGTGCACCCCTGGGAGTGGGCATGTACATGATCCTGTCACCCAAAGTCAGGTCCGGGGATTGGTGCATAGCGAACTCTGAAGGGAGTTTGGAGATCTGCTATGCCAGCTTGAAGGCCGCGTGGCACATTTAGAGGGTCAGCCTGCCCCTCCTGCTCAGACCTCAGCACAGCCACCTTCAGGGCCGTGAAGGTGCAGTGGTGACTGACCATGGGTGGGGACCTCAGTCCCACTGTTTCCATTTGGGGGCTCATGGGCTTCCAATTTCCAAACACCCTTCCCCGTCAAGGTGTTTTCCCACCACATGTGTCATATACAGCCCCTGTATGCTGTCTTGTCTGTCTTGTCTGTTTTACGACCCAACCTACACAGGCAAGTGTGTCTGTACACAGCAGCCATAGCTGGATGACTGGCGAGGTACCACACATGCAGATGTACAGGGGTGCTTGTATGAGGGCTGCTGACCATCATGACCCTGGCAGAAGTGCCACAGCTGGTGTTACCAGACGCATGTTTCGGGCTGTCATGGAGGCACAGGCATGTATGGAACATATTATACCAGACAGAGACTGAGGCTCCAGAAGGCTACTCATTCTGCTGTTATTGACAACATCCGTGATCTTGCAGGTGCCCACCATTATTTTGCAGAGATCCTGGATAGATGGTTGGGTGAGATGGTGGGAATGCTCGACCGTGCAATGTCTGTCTTAGAGCATATGGTGGCAGTAGGGCAACAGCCACATGGACATAGGTCAGCAACATCAACAGGCGGAGCTCTACAAGTCACAGCCACTCCCGTAGTGGCAGCACCAGCACTGCAGACCACACCACAACACAGCAGGCCACATGCACATGGTCCTGGCTGGTCCCAAGAGGTACCTGGATCTATCTATATATATATATATATATATATATATATATATATATATACATATTAGTGCAAAGGGATGTCATTTAAGTATTGCAGGTATAAATTGCTACAGTAACAGGGGTTGTGTTTACAGACATGTCATGTGGGAAGTCACTTTTGATACTGACATGTACGCCATCAGTTACTGACAGACATCATATGATCATCATAGTGAAGTACCACACAAATCACAGTAATGATCCTGTGGAATACAGCAGAGATATGACTAATAAACGTGGACAGTCTGACACAATCTGGTCAGTGCAGAGGTATACACTCCTTAGTGCAAGATGTGTGGAGCTAATCTGACAAAGTGGATGCTTACAGCCAAGTAAATGGGGATATCACAAAAATCCTGGAATAGAAAAGCTCACACAGTCAACGCATTCACACATTCCTGTCTGTCACAACACATATTAACTGGAGGAGCAAAGATCCCAAGCTCACATACTTCACACTAGTTAGTGACATACATCTTTACAGCATCCCACTGCTTTGTCAGAAATACACAACAGTTATGGTGGCCAGGCAACAGTACATCTGACAAATATCTGAACATGAGATCACACTAGGTAAATAAACTGAGCTTCTAGGCATGTTACAAAGCACTGTGCAAACTACAGGCAGACTGCCACAACACTGACCCAAGTTTCCTATGGGGGAATACACACATACTTGCAAATATAGCCGGCACTACAGGCATGTAACAGCGCGGAATAACAATCATCAGTGTGAAAGTGCATACCCACAACCAATGTGAACACAGTCACATTCACATTATGGTAAGCCTAAGTAATATTACTGTATGTGGACTGTGTGAACAAAACCACCCTCATATAAGCCACTCACACAGTAACCATACATATACTGAGCCAATACTGTACACACTACAACAGAATGTCCAGGTTTTGTCCTCAAAAATAAGGCCTACTATTAATAACATGTCTAGCAGTCTGATATCTCACTGGCTTGTTATCAGGTATGATGTCAGTAAATAATGATGTACTGTACATATGCACCTCTTACTGCATGACATATGGACAAAGGGTGACAGACATAGAGACGGAGGCACAAACACAGGGCCAATATTGACATATTGCTGTGATAAACTAAGACATTTCCTGGTGTAACAGGGTTTGTTGTGACATATCTCTTCTGGGGGATATGAAGTCAGTAACTCACATGGATGTCACCATGTACTGACTGCAATCATCAGAATATGCTACTGCATATCTAAAGATAGGAAATGTGTGAGTAACACAACACATGTAAGACTCCAAACTCGGGACAGACTGCAGATAGCCCTACAGGTGAGAGTATCCTCAACCACATAACACTGTCATGCCAGACTTTAAATCATGTAGAACTGCCATATCCACACAAACCCTTTTAAACCAACATTACTTCAAATGTAAAACAGCAATATTTACATTCTGTCCCCATGTCTGGAACATCCCCCTCCTGTTTGTTGGCCTGTCTCCTCACTGTATGTTGTAAGAGGTATTTCCAACTACCCTCTGTGATGCTGTTTGTCAAACACCCACATGAATTCCTCCTCACAGTAAAGGAAAAGGGCCAACACCCACATTAATTGCTTAGTTATAGGAGTGTGTTTCCATGCAATTAGCTATAGGAATGACACCACAGCTGTCCCACATGCAATTAGCAAGTGGGGGACTGCAGTTCTTGCACAGGCCATCAGCTGATCATGAGCATTCCTTACAAAACTGTCTATCCAAAACAGATGTACTTTTCCACATCCACCAGAGAGTGGGAGAGAGAGAGAGAGAGAGAGAGAGAGAGAGAGAGAGACAAAGTAAGAAAGGAAGGGTGCAAGAGAGTAGGAGCCTAGCGTGTTTGTGTATGATCCGTGGGTGGAGAGTAGTTTCTGGGTATTATAACAGTTGCCTATATTGTTTACTAATCCATACTGTCACATAGTAATTGCACATGGCTGTACACATTTATGGCTGAGGATTGTCTACAACAACCTCTACAGTGTTTGAAAACTGTTGGCCTTGTAATGTGGATAATGGGACATATAGGTCCTCAATATAATGATGTAGCAAAACCCACAGTGCAATGGATCCTGTCAGTACACAACCACCCCAACAGACTACTGATGACACACACATGAACACACACTTCCCAATACTGAGTTTCAAACCCCTACCTAACTATATATTGCTATTACAGTGTTATGCAGTTATTATACGTGCTACAGAGCTTACATGTGGGAGAGCTGTCCAAAGGTATCTTTGAAGGTGAGTGACATCAGCAACAGTGCTAAAGGAGGGATAAGGGAAGTGTAGTACATGTGAATGTCCACAAAAGCAGGTATCAGTGGAGACACACCCACACACTCTCTCAGAGAAACACACACACACATTATAACAGTTAGCATGATCAGGATTAGAACTCCTACCTAACTAGTTTGCTACATTACAGTCCTACACAGTTAGCACGAGCGTCACAAACGTTCTATGGCTGATACATGGCCAAAGGGTTATTTCAAGGTGAATGACATCAGCAGGTGTGCTAAAGTAGGGAAATTGGAGATGCAGTAATTGTGAATGGCTTACACACACACACACACACACACACACACACACACACACACACACACACACACACACACACACACACACGCACACACACGCACACACACACACACACACACACACACACACACACACACACACACACACACACACACACACACACACACACACACACACACACACACACACACACACACATTTCCCAGTACTGAGATGCATAGGTTCATTGCTTCAGAAGTGTGTAGTAGGTGAATGGGCCTGAAAGGCTGTACAAGGCTAGGCAAAGGGAATACCTTGGCATCAGGCCACATGACAATGGTCTCCAGTGTAGCTCAGGGGTGTAGTCCCTGTAGTTGTACCCACAGGTGGGTAATGTAGTCACCATCCACTCATCTGGGTTACTATTGTGAGTAGCCAGTGATGTGCACTGCTTCCCATGTATGTGATCTATATTCCATAACATGGACAGTGTCTGGGTTGTGCACATATCCCACATGCATTTTCTTTGACATGTGGAAGTGTACTTGAGGTCTCTGGGGCATGTTGTGTGCACAGATTGTTATCGTCTGATGTAACATTCCTGACCTTATTTGGGGAGCTGGCTATGGAACTGGGGTCGCACTTGCACCTACATTGACAGCATGATACAATATTCAATGGAGTTATTGGCATCTGTCCATGCAGGGCATGTGTATAAGGCATGGTATTCCTTTTGTGGGTTACATTTGCAGACTCTGCAGTTGTTGTAGGCATCCAGTGGGGAACATAGCAAAAGAACCACTGTAAGCATTTATTTGCCTACTATAGGGATGGAACAGGGTGCCATGTCCTTTTACTTGCTGGATAACACACACTCAGTCAGGAGATGTAACACATCAAAGTACTTTCTGATGTCAGTGGCATTGTTGTGATCAACAGGCATGTAGTCCATTACAATCACACCGTGGTTACTGTCTGTGAGGCAATATGCAGGGAACTACCAATATAGTGGTTGTTGCCTAGCCAAGTGTGTTTGTGTATGAGACATGGGCGGAGAGCATTCTCTGAGTAATACAAGGGTTGCCTATATTGTTCACCAATCCATAATGTCACATGTAGGGTTATGGATTGTCTACATCAGCATCCCTGGTGTTTGACATCTGTTGTCCTTGTAAGGTGGACACTGTGACATATACTCAGTCTTCAATATAATAATTTAGCAAAATCCACCCCACAATGCACCCTGTTATCACACAATCACAGGAATCTCCGCACAGGATACTGATGACAGACAGACACACACACACTTGCTAGTATTGAGATTCAAACCCCTACCTAGCTATGTATTGCTACTACAGTGTACCATATTTATCGCATGCGCCATGGAACTTATAGGATGGATGTTGTTCCAAGGTACTTCTAAGGTGAGGAACATCACCAGCCCTTGTAAATAATGGCATTGGGTGATGTAGTGGGTGAGAGATCCCAAAAATAATTTTACCCTAAACACATGTTTACATTTTCCAGGGATGAGGTTCAAAACTTTATCTAACAATCTTGATGAACCATTATGTTACGCATTTACCAGCATTGACCTAACATGGTTTAGGGTTGGCAACAGGTACTTGTAAGGAGGATGATATCTGCAGGACTGCTAAAGTGAGGCTCTGCGATATGTACTGTGTGTAAATGGGGCCAAAATCTTTGAGTTACACACTTGCCACAGATGAGATTCAAACCCATAACTGTGATGTTACTGCTACTACATTATTCCGCATTTATGGCACATGCCATGTAGCTTATAGGGGGTGGTCCTTTTCCAAAGGGTATTTCAAGGTGACTGACATCAGCAGGCTTGCTTAAGTAGGGAAATGGTAGGTGTAGTGACTGTGAATGGCCTCAAAATCATTAATTTTTACACACACAGAGTTTCACAGTTGCCATGTCTGGAATTAAAACTCCTACCTAATTAGTATGTTACACTATAGCATTATGCAGTTATCGTACATTCCACAGAGATTATGGGGCTGAGAAATGGCCAGAGGGTTATTTCAAGGTGACTGACATCAGCATGAGTGCTAACATGGGCTGTGGGAAGTGCAGTGTGTGTGAATAGGGCATAAACCATTCCTCTGGAAACACACACACAACACTCGGTCACACACAACTTTACATTTGACAGGACTGGGTATAGAAATGCTAGATGAATACTTATTTGTACTATCATGTTACACAGTTATCACAAGCACCACAGATACTATAGGGCTGAGGGCTACCAAAAGCAAATGTCTACAGTGATTGACATCGGCACATTGTGTGATATTGGCCAATTGGATGTGTGGAGGGTGGGACAGGCCTCATGATGGCAATCTCTTTGTCACTGTCTGCCTCTCTCTTCCCCAGATCTGTGTGTGTGTATGTTTGACCTATTATATTGTGTTGGCCTTGGATATGTGTGAATATTCCTATCCAATGTGTGTGCAAATTGGTGTGCAATGTGGTGTGTGTGCACAGACATCTGCGACTGACAGATATGTATAGTCCACTGTTGTTGTCAGACATGGGCTTCATTTCTCTATGTGTTGGAGCATGCCCAGTATGACCTTTTGTATTTTGTTTTCAGACATGGGCTTCATTTCTCTAAGTGTAGGAGCCTGCCCAGTATGATCTTCTGTATTGAGTGTGTGAATCTATTCCAGGTAGGTTGTACACCAGTGCAGGATTTTGTGTTCTACACCTACAGATATTAACCTGTTTCTGCAGGATATCTGTAGATAGGTTGACAATATGGAGTCACAATGGGTGAAAGATAGCGGGATACTGTAACTATTGTGTCTGTGCTGCTTGTGTTACATGGTTGGTGTTAGCAGAGATACTCAGACATATGTACTGTTTTACACTGTGATGTATTATGTCATCAGCTACTGACAGATATATTTATTTGCTCAGAGTATTTCCTGGCAAATACAAGATGAATGAAGCTGTGTCCAGTATTGTGGTCTGCAGCCTACATATTCTTGCACACTCATGCTATTCTGGAGGGGTAGCTGCAGACATTTGCTGATGGGTCTGTGTAAATGGTCCAGCACCTTGGTACTGTGGTGGCTGAGGATCCCATGCTTGTACATCTATTGACATAACAGAATGGCCATGTCCTGCTGTGGCCTTACCTCTCAGCTGTACAGATTCATCCAGGTTACCCAGAGGTAAGGCTCATATATCTGGTCAGTTCCCCTTCAAATTGTGGTTTATGAGCTGGTTTGTAGCCACCCATTACTGGGTTTGCAGCCAGGAGTAGTATGGGCACACATCACAGTTTCAGACTTCACACACTCCATGGCATCCATGCTTCTGCACCCCCCCACCCTGTTATTCTATCCTCTTCCTAACATTATGCAAGTGATATTTGCAAAGTATCCATTATAGTTGTCCCTTCATCCCAGCGTTATTTAGGGGTTAGTCCACAGTTCATGCAGCAGGACATGGTGGGCATGCTACTGGGATTTGTCGACATGGCCTTGCATTTGTGTTCTGTGGACTGTGTTATGTTGTTAGTTGGGACCCCATGAGCTAACATAAATTGGCAGTATGGGTGAGGCACAGGCCTTTGACAGAGGACTGTAGGGCATTTGGTAGTGATGCAGGCCATCTGTAGCAGGCCAGTAGATTCTGTCACTCCTACAGTCCCAGGGTGTGAGTCACTGGATTCCCCTAGGGTGACAGGGTAAGTGTGCGAGGTGTTAATGGCAATAGTTCCTGTCTTTATTAATCCATTGGTCTGGATGCTGGCAGGGTGCTTCTTACAGCTAGGGACACACCTGCATGGGACACCGCTTCACCATGCTGCATTCTGTGGGTATTCCCATACAGAAGTGGGGGTCAAACTGTAGTCATTCCCAACAGCAGGGATATGACCTGTGATAAACCTGTGGCTGATGGTGGGGTGAGCTGAGTGTATGTGTGATATGGAAGCTTCTTGCAACTTACTCACAGATATACCTGGGACATTCCCATTATGCTGCCTTGTGCGGGGACATAGGCAGTCTCTCATTATTTCATAACTGTGCTTTTTGTGGTCTGCCAGTGATTGGTCAGACTACATCAGTATTCCATACTACACAGACAACTAATGTGCTGCTAACCTGTATGTACAATTCCAAAGGTCTGTGCAGTTGACAGTTAAATTTTATGTACTCTGTCTAGGGTACTTCCACCTGTGTACTGTATGTACGTCTGGGCCCACATTCATGGCATGTCCATCTTTCAGATGGTGACAGATATTGACATCTGAACAATGAGTATGGATGACTGCTGAACTGGGTCTTGCTGGGATGCATTGTGGTTGGCACTGCAGCTGTCAAAACATGGCCCTGTCATCAACAGTACTTGCCATAGGCCACCGGGACACAACCTTCCATGCCTACATGCTGACCACTTCCACACAATATACAACACACAACAACCTAACACACAGAGCCCTGCATATTGTACACATGCAACAATCTATCCTGTAAATTGGGGCAGCTCAGATAATCTGTGCTCCACTGTTATTAAACTCACATGTACATGTTACTGCATTTCTACATAGGATTGTGGGGGGGGGGGACAGCTGACAACTGTAGACATTTGCTATGACTGTACTGGTATTTCAAGTACTCTGTTAGCTTCTATTTCATTTTGTATTCTGACCTATCATGCAGACTAGAGGCATATCAGTAGAGTACAGATCTTAGGTTTTATTGACCTACATTTCAGTTTCAGACTTCTTACCCTGCAGAACTAACATACAACTGCCTGACCTGTTGTAGTCTGTCTGTGTAGGTCTGGAGGGGGGCTGTTCTCCATTGACATTAATTGGAGGCCTTAGCACAGCCTTCCTTTATGGTCATCTACACCTGTCCTGCTAGCTGAGGCTCTTGTTGGGTATGTGAGCCTCACTGACATGCATGTGTGTGTGTCCTATGGGCACACATTTGGACCACCACATGTACTGCAGTGGCATTTGTCACTTTGTCTAGTACTACCTACTTTGTTGACACCAGTATTTGTTATGGATTTCATGCTGCTCATATAGGTATCCACTATCTGCTGCCATCCCATTCAGCCACCTGATTCCCTTGCATGCTCACATCCATACCATAGTTATAACCAGCAGAACATACTACTCCATTCAGCAATTGATAGGAAGAGTGACTTACCTTGTGGCTGTGCCAGCATTGAGAATGGTGTTGGAGGGTTGACTATGTTGGATGCACATAGTACACTCCCTATACATGATAAAGCACAGGTTGTGTCATGTTTGGCATCCCTTTTACTGTATGTGTGAGTCAGAGAGATGTGTCATTCCCTGGGTTCCTACCATGTCAGTGTATGTGCTATGCGTTGCCTCTATGCCAAAGCCTGGGCATACTGGGCATGCCTCCTTCTGCTTACATGGGCAGGCACAGGTTGTTCCTCCTCCAAGTGTCACTCTGTGCCTGTGCTGGCCTTGGCAATGGTGGTGGGCTGTGTGACCCTGCCCCATGCTGTTCCTGCTGCAGCTGTTTCCACAGGATCATATTGTGTAGCATGGCACATACAATGAAAATGTGTGTACATGTAGCTGGAGAGTATTGCAAGGCTCCACCGGATATACCCAGGCACCAGAACTGTGACTTGAGCATCCCAAACACATGCTCTATTATGATTCTGGTTTCTGCATGTGCCTCATTATGGAGTTCTTGTTCGGGTGTGTGTGCATTTCTGATGGGTGTCATCAGCCACAGCTCCAGTGTGTAACCAGCATCCCCCACTAGGTGGCCATATGGGATGTCCCCACTGGCAAATCTCTGGTATAGCTGTCATATGCCAGATGTGGGAGTCGTGATAGCTTCCAGGGCTGCCAGCACATACATTCATTATAATGCCCTGGACATTGCACACAACCTGGCAGTTGATTAAGGGGAAGCCCTTCCTGTTTATGTTGGCCCTACCCCCCTCATCAGGTGGTGCTTTGATGTTTATGTGAGTGCAGTCTATAGCACCCACTACCTCAGGGTATTCTGCTATTTGGTGTTAGAGATGCATATTGCTGTTCAATGCCTCACGGGTGTTGAGGAAATATATGTGCTCACCAGCATGTGCTGACATGGCATCCAGGAATTAGTGGACTACCCTGGATGCTAATGCCTGTGAGATCCCCATGATATCCCCAGTTGCCCTTTGGAAGGTACCTGTGGCTAGTATTCTTAAGCCTACACATACCTTGGTATCCACTGGGATGGGTACTCCTCTGTTGGTTCTGTGTGTGAGGCGTGGCCGGCACTGCTCAACAATTTGCTGTAGGATGTCCCTGTCCACCCTATAGCGCTCCACTATCTCCAACTCATGTAGCCCCTGGTAGGTTACCCTGGGTCTGTACACTGTTCCCTTCTCCTCACTATGGGTTGATCATCAGCATTCTCATCCTCACCACCCTTAGCCTCTTCCACATATTGATGTATGAGAGCAACAGCAGCCCCTATCATTTTGTTAGTTTTGTCAGGTAAAATTTCCCCATCTGTGTACACCAGTGGTGTAGAGTTTGTGGCAAAAACCAGAGTGAAAAGTGTTTGCAAAGTTTATAGTACTGTACTAGGCTGGGCTGCTGCCTGTGTAATTGGCTGATTCTGATACATTTCACCTGCCAGCTATGCTAGACTCCTTGATTACCTTCCTACTGCTGTTTTCCCTTCCCCATTGCCTTCCTGTTTAAGCCCCGAGGCATGCCGCACATACCCATTACTCAGATGTGAACAGTACTGCTATTTTCTTTTTTTTTTTTGGTTTAAAATCTGGTGCACACCCATTTAAGCAATGTAAACACTGCTAGGCAGCCTCAGACACACACCCCTTCCTTAGCTGTGCTTTGCTAAGGGCAAACATGGGCCACAAAGCTCCAGTAAGCTTCAGCATGCATGACACTCCCCCTTATGAGGTCATCTACCTCTTATACTTATACCATGGTGTTGCTGCACCTACACTGTTGAGTGCAAGCTAACAGTGAGGGGAAATCTGTGATATCAATCCCCTCATTTGCATAAAACTGACTGCTAATGCATGGTTACAAAACTGACACTCGGTCTTTCCCCTTAGCAACCACTATTCCATGGTATTGTTGTGTTATGCATGCCATAGACTATTATGGCAGAATGCTGATTTTGGTTTAAAAGCTTATTTCCAACTTTTTTTTCTTATTTTCGGGCCGATTCCATTTGTGCACTGCTGCCCTACGCTTAAACGGCTGAAATCGGCCAAAAAAATGAATGTTATTTTTTATAATTTTGCAACTATTTCCCATGCCAATGGCCATATATTTGGCCATTAGCATGCCTACTACATCGAATACATGCTTTTTTTGGAGCTGTCATGCCTCCGTTTTGTAATTTGCAGAAATGTATTCTGTTAGTAGCCGAATGCATTTCTGCAGGTTACACTATTCCTGCACAGACGCCTGCCTGCTTCCTGGATTGCTAATTCACCTCATTTGCATGGTTTTCACCTGTAAATGGGGTAATTAGCATACAGGAGCTCTGTCCATGCAGGAATAGTGTAGGAGCGCTCATGCACATCCTGGGAGCTCATTCCTGGATCGCTCGTCGGTCATATTGCGTGCAGAAGCTATTGCACTATTCCTGCACACCGTGCAGAGCTTGCTGAATCCAGGTGATTAAATGCAGCTGCTTCAGGGATAAAAGTTAATCATACACAGGAACCACCTGTTTTCTTACTTTTATTTCGACATTACTAGACAAAACATGTATTTGCATAGATCAACAGTTTACATTTTTTGTACAAGTGACTCTGATGCCATAATTATGACTATTTGTATATCCTGTGTATATCTTCAAAATGTATTGCTTATGTTCATAGAGCCATAGGTGTATACTAGGCTAATGACCACTAGGGCCTGTTTAAGCCTAGCCATTCAACCTAAATGTGACCCACAAATTTGATTTATATGGGGGTGATTTACTGATTGCTGCTGTTCATCATAAACATAGCTGCCAGACTAGGGTGAATTTCTGATTACCCCAACATTGGTCTAAGTTGCACTTAAATAGGATTAGGGAGGAACTTTTCTTCACATGAATGGGAAGCCTATTCCAGACACTGGAAATTCTCTGAGATACATATCTGTCTCTCCAACATGTCCTGTTTATGTCACAAGCAAAATTTAGGTCTTTTGATCTAGTAGTTCTAATGCTGTTTGTTTTCAGGATGTGCAATGGTTCATCAAAACAGGGTCCAGGGATGCCTTGCATGTTATGCAAAGATCATCTCACAGTAGCCTGTATGATACAGAATAATGAGACAGGACTTTGAGGCAATTAGCATAGGACATTTTGTTTAATCTCTATATTCTTCTGGTAAGGAAAATTTGTGGATGTTCCAGTTGCTGCATCTGTCTGATCAAGTATATACCAAAGTGGTCATTATACTCTGTGATGCGTCTGATGAGGGCTGAGTACAGTGTTATGATGACACTTCTGGAACTAGATGCCATACTCTTACAAGTTGAGCAATGCAGAAGGATTTTCTTACTACCTTAGACACATGTTGATCGAAGACTAAGTTACTATTTACATGAGTTTCCAAATCCCTGACAAGTGAATCAACTTTTAGGAGTGTTTTATTGATGACATAGTTACTGGAGGGTGGCTGACTTCTCAAAAGGTACTACAATGCATTTCTTGGCCCTGAGTTTTAAGCCATAGCTTTGTCACCAAGAATTTGTCTTTGTTAGAACTTTATGAAGGGCGTTCTTGTCTTGGGGGAATTCAATGCTCCCAGTTTGTAATCATCTGAGAACTTGGTCAGCCACAGGCTTTTGATATTGGCTTTAACTTCCGAGGAGTAGATGCCAAAGAGGAGTGGACCCAGCACAGAGCCCTGAGGGACTCCACTGGTGACCGGACTCTTTGTGAAGGTGGCCTCACTTAGCCTAACCTCTTGGGTCCTATCTATGAGCAAGCTAGCTATACAGCATGTTATAAAGGGATTTATGCCTACTTCTGTAAGTTTGTTGACAATGCCCGAGTGGGGTAAGGTATCAAATTCTTTACCCAGTATGCAGCATGCAACACTTTCCCCTCATCCATTGCCTTAGTGAGCTTTTCAAAGAAGTCTACCAAGTTCAGTACATATGAACTTCCTTTAATAAAGCCAAACTGGGATGGATACAATGACTGGAGGTCTCCTATGTCCTTGTCAATAATCTATGATAATTCTTTTCATGGCTTTGCAAATAAGGCTCATTAGACTAATGGGTCTATAGTTTTCAGGATCTGTTGAAGGTCCTCCCTTATGACTGGGGATGGCAATCACAGTCCTCCATTCTTGTGGCACAAAGCCTGGTTTAAGACTAGAGATAAGTAGTGACTACAGTTGTCCTGATAAGTTGCATTTTAGACTGTTCAGGAGGCATCCCAATATGCTGTTAAGGACCACTGAGGCTATGTTCTTGTCTTTTGTGAGTGCAGCCAGTATATCTTCTCTAGTTGTAGTTGGAGGGGCTATGTCTGAGGGTATTTTTTGAGGGATGGTTAGTGTGTGGGGGGAGTTAAGTTGGAAATTAATTTGTCCATTAACAGGTTTGCTATCTTGCCAGACTCTGTGAATATGGCACTATTAATTATGTGCTTGCTGCCCTTGAGGTTTCTGACATAGCTGAAGAAAGCCTTATAATTATCTTTCACCTGGGAGGCTAGGCTTTGTTTGACCTAATTAGCCCTCTTAGTTTCTTATTTAGTTTGATGACAGTTCTACTAATATGTATGTACTGCATTTATATTCCAAATCTTACTGAACATTTTATTGTCTGCACAGTACTACAGTATTGTAATTTCATTAAAAAAAAACGGTTGTAGCTTTTATATTTAGTTGATGCATATTATAATTATGTAAGCAGATTTGCATTGTTGATATAATTGTTTTACATTCCTTCAGGCCTAGTTTGTAGCTGAAACAGATCCACGGGCCTTTTATTAACACTGTTATCAAACGAAGATAAGCATATAAATAAAACACCATAGTATAAACTTGTAAGAAGCACGTCTGCACTTAAGGAAAATAAAACTGCCACAGAGAATCCCACTCTCTGGTTTTCTAAAATGGAAAACAACCATTTGACTTTACACTTGACAAAATGTTTGAAAATAATCTTCTAAATAGGTAAATCCATATTAGTTATAGTTCTGAAATAAACTGTGTGTACTTTTACAGCCAGCCATATTAGTACATTTTGATTCCATCTCCCATTCTAATAATATGACTGTGCCAGGAAAGTCAGCATAACTTGTTTGCATTTTTATAATAGCAGCAAACTTTCTGTCAAATAAATTCCATCAAACAATGGAACAGACTATACAGATGACTGTTATGAATCCCTATTAATAACCTGAAGCTGATCAGCCAAGTGCACTTAGTTCTAGTTTTCCAAAACAACAACCAGTATTTGAAAACACATTTGACATGGTGCTGTAGAAAACATTTTAGGAAGGTGAACACATCCTGCATAATCTAATTATATTACAATCCACCATGTTGCATAGACAGAAGGACTTTTGTAAAATACGCTTAGCTGCCTACATATAGTAACCATAATCATAAAAAGTCAAACTTACTCTTCTTTTGTACTTCTATATGCAATAACTGCCTTACATTATAATAATTATATAACTATGTTCATATAATTCTGTGCAGTCCTTCAGAATCCTGTATATGTAGCAAACTATCTGATAAATGCATCTGGCTTTAACAAACCAAACTACTCTGTAATAAAATGTAATAAAAAAACTCACATTGACAGCAAATCTTATTTGCACAACAATCAGTGAAGAACAAGCTGTAACAAAACATATAAAATACTTTAATTAGGGAATATCTTGCCACAAGTTGTAAAACCCACATTATACAACGACCCCACCCCATTAATATTCCAAAACGTGCATGCTGATTGGTCAGCATGCACGTTGTAAATCAGAGTTATAGTGATGGAAAAAGGTCCGGTCGCCTGGACTTTTTCCATTACTATAACTCTTTTTTTTTTAACAGCAATGGAGAACGCAAGATCTTTGTTGCTTGTTACAACCTGTCTCACCATGTTAAACGAGTTTAACATGGCGAGACAGCTTTTAAAAAAAGCAACGGAGCATCTCCGTTGCTTTTTTTAAAGTTGTCTCGCTATGTTAAACCCATTTAACATAGTGAGACACTTTAAAAAGCAACGGAGATCTTGCTTTCTCCGTTGCTTTTTTCAAAACTGTCTCGCTATGTTAAATGGGTTTAACCTAGCGAGACAGCTTTAAGAAAAGCAACGGAGATTCTCCGTTGCTTTTTTTAAAGCTGTCTCGATATGTTAAACTCGTTTAACATAGCGAGACAGGGCGTAAAAAGCAATGCAGATCTTGCTTTCTCCATTGCTTTTGCCCACAGCTCTGATGTACTGCGTAAATATACGCATGCGCAGTACATCAGAACTGCTGCAGAATACCCAGACAGCTGCGGAAGGGCAGCAAGGAGGCATTATACAATGCCATTATTTAAGAAAAGTAATTTTTTTTTTCTTAAATAATGTCATTGTATAATAGCAATAACCCACTTCTGGGTGTGGGTAATGCTGGATTTACCCATGGTTGGCTTTGTTTGGTCACTGGGGCTTTGCCCTCGTGACCAAACTACACCAACCGTGGGTAAATCCAGTATTACCCACACCCAGGCGTGGGTTATTGCTATAATATTCAGCTATTCTCATCTTGTGGAGCAACACCTTCTGGATGAAATGTTTTAGCTCTGTCTGAATAAGCGAAGCCTTCCTGCTGCCTTGGCATGCTTCTGTGCCTTGAATGACCTCTTAACTGATTTGATAGGCTACTCTCTTCAATGATGTCCATACTTACTTTATCTGCCCAATGCATAGAGAATGTTCTTCACTCCTGTACCTTCTATGCTCTCATACCAATAAATTATTTTTTTTCTCCATTTTTTCAGCATTCTTTTCAGCACTTCATGACAGAGTATCATGTCCTCTGGCCTCTTATCCAGTTCAGGCCCCTCAGACACTACTCACTGCTAATAGCAGCAGTAGCATCATCATAAAGCTTCTTTGGGGTCAAGGGTTTGCCACTTAGTCCTGCCACCTTTTCTCTTCCCTTCTCTTTACCTTTGCCTACTACTGAAAAAGTCCATCATGTAGCTTCCTGAATAATTTCAAATAAAAGCACTGTGGAGGTATCACCAAGAACGTATTTGCTGACACAAAAAATACTGTTCAAACCTTTAATATAATAAAATAAAATAAAACAGTAAGCAGCATTAAACACTTTAAGTATATCATCGTATTTTTCATCCCGTCCAACTGGAACTTTCTCACATACTAAAACAATTATTACAAAGCCCTAATATATACATTCCCAAAAGTAGGACACTTGGTTTGGGTTTGTGGCGATAGAATTTGTTTAGTAATTTAGTGATATATGTTTTTAGTATTTTCTTGTAACATTTTTATTATAAGTAAATTGTTGCTCCTCTTTACATGGTATAGGAATACATATATATTTCTAACAGTGTTTTCTTCTCATTAGTACTCTTTTAATTAGTATTCTTTTTAGAACATATTATTTTAAGGAGCTGGATACAGATGGGTTCTTTTCTGTTCTTAAAATGTATTAATTACTTAACTGGACCCTTTTGGGAATGTATATATTAAGGTTTTGTAATGACTGTTTTAGTATCTGAGGAAGCCCCAGTTGGATGGGATGAAAAACGCGGTCATATAGTTAAAGCATTTAATACTACTTACTGTTTTATTGTATTTTATGATATTAAAGGTTTGAACAGTATTTTTTGTGTTGGCTAGTACATTCTTAATGATACCTCCACAGTGATTTTGGCATTTGACGCTCTTTAGCACTGTTTTCCAGTGTTTATGTTTAGTATCTCCCTGAATAACCTTATAAACGAAAAGCAAAATGGCTATACAGGTAAAACCCAGTATATAAAAAGAGAAGTATATGAGAGAAAACACTATACCGGGTACCACACAATAACGTCTTTATTTAAACAAAGTAAAAAGGAGAGGTGAGCGCTTTCGCAACCTTCGTTGCTTCATCAGACAAAGAATTAACTGTTCAACTGCTTGTTTTATATCACTCTCATACCTTCACAAAACCAGTATGCATCCTAGACACATTCCAAGAAATGTGCTCAAGGGGCAGGTATACAGAACATTAAGATTACACAACAATGATAATGATGCAGTACTAGCTTTGAATAAATTGAAAACTGATTTTTTAAGAAGAGGATATCATATGGATGAAATAGATAGAACTATTTCTGATGCTTGGACACTCAGGGACTCTAAATGTAAAGCGTATTTTCAATCTTCTAATTCTATTACGTCAGATAGCAGTAATTTGAGAAATAATACACAAAATAATAGCATTAGAGTGGTTTTTCAGTATGCTAGTAATGTTAATCAGTATACTAATATTATTAAACAACATTGGCATATTTTACATGAGATTCCTTGTTTACATTCTTTCATTGGTAATGCACCTAGTTTCAGTTTCAGAAATAATCTAACATTAAAACAACAATTGTGTAATAAAGACGCCAAAAAACTACCTATAATTCCAGACTAAAGGTACTTTTCCTTGTAGGTCTTGTACTGCTTGTACACATATTCATAGTACTACACCATATATTCATCCTGTTAGAAATTTTACACTATACTCTCATTCATATGCAGACTGTAAAACCACAGATGTTATTTATTTTTGTTTCTGCCAAATATGTCATGCCTTCTATATAGGAAAAACAAATAGAAACTTAAAGGATAGAATATTGAAACACATAAGAGACATCAGAAATAACAAAACTACTAGTGCGCTTGCTCAACATGTTTTAAACACTGACCCTTCACACTCTTTCAAGTTCTTTGTTTTACAACATATACATAGGAATGTGAGGGGAGGAGATATAGAAAATTTCACAGAGAGCCGAGAACAAAGATGGATTATCAAGCTCAATGCTGATAGATATCCAGGCTTAAATGGTTGTACATCACTGGTTCCATTTCTTAAAGCTAGACGCCTTCAACACAATTAATTTTTTGCATAAATATATATATATATACATATATTTCTTTTATTATATATTTTGTATTATGCATTCTTTTTTTTATATATATATTATATATATGCATTTTATGAGATTTTAACTGTTTTAAATTAGATATGCATAAATATGAATATACTATGCATTTTTATTTATATGCATTTTTTATATATATGCATTTTTAATGAGATTATTTAACTGTTTTAAATTAGATATGCATAAATATGAACATACTTTACATTTTTGTATATATATTTTATATTCGTATGCATATTTTACAATATCCTTGTCATATATGCCTTTAAATTTTCAAAAGTTGTATGATGTCACTAATTGGAAAAAATTTTTTTGACTGAGAGTGATATAAAACAAGCAGTTGAACAGTTAATTCTTTGTCTGATGAAGCAACGAAGGTTGCGAAAGTGCTCACCTCTCCTTTTTACTTTGTTTAAATAAAGACGTTATTGTGTGGTACCCGGTATAGTGTTTTCCCTGAACAACCTTTCTTGCTTTACTTCTATTCCACCATAAGTATGCTGAGGGGAGACAGACTTCACATTCCTTGAGGCCTGTAATCCTCTGATAAGATGACATGCTTCCTGTGAAGAATCACACCTCCTTCTCTGTCCTTTCATTTTGAGTACCATGGATAGTGGATATATTATTACTCAAGACACCAGTGCCAGGTTTTGAAATGCTGGACAGAGTTTCTGCATATGCCTTCATTCTCAGAACCACTTCTCTGGAGAAATCTTGGAAGACCCTCACCACCATTATATTCAAATATTATTCTGTATAAAAGGTGAGCACTATTAATATATCAGTATATTAAAATAATTTACAGAGAACTTGTTTAGAGCACAGACGTCCCTACTTTTTCCCTACTGTTTGGGTACTGTCAATTTCCTATTCTGGTGAAGTGACAGCATTTATAGCTGATAGTAGTTTAGATTGAAAAAAAGACACACACACACACACACACACACACACACACACACACACACACACACACACACACACACACATCTATCTATCTATCTATCTATCTATCTATCTATCTATCTATCTATCTATCTATCTATCCATCTATCTATCTGTCTTATTTATTCACGTGATTCATCAATGCCCACCATCTTTTACTTTGAAGCCTAGATCCGTTTTCTTGATCATTAGTTTTAAGGCCTTGCTATTCATTCTCTAAACAAGCAATGTTTTGTTCATGCTTCTGTATTATTGTTGACTGATTCTTCACAGTGATGTGAAGATGATCCAATTCAGACTTGGGTGATAACTCCTCTTTCTGTCAGCTTAGGCATATTTGCAGTCATCTGATCTCTTCTTCAGTAGCTTCTAGCATATTGAACATCTTCATTAATTCTGTATTGTTCAGTCCCACAACTTTATCTTCACATGTGCCTTGACTACTTTCTTCTCCCATACTGGCATTATGGAACACTTTTACTCAAAAAATACATTTATTTATGTCTGTGTGTTTGTATGTATGTATATATATATATATATATATATATATATATATATATATATATATATTTATGTATGTACATATGCATGTATATATTTATATATTTATTTATACTTGTTGCCTGGAGTAGAACACTGATCCAAAATAATCTATTTCGGCACAACCCAGACCAAAAGAAAAAGAATAGGACACACAAAATTTCAAATTTACTGTTACATATTATAAAGAAGTCAGCATTCACACACTACAAATACAAAGATAAACAGAAAAATTGCACAATTATAGTTGTTTAAAGAAATGAATTGCAAGTAAGTGAGTGTTTTACCTACTTCCAATATGAATAAGCTTACTGGCATAGATACAAAATATGATTCAAATCAAATATACTGGTTTTATACCTGAAGGCATCCAAAGAATATTGATAACTTTCTGTCTGTAGTGGTTAAACTAACTAAAGGTGATTTTCTTATTCCCGTGTTTCGCACTTGCGTAGTGGTTATCCACGAAGAGCACCAGTATGCCTATATACAAATACAGTAAGCTCAGGTTATTTATGCTAAGTAAGGCACTTTAAGTATGATGCCCTCTTATAGCAAAAGTGCAATGCACCTGAAGTTATGAAGTTAGTACTTAAGAATATGTGAAGGACAATGAGAAAACCTTAGGCTTCATATGATTTCATACATACTCAAACATTGAGGATGAATGCGGCTATGCACATTCAAACTTAAAAGACTTAAGGCAAGCAGCAGACAGCACAACTATTATTATTAATATTTAAAAAAGGTGGGGTCAATATGCTTTATAATAGGGGTGTCCATATGTGGATACCATGACTGTTTTATTAAAAGAATAGAAAAAGGAAAAAAGAAAGATTTAACAAACAGGGGAACACAAAAGTAAAACATCAAGAGGGTTATCACAGGCAGAAACAAAACCACTGCACCATATAAAGTCCAGACCAGGCTCCAAAAATATAATGCAAGAAATGCAAGCAGGCAAAGGACACGCACGGCATAAAACCAAATGATTTATTTAGTAAAAACATGTAAGCACTTTCACGTAGTACTCCTATGCTTCATCAGACATAAAATTATTTCACAAGCCTAAACACTTTAAACACTGTTAAACCAATCACTGCTAGCAACCTTTTTTCCCTCCAGTTAAGTAATCAGTGGAAACCAAGTGATTTAAAGTAAACTAACACTTAAGCAAAATAAATACATTTTTAGTATGTTCCAACTACAACGTATATAACAGATTTCAGATATAATAAATAAAACATATATTACAAATATTTAAACAGTATAATATGCATCATACATAAGCCATTTTATCATGCTGTTGCAAATATACTGATGTTTTGGAAAATTTAATGCAGAGTTGCATCAACAAAGGCTGAAACAGTCCTGCCATCCACATAGTTAACTAAGTATATACCTTATAAGAAGTATACAATAAAAAACTTGAACTGCTACATGCACACTCATCAATGTACTTAAATGTAGAAAAAACAAACAAACAAACAGAAAATATATAAAAAATAAATATAAACAAAACCAAACATCACAGCTAAATGCTGCTAACAAAAATATATGTGTATATAAAAACACAATAAAAACAGAAAATCTATGCTTAAATAAATAATATATGAGGAGTATGTGCATATGAGCTGCGGTGGTGGTGCTGCGGTAGCGTTGTCGCCTCCCAGTTACACTTTGCCCATTCGATTCTCAGTTACAGTGTCTTCTGTGTGGCGACATGCGTGAATGGGCGTTCCTTCGGTGAAGGTTGGGCGTTAGGCCCGGCAAGCCAGCACGTAAAAATCTACTGCCAATCATTAGCGGACCGGAGTTCCGCTGTGGCGACCCCTAACCGGGAAAAGCCGAAAGACACAAATGTGCATATATATATATATATATATATATATATATGTATAAGCAGAGACACCTATAACTACTATGAAAAGATGTATACCTAACAGCCAAGGAAAAGAAAGTGTATAGAAAAGGGGTGGGGTGGGGAGGTTAGCAAATGTAACTAAGTCTTCTGTCCCTTAAAAAGGGTTTTAAGTGACAAAGCTTCATTCAAACCCATACCCTTGTCAGCTTGTAGCAAAACAATCTATTTTTGCTCAGTCTTTTTAAGTGTGTTCCTATTATTCCTTAGCCTTATTATAGTACTTGGCAAGATCTCTATGTCAAAAAATACGAATGTATGAATGGTACCTTCTTCAACAATATGTTTGGCAAAAGCACTTCTGGTGTCTCCAATGTTGCTGTCATATATACTCTCCCTAATCCTATCCCTCAATGGTCTACTAGAAATGCTAACATAGAATTTAAAACATTGAACACATTGGGCTAAATATATAACATTAGCAGTTGAACAATCAGAATAATGCCTAAAAATATATTCTTTATTTGTATCAGGATGTATAAAAATGTTCTTATTGGCAATATACTTGTAAATGACAATGTTTACAACCAAATGTTCCTTGTCTCTTAGAAATAGTCTTAATGGTTACATGCCAGTTCTGTAGCAAAGCCTAAGTTTTAATGACTTCAATTTTTTATAAGTAACATTTGGATATGTCCCCACAACTTGCTCTATTCCACTAGTTGCTGTTAGGACATGCCAATTCTTATTTATAATATCCATACTTTCTTATTGTCAGAGGTATAAGGTTGACATGATCTACATTCTTTTTTGCGATAATCATCCATCCTATTAACCAGTGGCACATTCCTTTCTGAGAAATAAGGTTTACCTCTACCTTCCTTTTCCCTATGGGCCATTTGTAAATATTCATCATATTCAGCCTAAGTATATCCTCTATCCCTAAACTCTTCCTTTAATAAGGCTACTTGCTGAAACATAGTGCTATATTTGGTGGTAAGTCTAGAAGTACATAGAGCCTGTCCTTACAAGATATTTTTAAATACATATGTGGGATGCATACTAGAGCATGATAAAAGGCTGTTCTTCCTATATTCTTTCCTATAAACCCGAGTGTGCAGAACATGCCCTTCTCTTGTTAGCTTGACATCTAAAAAATCAATCTCATAAAGAGATGTACATGTAGTAAACTTCAAGAAAGAGGTACTCTTATTTAAGAAAGAAACAAACTGCTCAAATAATTCTGTAGAACCTCTCCAGATAAAAAATATGTCATTCACAAAATGACTTTAATGTAACAAATGTCTACTATAAGTAACATTATTCAACAACACAATATCTTCCCATTGTGCCATTACAATGCTGGCATAGGAGTTGGCAGATGGTGTGCCCATGGCCGCTCCATATTGTTGAATGTAAAATTTCCCTTCAGACACAAAAACATTGGTAAGCATCAATTCCATCAACATACATATAGTCTGTATGCGTCCATTATCAAAATCATTTTGATTTTGCAAGAGATCTCTCATATATTGGATGTCTACATCATTTGGTATGCATGTAAATAATAAACATATATCCATAGTAACTAACATATCTGTAGCACACAATGGAACCTTCTGTAACTTATCATATAGCATAGTAAGAAGATGCTGCGAGCCTTTTAAAATAGTGGATGACTTCATTAATAAAGAATGTAATTTTTTTTCTAAATAAATGGATATGGGCTCTGTAGCCCAACCTTGCCCTGCCACAACTGGTCTATAGGAAGGGACAGATAAAGATTTATGGATTTTAGGCAAGGCCTTTATAAGGAGTATTAAAGGTTTCTCAGCAATACAGAAGTTATATAACTCCTTACTGATATACCTGGAAGACAAACAGACAAATAACTCACAATAGATATTATTTATAAGTTTTTGTATCTCGGTAAGGTTAGTAAGTCTATAAGTACTACTATCTGACAACATTAATGTCATATTTTTTATATAATCTTTACTGTTCAGAATCACTATAGCTCCCCCTTTATCAGATGGGGAAATAGTAATGTCCTGATTAGCTTGTAACTCCTGTAGAGCAGAAAAATTCACTAGATGTAAGGTTATAGAATCTATTACATTTATTTACTGGATCATTTAATACTGTAATAAATCATGTTCACACATTCATAAAAATGCTGCTATTAAAAGATGAAAATCAGGACAAAATACACTTGGTTTCCTCAATGCTAAAGGTTGCATAGCAGAATGAGAAAACATAATTCAACATCACATTTCGACAAAACAACTTCAGATCTACCATTAAATCATTAAAAACACTACTAGCTGTAGGTATAAAAGAAAGTCCTTTGTCAAGGACTAGTAATTGAACATCAGTAAAAAAAAATCTGATAAATTGTATACTAGTTGTCCTTCGCTGTGCTCCAAAACTGTTTGATTAAAGGAATGATCAGTTATCCACTTGAATGTTTCTGACACTTCCTCCCTTGACTGGGCAATCTCTGTCTCCCTCTGATATTCTCTATGGGAAGAAGCAAGTTTAAAGCAACAAATGTGTCATTGGGCAAGGACATTGTGGTCTTGGGTCTCACAATCTGTGAGTTAAATACAGCAGCCATGCCATTGTCACTAGAAACAGTGGCTGCATCCAAAGAAGAAGAAAAATTAACATTATAATCAAAAGTGTTTCTGAAACTGCCCCAGTAGATTCTAGAACAGAACACCTGCAGCGCTCAAAGATTTAACAAACTTGTGCTCTTTGCCATTAGGCCAGAAAAAAACATTGCCTGCTTTAGAATCTGTCAGGTCTCTCTCCAGCTTGGTCATTTTTTTGCTGCTGTACATTAAGTTCAAAAGAAGTTACAAAATTTGTAAACTCCTTTAAGGCTTTGTCTACTACATTTCTAGGCAGCAGTTCATGCAGTTTCTTTTTAGTCAAGTGAAGTTCAGTCACAAAATTTTCTTCAACTTGAACAGAATTTTGTATCAACAACTGCATGTAGCCAAACCTAGTTTCCAAGTTCAGTTTTTGCCATTTAGATAGTAAATCTGGATAAAACTGGCCATATGTGGGCATTTTTGTCACACATTACCCCTGTAGTACTGTTTTAAAATGTACACATGCTTCAAGATATTTCCTTTGCCATTTCTTTAATTCAAGCTCTCTGTGAAGTTTCAGATATTCATGTAAATTTACACCATCAAATTCATCACCTCCATCATCCTCCTTCATCTCAAAAAATAAAAGTGGATTACCTTCACTGTGTAGCAAATTACTAAAACTTCTCTCTGAAGATGCACCAGCAATAGGATTAAAATCCAGCTCAATATTCAAGCCTTCAGCAATGATCCTGGGCAGAAGAATCAGAAGTAACCATAGGCAGAAACAAAACCACTGCACGAGATAAAGTGCAGACCAGGTTCCAAAAATATAATGAAAGAAATCCAAACAAAGGACACACATGGCATAAAACCAAACAATTTATTTAGTAAGAAACATATAAGCTCTTTTGTGTAGTACTCCTACGCTTCATCAGACATAAAATTCTGTTACAAGCCTAAACATTTTAAACACTGTAGATATAGATATGTCTGCTTATATATATATATATATATATATATACATGCATACTTCTCATATATTATTTATTTATTTAAGCATATATTTTCTGTTTTTATTGTGTTTTATATACACATATATTTTTTATGTTAGCAGCATTTAGCTATGATGTTTGGTTTTGTTTATATTTATTTTTTATATATTTTCTTTTTATGTGTTTGTTTTTTCAACATTTAAGTAGATTGATGAGTGTGCATGTAGCAGTTCAATTTTTTTTATTGTAAACTTCATATAAGGTATATAATTAGTTAACTATGTGGATGGCAGGACTGTTTCAGCCTTTGTTGATGCAGTTCTGCATTAAATATTTCAAAACATCAGTATATTTGCAACAGCATGATAAAATGGTTTATGTATGATGCATATTATACTGTTTAAATATTTGTAATATATGTTTTATTTATTATATCTGAACTTTATTATATAAGTTGTAGTTGGAACATACTAAAAATGTATTTATTTTGCTAAAGTGTTAGGTTATTTTAAATCACTTGGTTTCCACTAATTACTTAATTGGAGGGAAAAAGGTTACTAGCAGTGATTGGTTTAGCAGTGTTTAA
The DNA here is from genome assembly GCF_019279795.1 of Protopterus annectens. Classification (NCBI taxonomy): domain Eukaryota; kingdom Metazoa; phylum Chordata; order Ceratodontiformes; family Protopteridae; genus Protopterus; species Protopterus annectens. The sequence goes on from NC_056732.1 coordinate 822,103,878, forward strand.
AATGTTTAAGCTTGTGACAGAATTTTATGTCTGATGAAGCATAGCAATACTACGCAAAATAACTTACATGTTTTTTATTAAATAAATCATTTGGTTTTATGCCGTGTGTGTCCTTTGCCTGCTTGGAATTCTTGCATCAAGAGGGTTATGCTGGAGGAGGTGGGAGAGGAACAGTAACATCTCCCTAAAAAGTTAGGATTAGAGCTATGTGGCATTGTGCGAAAATAATCTCAGAGCAGCTAGTTTGTGGATAGAACCATGTCCTATCATTATATAACATCCTACCCCTAACCCCAGAAACTAGTTTATATATTGAATAGAACAACTATATCCTAGCAATATATAAATAACATCTTGCCCTTGACCCCGGAAAATGCCAAGGTGACTCTTGTTGAAACTCAAACCTTAATTCTAAACAGTCCACCCTGTTGCAGGACTGGACAACATGGACATGCAATTTCAAAATATATCTTGGTAGATACTTGTATCCTAAGACAATGTAGAAATTGTTTCATGTTCTCAGACAAGTTACTCATTAAGGAAAATAACACAGTATCTGAGAAATGTAAATATACAACTTCTTTGGAGGCGAACATCTCACATACAATCAAATTGTTAGGAATACCCACACTACATCCCTAAAACATGCAGTTCACCACACACAAAGATTTTCTTATGCTGAGGCAGTTAAAGGAAACCTTCTCAAATCTCAAAGACCTCCAAAGCCACCTAATGGCAGCACTGCTCCTTAGCAATCAGTAAAGCACACACCAAAAGCAACACCAAACATCTCACGTATGCCTATGGCCAATAGTCCCCCAACAGCAAAGCCCATCAGGCAAGCATATACTTTTACCTAATATTCTTGTCATTAGCGACTCCATTGTGTGATACACAGATATCCTACTCATCAGGTTAGGCGAGGAGAAGATAATAATTAGTTGCCTATCTGAAGTCAGGATCTGCAAAAATGATGCATGCACTCAGGTTACTGCACCCCAGGTACCAATATGCTTCTACCATAGACCATGTAGGTGTAAATGACCTCAGACATACTTCATTGGACAATATGAAAAGCGACATAATGCATCTATCAGAGTATCTGTCACAGATAGGTATGAGTCTTGCATTGAGCAGCATTCTATCTTCATCAAGGCTGATACCGCAGTATGAACATAAAATGATTGATTTTAATAACTGGCTTAGTTTCTGGATTCACTCCAGGTGGATCCATTATCTGTTAACTTGGAGTACATGGTCAAAAGACCATGTTGATTTGCCAAGGATGGGCTGCACTTGTCCACCCTAGGCTTTTGGATATTGGCTACAATTCTATCCACCCCTTAGAGACTTTTTAGGCAGTGCCAAAAGACAAAAACTACCAACATAGTGAAAAAGTCCACAAGCAACTTTAATTTGTCTCTGCTCAATGCTCGGAGCCTAAACAAAATCCTCATACCCTTCAAACCCTCCTCACTATGGAGAATATAGGCATCTGTGCGTTGACTGAGACTTGGTTTAAAGCCACTGAAACTACTCCAGAGGTGCAAGGCTGCAGTACCTTCTACACATTTAGACCAACAACAGCACAAATTGGGGCCAAAGGTGGAGGTGTTTAGATGTATGTTAGCAATGGACATACCTCCAGGTTGGTTAAAGAGGATGAGAGCATGGAGCTCATCCATGTGCAAGTCACAATTGATAAGGTCACTCACCATATCATGGCTAGCTACTAGTTACCATCTATGCCCCTAAACCCTCATGAGTTTACCTAAACCTACTAGAGGTGGTGGGTGGTGACCATCCAACCAAGCAGCCTATTCATGGGTGACTTTAACTATCCTTGTATAGAAGAGGGTACACTGCCTCAAACTCACAAGCACAATGCCTTTATTAGCACAAGCCCTGTTACAGATAGTGCACACTTCATGCTCTGACAAGAGGATCAAATATACTGGATCTGTATTTACCAACATGGGAGAGCATTTCACCCCCTCCCCATGTCACGTCCTCACTGGTGATGTTGGATCACAAAGTTGTCTCATTTGAAGTAAAAATAAACACAGAAAATACAGCCAAACCAGTAACAGAAACTATTCAAAAACAAACTACATCATATCAGTGGTAGTTTTTCAAAATCCAAGGCTCCTCCCATTCCAAAGCCACAGCTACCTATGGAGAATTATTCACAAAGTCCGTATACCAACATGTGAATGGCTATAGGGAGACTGCTGTACCTACTAGAAATAAACCCAAAACAAATGCTAAAACCAACCCCACTGGTGGAATCCTCACCTTAACAGGGTATATAATGAAAGAAGGAAACTCATGGCCAAAATCAGGAAGAGTAACTCCCTTAAATACGAGTGTCTAAAATAACTACAGCTTGTGCACAAACACAGTGAGTAGCGATGAAACAGAGTTCTTATAAAAAGTATGACAAGCTAACAACACTTTTGAAAAATGCTTCTTGCTTCTTCAGGTCAAACAGCCATAAACCAAACAGTAAACTTTTAGAAGTTAGAAGCAGTTAGGTGATACAATTACATCACCATTGCATGGAAGAACTTTTATACATTTAAAGACACACAGTACTTGCTATAACTCATAAGGTGCATACAGTCAAACAGCATTTCCTTCCTAAAAATAACATCTAGATTTTTGCATATACGTTAAAGCAGTTGAACACTCAAGTTCAAATAATATATGCAGAAATATATATGTGTGTGTTTGTGTCTGTGTGTGTGTATAAGAAATTAATTGATGACAATTAACGTCTGTATTGCCTTGTCTTTAACACCAGTTTAATGCTTAAAAGTTCATTTAAACCAGGATACTTGTCAGCTCAAAGTTAACAGATTTGTCTATATTCTGTATTCTGTGTTTCCAATGCACCCCTAATGCATTTAAAAATCACTTGAAGAACGGCAGATTTTGAAAGTTTGCTCTTTATCTCCACTCAGTACGTTTACATAAGAGAGTTGAGTTTCCACTTTTCTCCTAATGTCACCAATTCTCTCCTTCAGCTTGCTATTAGTTTTGCCTACATAGTAGGCATCACATGTTTGGCAAAAGTACACTAAATTTGTTGTAATGACAGTCAGCATAGGTTCTAAGATGAACATTTTTTTCCATTGAGAGGGTGTGCTAAGGTCTTCTCTGAATAAATGCACTTAACAAAAAGTACAATTGTTAAAAGGATATGCACCATTCTTCTGGATGGTGTATCTATCATATTTATATATATTCTATTCTTTATAGACCATATTTTGGTTCAAGTTCTGTGTTCTTCTAGAACTAAATCTTGGTTTAAAATATAAAAGCTTATTCATATCGGAAGTAGGTAAGCTATCAAGAATATACCAACTGTTTTTAATAAGATTCCAAGAGCAGGATAAGTTATTTCTTACACTTACTTCACTGAACTGCACTTCCGAAACGCTTATAATTGTGCTATACGGTTGATCTACTACATTTTGCACTGTTATAAAGCTTTTTTTATTGTTTCACTGCATTTATGTACTGTTTTATATTGTTTAACTGTATTTTTCATTGCTAGATACTGTTTCATTACTCTAATTGCATGTTAAATGAATTACTTAATTGTAAACTGCGTTTTCATACTGAGAGTTGTATTTTCTGTTTGTGAGTGCTCTATCCAAGCTTTTCTGTGCATTTTTGATTTCTTGAGGTTTCTGTTTTCTACAGCTAGGAACTGTAATAGTGTGCATTACTATAATTGTCTGTTTACAGTTAAAAACATTCTCTAGAGTTTGCTTGCTCCTTGATCTGTTTAAAACTTTCATTTGGTGGCTACAGCTAGGCATACTGCTCAAGTGTACCTCATTACAAGGAACGTACCTCATTTGGGGTCTTAAAAAAGTACATGTTCCACGAAGTTCCTCAAAGTTCCACATTGAAAGAGTCTGTCACACATTCAGTGTTAGGAACTTTTTAAGTGAAATCCATGGCAAATAGAAATTAACCATATTAATTCATTAAAGGATCTTCTTTATAAGTAAAACCACCATATTTTAACCATCCTATGACCTTCCTAGTTGAAGTTGTTTGTAAGCCATTAGTATGTGTTCCACATTTTTCCCATTTGTTCCACATTATGAAGGCGAGTGTTCCTCATTTTGAAGATGGAAAGTTGAGAGCCATACAGCTAGGAACTGTAATAGTGTGCATTACTATAATTGCATTTTTATTTAATTACTAAATTGTAAACTGCTTTTTCATACTGAGACTTGTATTTTCTCTTTGTGAGTGTTCTTTCTATGCTTTTAAAGTAAGGTTTCTGTGTTCTGCTCTGGTTGCATAATCTTGATAGAGGCCTGTTGCTTAGGCCTGGTAGTTTTGTTTGAGTTTCCTGTTTCTGGCAGCCATTTTCTGCTGATAGTCTGTCTTCATTATTATTGAGAGTAACAAGGCCTCCTGACCTTCTGTACTGTGAGTGATTGGGTAATAGCAGAGGCTGAGTAGTAATTTGATCTTCTAACTCTTCCATCCTTACTGGTATATAAACCCTGTGTCTTGAAAACGTTTTGCTTGTATTTATCAGGCTGTGGATTGTATTTCATTACTGAAACTAAGGGGAAATTCCTTAAGATTCCAAGAACAGGATAAGTTATTTCTTGCACTTATTTCACTGAACTGCACTTCTGAAACACTTATAATTGTGCTATACAGTTGATCTACTACATTTTGCACTGTTATAAAGCTTTTTTATTGTTTCACTGCATTTATGTACTGTTTTATACTGTTTTAAATGTATTTTTCATTGCTAGATACTGTTTCATTACTCTAATTGCATGTTTACTGAATTAATTAACTGTAAACTGCTTTTTAATACTGAGAGTTGTATTTTCTGTTTGTGAGTGCTCTATCCAAGCTTTTCGGTGCATTTTTGATTTTTTGAGGTTTCTGTGTTCTACAGCTAGGAACTGTAATAGTGTGCATTCCTATAATTGTCTATTTACAGTTAAAAGCATTCTCTAGAGTCTGCTTGCTCCTTGATCTGTTTAAAACTTTCATTCAGTGGCTACAGCTAGGAACTGTCATTTTTTCCACCCACCCTCCCTAGTGTTGTGGTGTTCTTATACTTGGTGGCTTTGCAGTTGCCCACCCATATTTTATATTTGATCTGTGACACTCCTCCCAGTCTAGTGTCATTAGTTCATTCAATCTAATAGAGAACATTTGTGGAGGCCAACCCACTCAGATTCTTAATGTTGAATTAACTTCTGTTCCAGCTTTCTCCATTTCTACTTTACTGAAATTTTTTTTTTTTTACTGAAAAAAAAAACTCTAAGCTTGCTTCCCCCCCTTTCCTGTTGCAGGTCTTGTCCAGATATGGGCTTGCTGTGTCCAGGACTATTTGTGAGCCCCAGAGCCCCCCCCCCACACACTTAACTAGGATTAAACTATTCCTGGCACCATAAAGTCTGCTCTTCAAATTTTCCCTTACAACTAGCCAGCTTTTTAGTTTTAGCACTCAAATCTGTTTCTTTGAGCTCAGCACTTGTTCAGAACTTGTTGTAAGCACTAAATAAGCTACAAATTACTACAACACTCAACTTTTCTCACTTGCCTAGAGGAAAATAGTTTTTAGTACTTAATAAATAAGCACCTATCCAGGCATGTCTAAAGGTTAGCTCCCAGTGTTTTCTCCTGTCTACCTGATGAATCTGGGCATCTTGGGACAATGCAGCAATTGCCTCATGTACACAGACAACCCTCTCCTCCTACCACCCAACACTACGACCTGTGAGAGATGTACTTATATAGCCAAACTGGAAGCAAACCTCTCTTCACCGAAGACTGCACTAGACAGTCAAGAGGAGAAGGTAAACACTTGCACAGCACTACACTCATCACATAGTCCCTCAAAACCTACACCACCAAAACACACACAGAAGCACAAAACACACATCTACATTTGCGGAGACTCTCAGTAAAAATCTACCCAAACAACCGAGACCTCCAAAGCAGAAATGCAAGCAACCTCCACCACCCAACACAACCCAAATGACATATAGTCCACATACTCAGTGTGCCACTCAACTACAGCCTGTAAGGCATAACATACCCAACACTCTAGTCATAGGTGACTCTATAGTCAGGCACACTGATGTTCCACTCACCAGGCTAAACAAGGAGAAAGTTACTGTCAGCTGCCTGTCGGGTGCCAGGATCCGCCACATAATGCACGCACTCAGGTCACTCCACAACAAGTACAAATATGACTCTGTTATTGTCCATGCTGGTGTGAATGACCTGAGACATACCTCCCTGGAATACATGAAAAGAGACATGGAGGAGCTGTCCGATCTTGTAGCCCAGGCAGGTATGACCCTAGCCCTGAGTAGCATCCTGCCATCACCCAGAATGATACCACAGTACAAGGACAAAATGATTGACTTTAACAATTGGCTAAGCTTCTGGTGTCATTCTAAGGGAATCCAGTATCTGTCTGGCTGAGATGACATGATCGACAGACCATGCTGCTTTGCCAGAGATGGCCTGCACCTGTTGCCCTTGAGATTCTGGATACTGGCAAAGGCTCTTACCACCCCTATAGTGCCTTTTTTAGGCAATGTTCAAATGACAAATTCACCATCGTAACAGGTACAAGCAAGCAAAATCTGAGGGTAATGCTACTCAATGCTAGAAGTCTAAACCTCAAAAGGCAATCACTCAATAACACATGATAGAGCAAACTTCACAAAAGGAAAGGCATCACTGATCATTATTAGAAAGAAATAATGATCACTCAGAATAATCCAAGGCCAGTTTCTAAAGACAAATTGCCAAGGAATGTAAGAATAACAACCACAAAGCCTTCGTTAGGCACTTTTTAAAATGGAGAACATTGACATCTGTGCAGTGACAGAGACCTGGTTCAAAGCACCAGAGAGCACCCCTGCATTACCAGGCTATAATTTATACCACACCTTTCGGCCACTAAACCCAGACCAAAACACTAAAGGTGGAGGCGTGTCCATATTCATTAGGGATATCCACACCTCCAAGCTAGTTGCTCAGCATAATGCATCCGAGATTATCCAAGTTCAATTAACTCTAGGCAAAACCGCAATCCGGATTGTAGCTTGCTACAAACCCCCCACCATGCCCCAGGATTCCCACTCCTCTTTTCTTGATACACTGGAAAAGATTAAGGTACAACCCAACACCCTAATAATGGGTGATTTCAACTACCCCACCATTAACTGGGAAAACTACTCGTGTACCAACTCTTTTGCTCAACGTTTTCTGGAAATCATAAATTCCAATGCCTTGGATCAACTTATCCACACCCCCACCAGGGACAGCAATATCCTAGACCTGGTCATCACCAACATGGGTGAGCTGTGTTCCAGACTAGAGGTCAGGTCCTCGATCCGACCACAAGCTAATCACCTTAGACATATACATCCCGCTCCCAAACCCCATTAGGAAAGCAACCGTAAAATATTTCTCCAAAGCCAACTTCATGCTTCTTAAGGCAGAAGTGGGCAAACTTCACGACACCCATGCAGATGGACAATAGAGGTACGACTGCTGAATCCTACACAAATGCACTTTATAAGCACTTACACGAGTGCATGGATCATGCGATCCCTAACAGAACCAAGATGCTATCCTCCAAAAAAAGGAAGCCAATCTGGTGGTCTTCTGCCATAAATAAACTCTACAACAGAAGAAAGAAACTGTTGCAAAAAAGAGTAAAATCCCACAATTGAAGGAACTCCCTGGTCAGCCTCAGTAAGAAGCTTAGATTCCTCATAAAATCATCCAAAGCTAGTTATGAAAACAAAATCACCACTGATTCTAAACACAACCACAAAGCATTCTGTAGCTATGTCAACAATCTCAATAGCAACACTCAGATCTGCTCTGAGTTACAGCACAATGACACTAAATATACAGAACCAACTGATACTGCCAACATCCTGGCAGATAGGTTCAGTGCTAACTTTACCCCCCTCTCACCCCCTAAAGGGCCCATCTTTATACCAGAAGAATGCAAAGTTCCTGTAATCACAGCTGCACAGGTAAAAACCTCAATCTCCAAAGCCAAGAACACAGCATCCATGGGACCTGACAACATCCCAGGCTGCCTTCTACATGAACTACAGAATGAACTGGCACCCCACCTAAGTACCATGTTCAATCATAGCCTCACCTCAGGCTTTGTGCCCATTGAATGGTGCACCGCGACGGTTATCCCACTCCACAAAGGGGGAGGGGCCACAACAGTCTCCGGGAACTACCGCCCCATTAGCCTGACGAGCCTGGTCTGCAAGGCCATGGAACGTATCATCATGGAACTCATAAACAAAGACATTGGAGATCTCCAAACTCTGGACCCCACACAGTTCGGGTTTGTAAAAGGCAGATCATGTCTCCTAAACCTGATTGACTTCTTTGAAGCAGTCACCAAAGCCATAGATGAGGGTAAAGTGGTTCACACAGCCTATCTAGATCTCGCCAAGGCGTTTGACACCATCCCCCACTCTGGAATTATAGATAAACTCACTAAACTAGGTATAAATCCCTATGTCACAAAATGGGTTGCCAACTGGCTTACTGACAGGACCCACACTGTGAAAGTAGCAGACTCCAAATCAGACTTCAGACCAGTGACAAGTGGAGTACCACAAGGTTCAGTCCTGGGTCCTCTCCTGTTTGGTATCTACTTCTCTGAAGCACAGGCTAACACAGAAGGTCTTTGGCTAACTAAATTTGCAGATGACTGCAAACTAGGAGCCATAATCGAAACTCCTAATGATGTGGACATCCTACAAAAGGGCCTCACTGAGACAGATGCCTGGTGTCAAAGCCATGGTCTCAAGCTCAATGCCAAAAAATGCATTGTCATCCCCTTTGGTAAAAACTCTGTACCCATGAACTACCACATAGGCGGTAGTCTACTTAACACCAAAAATGTGATAAGAGACCTTGGGACACAGGTGGACAGTAATCTCTCCTTTGATAATCACATCGCCACAGTAGTTAGGAAATCCTTGTACATGGCCCACCTCATCACAAAAGGTTTATCATCCAGAAAAAAAGAGTTTATTGTTCCCCTCTACTCATCACTCATTAGACCCATTATAGAGTACATCACCCCTTTTGGTATGTACCTCACAAGACATCTACAACAACTGGAAAGGCTGCAAAAATACCTCACAAAGAGGATTACTGACCTCAAACAGATGCCTTACGCAGACCGACTCAAAATCTCCAGCTTTACTCTGTCACATATCGGCTACTCAGAGGCAATCTCTGCCTAACATACAAAGCTATGTCAAACCCAGAGCTGTTGGACATGCTCCACTTAAAGAAATCCTAATCCTTCCGAGCTACATGCTCTAGGGACCTAAACCTTGTCACCACAATAAACAGAACATGCTGGAGGGATTGTTTCCTGTCCCAGAGACTTCCCATACTCTGGAACAGACTACCTATCTATGTCAAACAGAGCTCCTCATTAGCACTCTTCAAGAAAAATCTTGATGATTGGATGGGTAATAGGAAATTCACCCCGGGGATCACTTCTATGGTTCTGCTTGACAGGGGCACAGGAAAATATTTTTTTTGGGTGGCGAAAGCCAGTGTACCTTTTTGGCTAGGCTTGTATAGGCCCTAGGGCCAATAGCCTAGTACCTACCTATGAACCTATATTCTGAATCAAATGTGTGTCAATTGTAAGTAAGGGTGTAGCTGAGTTTCTTCATATTTCTGTTAGATTTACAGTTAATGTTCTTATCTGATTTTTTGTCTAAATTCATATTATCATTTATACTATCATTACCTTGGTTTATATTGTAACTCCCCATCATGGGGGGGATCTGCTGCATGCAAACAGAAATACATAATTGATTCAGATGAAAAATTAGTCTAGACAGACCACCATGAGTTTCAAATATTTATTGCTTCTGTTCTGCTAGCACATTGCTATTATAACCTTTGGCTTGAAAATCAATAATAACATAATCTAGTTGTTCATTCAACATGGCATCATTTGTGTTTAGCCTAGCATGCCTCAACGTCTGGCTCTTGGGAATATTAGTAAATATAAAAGGTGGATGCATGGTATTTCTGTGTAGGCAGCTCTTCTCCTTAACTTGTTTTTTAATATAGAATCATATCAATACTTCCATTATGCATTTTTATTAATTTAATATATTTTTTCTGATTGCTACAGAGCACATTTATCTTCTAGGGCAATTTTGTTTTTATTTTGTATTTCCCTTAAAGACAAGTGCTCTCTTATACAACTAAACAAGAAACTAATAGGTCTAATTAAGTCCAGCAAGGCCAACTACAAGGTCAGGCAGCCCTTACTAAAGTTGACAACATCCCCATTGCCTACTGTACAGTCTAAAACATGATCTATCAGGACCACTTGAGGCACTCTTCAACTACAGCCTTGAACAGGCAATATTCTAAGTGAATGGAGGACCACAATAGTTATTTCCCTCCACAGGGGCAGACCATCAACTGACCTAGGGTACTACAGACCCATCAATTTAACAAACCTAATATGCAAATCCAATGAAAAAAATATCATGGAAATGATAAACAAGGGCATTGGCAAACTGCACAAAATGGCCCCATCCCAATTTGGCTTTGTTAAGGGGAAGGTCATTCTTACTTAACCTGGTCACCTTCTTTGAGAGGGTCACCAAGGCAATGGATGAGGTTAAAACAGTGCATAATGTATATTGTGACCTTGCTAAGGCATGTAATACAATATCTCACTCAGACATTGTTGACAAGCTCTCTGGGCTAGGTGTAAATCCTTACATAATTCAGTGGATTGCCGGCTGGCTCACAGACAGGACCCAAGAAGTCAGGATTGGTGAGACCACATTCACCAACTGACTATTCACTCACAGAGTACCCCAGGGCTCCATGCTTGTCCTGCTCCTGTTTTGCATCTACTTCTTGGAAGTCAGTGCTAACATTTAAGGCTTCTGGCTTACCAAGCTCACAGATGACTGTAAATTGGGAGCTATTATAGATTCCTCCCTAGACACCAACATCTTGCAAGTGGGTTTAACACAGTCAAAGGACTGGTGCCAAAGCTATGGCCTAAAACTTGGTTCCAAAACAATGCATTATAATGCTCTTTGGGAAAATTATTAACTGAAGTTGACCAAGTAGTAACGGATTTGAGAACATATCTAAATATCAGTCTGATCTTTGGCCAGCAGTAGCTAAGATAATAAGAAAATCATTTTGTGCCATTCAATGTATAGGTAAGGGTATGGCATTCAGATCCATGGAAGCTATAGTACCACTCCACTTGGCCATTATCAGACCTATCATTGAATACAATGCCATCTTTGGCATGTATCTAACCAGACATTTGTAACAGCTTTAATGTCCATAAAGGTTTTTCACTAGGAGAATTCAGGGTATGAATACCTTGTCCTACACTAATCACCTAAAGGCAGTCTCCTATGCTGCATTCTGTATGGAGTCTGTATTCAGTCTTCTAGGTGTAACTGAGACTAGATCTTTGTCTGGCTTACAGGGCTTCCTCATACCCAGCCCTGATGGACCTGTTGCATATGCAGAAAACAAACAGCAGCAGAAACTTTGCTCCAGAGATCTGAACTTCACTTGTGGCATAAACAGAGTATACTAGAGAGGCAGATATGTGTCACAAGGAATCCCTGCACTATGGAATAGGCTCTCCATCCATGTAAAACAGAGATCATCTCTGACCCTATTCAAATGAAACCTTGATAATTGGATGGGAAATCATAAATTTACCCCTGGTGTCTCCCTATCTACAGAATCTGTCAATAAGAAAAATATTATCATAGCACCACCCACTACAAATCCTTAGTTACCTCCTATTAATATGCCTTCCTATATAGATGCCCATAATACTTGGGACCCAAATGTTTTGGGGTGTGCAGCTAGGCTTGTAACAGCCCTTGTGGCCATTAGCCTAGTAACAACCTATGAACCTATGATTTTGTCGGGGATAGATCCCCACTTGTTTTTTTTTTCAAATTTGTTTTGTATGAGAATGTAGTTTGTGTGGAATGTAAGTAAGATGGTGTAGGAGAGAGGATAAGGGAAGGAGGGGTACAAAGAAGAGTCCAGCCCAGCAAGAATCCCTGGTCCACAGGACCTCAAACATTTCCAGTCCCTGATGTTGTTATAGTGGAAGACTCCAATGTTGAGGGGACAGGGGCCTGTGGTGGCATGGTGGTTGGTGCCTACTCGGGTAGCTAGTCTTCAACCCACTGAAGAGAATCCTGGATTGGCTGAAGGCATCTGTCCGCTACCTGCTTCATGACATCCTTGACCACGTTGCAAAGCCACATTCATTGAGTCTTGCCAGGCTGCCACATGCCAGGATGCTTTCAGGACTGGTGCCAGTGCCCTGACCCTGTCCAAACATCACCGGACAGGCAGAGCATACATGTTCCCTAATGTGGGAAGCACAGGGCTAGGCTGCTCCTAAGGACTCTAGGCCTGTGAAAAAAATGAAAAGAAATTGGAGAGAAAGACAATAAAGAGAGGCAAAGTAATGCATAATTAAAATAAGAAAAAGAGAGAAAGGGGTGACAAAGAAGAAATACCTACAATAAATTCACACATTGTGTTCTACGTTATTCATCTTTATTAGCAGTGAACTTTATTTCTATTAAATCTTTATTCAACTAAACCAAAATGTCTGGGAAATGCTTATGCATACATGGGAACAACCAGTATATTGCTATCAAGTCTTGGTGTTTTTCACATTTGCAGAGTACTGATACTAATGAGGTACGCAGGTTTAATATATGAAATAATAATAATACAGTTGAAATATCTGACTGATACAGATTTGGTTGCAATACTGTACTGAAAAAACTTTAGTCCTTTCATTATCTTTGTATGTAAATACTCTTGCAGTTATATATAGTAACAATATCAGTTAAAGACAGAAAGCAGCATGTATTATTTGGCATTTCAGTTTTAAATGTTAAGTTTTTTCTTTATAGTAACCAGCATGCTCAGTCAATCTGGGCAGTCTTCTATGCTGTTGACTGGAGTTATATTCTATCTCCTCTTCAGCTACATAGAGAACACCTGACAGCATGGTTATTTAGCCAGCTCTGACTTTTCTCCTTAATATTTCAGACATAACAACTAGTTACCTCCGTAAGGTACTGCAATTGCTGTTGCACTTGCTTAGTATATGTGCTTATTTCTTTAAACATTTATTCATATCTGAAATATAAAACACAGATAGTCATACTGTGCTAATATTTCCTTTAATGCAAGTTGAAATAGTAGGAGTACATCCTCATTGAAATTGTTATACTTTTACATGTGTGCACAGCATGCCTATTTGGGGAAGGAGTGTTGTCTGGAATCTTACTATACACTTTCAGTGTAGATACTACTTTGAACTATTATGGTTTGCATACTTAAGTTGTAGTTTTTCTTTAGGCAAAAGCAGAAACTGTACACACATAAGTTAACAGTTGAAAAAAAGTTTTTAACTTCCTTCCACATCAGCCTTCATTATACAAAACATATTTACTGTTACAGATGGCTGCAGTACATATAACTCATGAAAATAATTTGTACTTTGATAGCTTTATACTTAAAAAGTGTATGCATATGTGGGGATTGTGTAGAAATGTATACCAAAATAATACAGTTGGTCATCTCTCACTAAACTATGTGCTGGTCATTAACCTGACAGTCTAACCTTCGCTACCCTCCCTCAACCTCCAATCTGGTTACACTGTGGTGCCTGACTGAGTTCAGCCATCTAATATGTGTAGCTAATATTGCGGAAGAAATAACTGTCTTATACCATTATTATACTAATAAATATTTTCTGGACAACACAAAAAAATATTTTTTGCAAAAGTTGTCCTAATGTAGTTAAGGTACTATGTGTGTGTGCAAATGCATATTTTTATTCACATGAAAAAGGTAATTGTAAGTGTACTCATGCATATGAACATCTGTATTTTACAGACATAGCAATGCATACTTATATTTATTTCTTTACTCATAAATACACATTTGTATTTATAATCAACAGTATGTCATTACATACATATTCCATATTTGTGCACATATGCAGTTATAGATACAGTCATGTTTATGCTTCCTTATGCATTATAATTGCATATAGATACATAATTGCAGTTATGTATATTTCTACTGGCATACAACTTCATGTATGCAACATTTTTTAGTTTATTTTTTAAGCTTATGGTTGATATGTTTAAAATATACTTACTATAGAACTCTGACCTTAGCAACATCGCCTACCTACTCAGCCAGCTGGTCAGGCCTATGCTTCTGTAGGTCAGCATATCTATGTCAGCACTGGGGTCCAGAGCAGGTGAACTCTATCAGGGTTGACAAATGCTAACACACCTCCTGCCAGATGACAGTATTTTTCAACTCCAAACCTCTTAAACAATATTTGAGCTTATCCAGGCATGAATCCATAAGAAGGTAGAGCATAATTTTGGACTACCTATCAGAACAGCTCTGTGTGTGACCTCATGCTTTCACAGTTGCTGCCATCATTAGAAATGCTGGTACCAGAAAGAAGAAAATATTAGCAAGAGTGTGGTTCACAGGTTTAGAAATAATACCTCTGGGGTGTTACTCTACCTTATCCAAGCCCACTTAACAAGCAGGGCATTAGACCTGGTACTGGTATTATTAGCAAGTTTGATTGTATCAAAAATATCACCTACATGTATTTTGTTTTAAGGAAAGCATGCACATTTAATTTATATGGTGGACAAAAGTCATTAATGACATCATTAGTTTTTATCTTACTTTCACCTGCTGTAGCTTTTGTGCCTTGTTGTTGCTACTTTTTTGCTACACCTAAATGTCAGGAAGGAAAAATTTCTTTATGTAGTCCTTCTGAAGTATAGCAGCATTATTAATGTACTTTTTTGTTTTTTGTTCATTTATTTTGCAGAAATAAATCTTCCTATGTGTGTCAGTATCAACTTTGATAAATCTTGACTGATTTGAGGTGATAGGGTGTGATAGATGATGTTGGATGAGCAGGGATTATGCTTCATGGTTGCACAAACTGGCATGCATATGACTCTGTTTCCCTTTTCTAAACATTGTCATCTTAGAGAATAGCTGAGGTTATCTGCAGATTTCTTCAGACTTCTGAGGATTGTTGGGGAATGCTATGGACTCTGCTGCTATCCTTACTGCATTCATGACTACCCAAGGCCACTTTTATGACTACCTGAGGCCTGGTTACATAGATAAGTTGCCTTATGTATTTGTGTATTACTGCAATTCACAGAGAGAAACATATTAGGGCCTAATTTGCACACAAAATGTGTAAATGACCTTGAACGTATGCAAATAATTTTAACACAGCCATAATGACTTGCAATTACTTGGCCTGAGAGTCTGCACAAGCATATAATTAAGGATATTTGTGTCAACTAACCTGTTTTTTTTTTTTTTGCGATGACAGCAGGCATGCTTTCATTGCTCTGTTGTTTCACTGATGATTGCATAAAAAGCTTTTTATGTATGACTGTGACATAATGTTTTAGGTGCAGTAATTATGCAAAACCTGGGATCAAGGCTGATAAAGGATAGTTTTATCCATGAGGAGAAACACATTTTCATGTTAGCCATTAGGACTTAGGGCAAACATCTTTTCAAAAACAGGGGGCCAAACAAGCTGAGAAGGCAGAGCCCTGGAAACAAGAGGTTATGGATATTAATGCTGTTAGTGGAATGGATATTAATGCTGTTGGTGTATAAGGAACCGTACATTAGCATAATGCAAGAGGAGAGCAAATGATATATTTGGATGTGCCACAGCTAAGGAGAGGTAGAATGCAATTGCTCATAGCAGTCCTGGGGGGTCTCCTACACTTATTTCTTTAACATCAGATGTGGAATACTTCCTTTCTACTCATAAGGATGACTATGAAACAGAAGATGATGAGACTAGAATAATAAGAGGTGGTGTGGACACTGGTTATTCCCAACATCTGCAGCAGGAACACATGTCTGCTCAGGAATGCTGATTTAAAATCAGTAACATATATTTATATAGAGAACTAAATGTTGACTTAGAATGGTTACATTTATCATACGACAATTACTATAAATAGGTGAACCCTCCACTTTTGAACATGTTGACAATGAAGACAGTGTGCACAGAAAGTGTCCTCTCCCTGCTTTGTCAGCATTCAGTAGTGTATGCTAATTCCTTATTAGTAATATATCCAATTAATTGTTTACATTATCAGCAGTGAAAACAAACAGTTTTACTATACAAATAAATTCTGAGGGCAGAAGCAGAATGTGCACTGATAATAAGGATGATGACAACTTAGCTATATTTATGAGGCAGCCTTAGGAAAGTGGCACACAGTCCTCATATTTAATGACTGGGTCTCATACTCAACAATATGTTAATAAAGGCAGGAAGTGACAGTGAATCACAAAGTCAAGCACACACTGACATTACACTCATAGTGTCATAGATTCATAGATTGTTACTAGGCTAATGACCTGGGGGGATCTTTCTAAGCTTAGCCAAGTTTTCACAAAAGAATAATGATGTCTGGCATCCAAATAGGACATTGATATCCAGAAATTTATTAGCTACGTATGTCCATAAGGGACACAGGTGTCAGGCCCCATGAAAAATTCCTACTCCCCATCTGCTTGTGTAGGTTGCTCTTAAAATGGGCACTAGACAACCTCAGTTTCATGTGGATGGGAAGCCTGTTCCATAGGAGAGGTAGTCTCTTGGATACATATTTGTCTCTTTGGCATGTTCTGTTTAAGTCAGAGACCAAATTCCGGTCCCCCTAGACCATTAATTTCTGCTACGGTTTGACCTGTGAATATGCATGAGATTCATACATGCTGGATTTGCAGATGCCTTGTATGTCAGTGTAATTGATTCCATTTTCAGTAAAACACCAAAAAATCCACACCTTCACACAAACTAGGAACCAAGCCAAGAAGGTGATAACACCAGAGAAAATAGCTGTAAACTTTTATTCCAACATAGACAGTGGTAAAATAAACTTGCAGTTAAACACTTTCATCCATTAGAATATCATCAGAACTGAAAGCCCAGCCCAATCAGCAGTTTAAATAGTGTAAAAATGACCATATGATCAATTAAAACTAAAGTAAAAATGTATCTAAAACTACATATACAAAAAAATGCAATAAGCTAAAATATATATAATTCTATATTGTTCTATACCATAAAATATAAATAATTGGATAAACAATTAAAATTCCAAACTTCTAAGATGTAAAATAGATGCAATATAACAAGCATCATTCAACCCAGACTCCACATAAGAATTGAGCCTGAGTTGCCTTTTCAATTCCCTAAGTAGCAAATGTTCTTCTACAATTCTCCCCCTTTCATCCCTTCTAAGTTCTTCCATCACAAAATAACCAAATTTATGATCAGGGAATTTTTTAATGTGCTTATACAATGCATGAATGTCTTTCTTGTTGAGAATGTCCCTTTCATGTTCATAGATACTGTCCCTAACACACCTAATAGTTTTGCCTATATAATAGGCCGGATAATGTAAACAGCAAGCTGCATAAACCAGTCATTTAGTGTAACAATTGAACTTTCCCTTAACAAAATTTTTTGTCCATTTAGGACAAACTGCCCCCTACCATAATACCCACATTTGAACATGCCTTGTAGTCCATTAGACCCACATATCCTGAAATCAGCTTTACTCCCTCTCTCTAACAGTTGTTTAAAACTAAAGTCCTTCTTATAAACAACTGTTGGTGCATCACCCAATATTTTACACATTTGTGGGTTGACTGAAATCAGTAACCAATTATGTTTTAATGCTTGAACAATTTGTGGACTGTCTAGGGAATAGGTACAAACAAAAGACCTCCTGAACTTCTTACCATTAAAACTCTGGGATTCCACCACACCAGACCGTATAATGGAACCCAGATCTCTGGCCTCCATAGCTCTACCTTGAATCATCATAACATTAGTATTTAACAAAGGAACATAAAAGCCATTTTTTCTCTTAATAGTTACTTCTTCAAAAATGGGTCTCAGAAAAATCAAAAAAATACCCCCGTTTAATAAACATATTCAATAGAAACCCACATTCTTCCTCAAAAGAGTCATTCTCAGAAATCATCCTGGCCAATCTAACCAGTTGGCCTTTTACCACTGATTTCTTCTGATAATAAGGATGATGACTGTCAAAATGAAGATAATTATTAGAGAAAGTAGGTTTACGAAAAATGTTAGCTACAAAGCACCTTTTAGAACAATCCTTAGTAATGGTTACATCCAAAAAAGAAATACTCTCATCACTATAGGAATGTACAAATCTCAAAAAGGGTGTAGTAGAATTTATGTATTGCAAAAAGCTATTAAGCTTATTCACACTATCCTTCCAGACACAAAAATATTGTCCAGAAAGTGGGTGTAAAAAGCAAATCCTGCACTAAAGGGGGAATAAAAAATGTAGTATTTTTCCCAAAAGCTCATCACTAAATTTGTAAAACTGGGAGCACAATCTGCCCCCATCACAACCCCCTTAACTTGCTTGAACAATTGTCCTTCAAAAAATAAAAAAATTATTGGAAAGGATCATCTCCATAAAAGCATAAATAGTGTTGATACGATCCTGTGACAACAATCCAATTTCCACCAAAATATCTTCAAGCCACCTAAGGCCTGTGTCATAGGGAATAACTGAATAGTCACATCATCACTGGTAACCAACACATAGTCACTCTGAAAGGGAACATTTCCAGTAGAGTTTCCTGTTAAGACTTCTAGCATTGAGCACTATCACCTTCAGATAATCCTTTGTAGGTTCAGTTAAGTTGGGAAGTTTATCCATTTGGTGTTGCTTAAAAAAAGTACTATGGGTGTGGAACAGGCTTTTGCCAATATCTAAAAGCCTAGATGGGATAACTGCAGACCATCCCTGGCAAAGCAGTGTGATCTGTCAACTTTGTCCCCCCAAGCCATCAAATATTGTACCCCCTTGGACTGACACCAAAAGCTAAGCCAATTATTAAAATGAATCTTTTTTTTGTTGGTAATGCGGCATCATACTTGGAAAAGGTAGTATGCTGCTCAGTTCTAGATTCATATCTGTCTAAGACACATAATCAGTGAGCTTGATCATGTCTCATTTAATATAGTCAAGAGAGGGACATCTCAGGTCATTAGCACCAACATGGACTATGACAGAGTCATACTAGTATCTGTGGTTCAATGACTTTTGTGCTTGTGTGACTTGATGGATCCTAGCCCTGGAAAGGCAGCTAACTCTGTCTCTCTTCTTTCTCAGTCTGGTGAGGGGACATCAGTTGCCTCACTATTGAATCACCAGCGACCAGAAAATTTGGCTGTCGGCTGGTTTGCCTTAAAGGCTTAGCAGTAGAGGCACTGGATATCATGTTACTAAGTGTAGCTGTGGGTGCTGTTTTAACAGAGTGTTACTTGATGGCTAAGGACCCTATTTTGATTGAGCTGTGCAGAAGGTGTTACTGTTTTAGGAAGGTTAACTGGAAGTTCATAGGTTCATAGGTTCATAGGTTCATAGGTTTATACTAGGCTATCTGCCCTAAGGCATTTATAAGCCTAGCCCAAATTATTGTGGCTTACGCCACCCCTTATATGAAAAAATACTGTGCCCATTAGTTTGTTGTGCCTCTGTCCAGCAGTGACCCAGAGATGATTCCCGGGGTAAACCTACGATCTCCCATCCACAGGTCTAGATTTCTCTTGAACAGAGTCAGCGAGGTGCTCTGCCTCACATGGACCGGGATTTTATTCCACAGCATAGGGAGTCTCTGAGTGATAAATCTATCCCTCCAGCACGTCCTATTTATATCCGTGCTAAGGTTTAAGTCGCTTGCTCTAGTGGTTTTGGTGGATTTGGATTTTTGAGGTGGAGCATGTCCATTAATTCGGGTTGGACATGGCCTTGTATGTCAGGCACATGTCACCTCTGAGCAGACGGTATGCGACTGAATAGAGCTGGAGTTTCTTCAATCTGGCAGCATATGACAGATTTTGGAGTCCCTTTATCCTTTTGGTGAGGAACTTTTGGGGTCTCTCCAATTGCTGCAGATGTCGGGTGAGATACATCCCGAATGGGGCATTGTACTCGATCATTGGTCTGATAAGTGAAGAGTACAGGGAACAATGACCTCACTAGATCTGGATGTGAATCCCTTCATGATCAGGTGGGCAATGTAGAAGGTCTTTCTAACCACTTTAGCAATGTGAGTGTCAAAAGAAAGGCCACTGTCAACCTGGGTCCCCAGGTCCCTGATAACCTCTTCTGTGCTCAGTGGATTGCCACCTATATGGTAGCTTGGGGTTACCTTGTTTTTCCCGAAGGGTATGACTATACATTTTTTGGCGTTTAACTTCAGGCCATGGCTCTGGCACCAGCTATCTGTTTCCGTGAGTCCCTTCTGAAGGATATCAGTGTCCGATGCACTTTCCACTATGGCGCCCAGTTTGCAGTCATCTGCAAACTTTGTCAGCCAAAGTCCTCCCATGTTGGCCTGTACTTCTGAGAAGTAGATGCCAAACAATACCGGGCCTAGGACCGAGCCCTGTGGGACACCACTTGTGACCGGCTTGGAGTCTGACACAGCGCCAGCAACTCTAACCCTGTGGGTTCTGTCCTTAAGCCAGTTTGCAACCCATCTTGTGACATATGGGTTTACATTTAAGCTGGTAAGTTTTTCTACAATACCCGAGTGGGGTATTGTGTCGAAAGCCTTGCAAGGTCAAGGTAGGCTGTATGGACTGCCTTTCCCTCATCAATGGCCTTGGTGACTATTTCAAGAAGTCGACCAAGTTCAAAAAGGCATGATCTTCCCTTGACAAAGCCAAACTGGGTCAGGTCCAATGTCTGCAAGTCCCCTATATCTTTGTTTATGAGCTCCATTATGATCCTCTCCATAGCTTTGCAGACTAGACTTGTTAAGCTTATGGGGCGGTAATTACCAGGGTCCGTAGAGGCGCCACCTTTGTGGAGTGGGACCACAGTTGCCGTACGCCACTCCTTGGGCATGTATCCTGTGGTAAGGCTGAGATTAAACAGCTGCCTTATGTGCGGGTTTAATTCCTCATTTAGCTCGTGTAGCACACAGCCGGGGACACCATCCGGTCCCATTGATGCTGTGTTTTTAGCTTTAGAGTGCTTCAGCATAAGTAGTTTTATGCATGGGGTCTTTACCCTGTGCAGCAGTTATGGCACAAGTGTCACTGACTACAGCTATAAGATTAGTATTGGTTGTATAGGAGAGGTTTGCCTCCAGTGTTAAAATGTATTTACATCTCTCATATACTTTATCTGTTTTATTAAAAATAAGTGGTTTGTCAGTGTACAAGAAGCAATTACTGCAATGCCTCAGAATACCCATCTTAACCAGACTGACCACAGAAAGAGTCAGATCAGCTTGTAAAGTGCGAAAACCCATGCATCTCTACACCAGTATTTCCAAACCCAGATGTACACTTTCAGGATGATGGCAAAAATTCAAATGCAACAGTATCCAGAGTAACACCTTTACAAAGGAATGCCATTTGCAGAAATATCCACAGCTGCCCTAGAAAACATGTAAAGCATTGGCTGCCCAGCAGCACATGTGCTGTGATATTGTTAAGGCTCATATCACTGGCACAGAGAGTCACCTAGAAATGGTCAGAGTCCTCCAGGGTGTACATGAGGATTTACAACTCTACTTTGAAATGGAATTGAGTAGGGATAATACCATGATCCCACTGATACAGAGTATGGTTGGACACCAAGCATCCAAGGCCATTTCCATTTGTGTACTAGTTAGACTTAACAGACTCAAGTAGGAGTCCATCTTGGAAGAAGAAGAGGAAGAGGACAGGGTACTGTCAAAACATGTGGGGTAGATCGCATGAGACTACAAGTTATTCTCAAGAAAGTACTGTAACTACTGAAGGGGGGCAAGCACAACCTATTTCATGCATCTTTACAAGCTGATCTGACTCTTTCTGTGGTTAACAGCATGGGAGTGAGGTTATCCATTTACATTCATTTTCCCCTTTAAAATTGTATTTCAGCCAAATATAGTACATCTTACATGATATCTAGTATCCTAGTGCTGTACCTGGCTGATTGTTCTCTGGCACTCCTGCCTCTTCCAGCTGGGCCTACTCACTCGGTTTGCCTTCGCTGCATTTGGGCTCACTCCGCTCCCCTACCCTACCCCCATTTACACCCACCCGCCATTCTCCCTGGATTTACACTCTCCAAACCACTCCCACAACCCACCTCCATTAAATCATCATTCACTACACACACATCACCTCACCACTCTCACTCTATCCCTTCTTGCTAGCTCTATAGTCACTCCTCCTTCACAACATAAGTAATACGACCAAGCAGGAATACACAGCTACCTCTTAGCAATTATATCCAACACTCACCACAGTCCACAATACACACTGTGCTAACAGCAGACAGAGCTCTATCCACACATACACTGATACCATCACATCATGCTCCACAAGAATATTTACACAACATCAATACTAATAACAGCTCTCACACTACTTACTTACACTACCAGGTATCACAACTTACAGCCCAATTCTGTACCTTACCAAGCTATTTCTACTACTTACACCTCAAAATCTATACCACCCAATTTCCCCATCTCCCCATCTATCATACACATACACATATACCCTTATACTGTTAAATTCACCCTACCCTCCCACCTTGTCAACAAACTATCCTTTAAGTATCATAAGTACATCACTAACCTCTTAAGAACCAAAGTACATATTGCAGCCACACTCTCTCTAAGTAGAGACATCCATCCTAATCCAGGCCCTTCTGACAATACCATCCTCTTAAATGACCATAATCCATCTCTTAACTCATTCCGCCTACCCAGAAAACCCAATGACCTTCCCATACTAAACATGAGTGTTAGAAGCATTAGCAATAAAGTCCACAACCTTCATGCCAATCTTTCCTTATATTCACCTGAGCTAGTATTACTAACTGAAACCTGGCTAAAACCCACCGCTACCAATGACAAAATTCTACCACCAGGCTATAATATCTTATGGAATAATTGTACCTCAAAAAAAGGAGGTGGGGTAATTTTACTATTTCCAAATGAACTAAACATAGAAAACTTAAATATCAAAATTCCATATTTATCCAATACAGAAATTATAAGTGCGAAACTAATACTTAACCCCAAGAAAAATTTCATTATAATTGGCTGCTATTTACCCCCTGGGAATAACATTCCCACTCTGGAGACTCTACTTCAATGGGCCTCTGACAACATACATCAAGAAACCATCATCTTGGGGGACTTCAACATCGATTGGTTAACTTGTAACTTTTACTCTACTACCAACTTCACCAACCTCCATGTTTTTTTCCATCTTATCCAATCTCCCACTAGAACTGATAAATCCATCAAAAGACAGTCAATACTTGACTGGTTTCTGTCAAACAGGCCTGAACTTATTAGTCAATCTGGTTGCCTCCCTGACAGCTTAAGTGACCACCTACCAACTTTTGTAATAAGACATTGTGCATATCAAGAAAAGTCCACCACTTACCAGACAATAAGAAACAAGAAGAAATTCAACTCAACCAACTTTATTAATGTGCTACAGACTTGCAACTGTTCTCCCCTTAAAATCCTGACTTAATGAAGCTGTACAATACTTCAACTCTACCTTCCTAGATATCCTTAACTCCCAAGCCCAATCCAGAACTATCAGAGTAAAATCCAACTATGCTCCCTGGATGAGTAAAGAAACTAGGTCTCTTCTAAAATCCAGAGACAAGGCATGGACCCACTGGCATAATACCAGTTCCCATATAGACAAGCAGACATATCTAGAACTTTGTAATAAAGCAAATAAATGTGTAAAACTAGATAAAATTAACTACTACCATAACATACAAACCAAATACAAAAATAACCCCCAAAAATTCTGGACGGCTATTAACAATATTCTCCTCCCTGGAAAATCAGGCACTCCCACCACTACTTTAACTGACACGTCCCTCAACATTGCCATAACTTTAAACAGATTCTTCACTGAATCCATTCTTGCTCTTGGTAATGCCAAAACCTGTCCATTCCTGAACCAAATACCCAAGTACCATGACAATACCAAAGGCTTAACATTCCAACCTGTCTCTACTGACATTATTAAAAAGCTACTTAAGAAACTAAAACCTACCCCCCTAGCAGATGATAAACTACCAGCAGAATTCCTGAAAATAGCTGCCAATGTCATTGCCTATCCTGTATCCATCCTCATCAAGCATTCAATATCTGAAAATTTACTTCATGAAATCTGTAAAATTTCACACATCATACCACTCCACAAAGGTGGTAACTCAAAAGAGTTAACCAACTATCGACCCATAGCTATACTCTCACCTCTGTCCAAAATATTGGAGAGGTGCATACACAAACAACTCATGGACTATCTTAATACCAATAACCTTTTCACAAACATTCAACATGGCTTCAGGCCACATCACAGCACTACAACTGCACTTATTTCATTCACTCACATAGTTAACAACCACTTAAATAATGGCAACTATGTCTCTGCTGTCTTTCTTGACCTCTCCAAGGCATTTGATATGGTCAATCATAACATTCTGATTAAATCCCTTTCTGAACTAAATCTTGGTACATCCTCCATTTCCTGGTTCCAAAGCTACTTGACAGGCAGGCAGCAAGCAGTTCAATGAAGGCAAGAACTCTCACCTTTATTATCTATCTCTTAAGGAGTTCCCCAAGGCTCCATCCTCGGACCTCTACTCTTTTCTGTCTTCACTAATAATCTCCATACCTCTACTTTAGAAGCCTCAGTCATCCAATATGTAGATGACTCAACACTTATCTGCTCTTCTCCTTCCCACCAAGAATTGCAAGGCCAAACTCAAGCCTCTTTCCTCTCTGTGGAAAAATGGGTCACCAATTATCAATTAATACTTAACCCAAATAAAACCAAACTTCTCATTTTCTGCCCTACTAATCACTCCACACCCCTACCTTCATTTACCATCTTTTCTAACAATGAAACAACCATCTCCCCTGTCGCTCACACCAAGCTATTATGTGTAGAAATAGACTGCAACATGAGATTTGATATCCACATCTCTCTCACCATAAAGAAAGTACACAAAAAATGGGAGGACTATATAGAAATAAACAATTCCACACAAACAGCACCAGAGCTAAAATAACACAAATAGAGAAAAGACACTTCGGCTGGAGATAAAAACACTTTAATACAAATAAAAATAATAAAAAGGTAAGTGCTTTTGAGGTAACCCTCTTCTTCAGACCTAAATACAAACTGATAAAAATCCCGGATTTAAATTCAAGCACTGACTAATAAAAACAAGGCTTAGGAATGCATCATAAAAAGTTAATTAATTAATTAATTAATGTGGTAAACCTCTTCTTTTCAAAAGAGGTTTTAAAGACACAGCTCTATTGAGGCCAGGTGGAAAATATGCCTTGAAATCCACAATCCATCTTAATTCAACATATTCTGTCTCATTTTTAATGTCCCCTTCATGTAAACTGACATTCACTTTCTGAAAAACTAAAGATTTAAAATTAAGCTGTGTATCATGATCAATTACATGCTTAGCTAGTGCATTCGTGCATTTACTGTTATGTATGTCATTGAGATATTCCAAACTTCTTTCTTTTAACATGTGATTAGTCTTGCCTATGTAAAATGCACTACATAAATTACACTTTGCTAAATAAACAGTGTTTCTTGTGGAACAATCAGCATAAAAAGAAAACTCTATAGGCTTATCATTTAGTGGATGTCTGACCATCCAAGCAGACCATATATAGGCACAAGCTTTACAAGTTCTACAGGGGTGGGTACCTCTACGTTGTGAGTTAAACCTCTCACATATATTATGGTACTTGTAACATAACCTTTGTTTCAAGTTTCTATTATTCTTGAAGCTAAAGCTCAGATTAGTTCCCAGTACCTGGCTAATACATGGATCAGTCAACAAAACAGGCCAATTCTTTTTAACAATATCACATACTACATTGACATTGTTAGAATAAGTCAAACACAACCTATTCATAGGTTGATTAAGTTTCCTTCCTGCACTTTGTACTTAAACTCGACAGCTATCAGAAAAATAGGGCTTGGTTTTACAGATATCGGAGGAATTAACCTCCTCTGTTGCACTATCTATGTCAAACTTCTTGTATCCTCTATTTAGGAGATCTGATGTAAGACTCTGGACTGCAGCAGTGTAGTCAGCCCTATCAGTGTGAAGTCTCCTACAGCATAGCACTTGATTCTTGACTACATTTTTCATAATATGCCCGGGATGCATGCAGGAGCAATGGAGAATGTTATTATTCCTACAATCTTTCCTGTGCATTTTAGTAGATACATCTCCTAATATGCTCTTACTAACAAGAACATCCAGAAAGTCCAGCTTTTCTTTTGAAAATTTAAGTGAGAAATAGAGGTAAGATGTAGTATTCTCAAGGAAGTTAACAAAACTGTCTAAATCTTGCTCATTCCCATGCCAAGTAAAAAAGATGTCATCCACAAAACGCTTGTAAAACGTAATGTGTTGCTTGAACATATCAGAGACAAATACCATCTCCTTCTCCCATTGGGCCAGCACAATGTTGGCGTATGTGTTAACACACACTGTGCCCATAGCAACTCCTACTTTCTGAAGAAATAATTCATTCTCAAATAGAAAAACATTGTTCTCTAATATCAAATCAAGTAATGTACAAATCATATTCACTTTGATATTAGAAAACTCACTTTCTTTATTTAGAAAGCTTCTAACATTCTGTACTCCCTTTTCATTAGGAATGACCATAAATAATGAGTTCACATCCAAAGTTACAAAAATAACTTAATTGATAGATGTATCCTGTCTAGACTCGGCCCAAAGAAATAGATGCTCCAGAAATTGTTTACTGTCCTTTAGGACTGTAGGTATTTTGTTCAAAACACATCTTAGCTGTTTTTCAACACAGATAGACATAGGTTCTCTAAGCCAGTCTCTTTCTGAAACAATGGGTCTAAGCGGGGGATTTAATGGATCTTTGTGCACTTTCGGCAAACCATAAATGACTGGTATGGTAGGATGCTCTACACTAAAGTAGGTGTACAAAGAATAATCAATCTGGTCAGTCATAAGTAGATCATACATATAAAAATGCAGTCTACTGATGATACCATTTACCTGTAATTTTTGTAAGTTTATATATATATTGACATCATATAGCATTTTGTGCATTCTATCCAAATAGTCCATTGTATCAAGGACAACTATCCCAACACCCTTGTCAGTTAGTCTAATAGCCAAGTGATCTGCCTTAGTCAAAGTATGCAGGGCTTGATCTTCTCTAGTAGTCAAGTTGTAAAAAGTGCTCTTCATTTTCTCACTAGTTACTCTCCTAAGATCACTCTCACACATCTTAATAAATGTGTCCATAGCCGGAGAATTATTAGGAACAAAACTACTCAGTTTTCTTAAATTATGAACATTATCAACTCCACAAGTATTACCATCATATACGGTTTTAAGCATTATATTCCTTGCAAAAATATTAAGGTCTAAAACAGTATCCACCAAATTCATATTGTTGGCAGGAACAAAGGAGAGACCCTTATTCAACAACAGTGAGAGAGACTGAGGCTAAATTAAAAACTAAATTATTTATCTGCAACCTCGTGTACTCGAGGTCTTGTTTTGAGCACCAGGGCTGGACTGTATCCTCCCTCGTCACCTGCGACTCCTGGACCTGCTCATATGTTTGTCATGCCTTATGGGCA
Source organism: Protopterus annectens (assembly GCF_019279795.1). Lineage (NCBI taxonomy): Eukaryota > Metazoa > Chordata > Ceratodontiformes > Protopteridae > Protopterus > Protopterus annectens. The sequence goes on from NC_056732.1 coordinate 822,131,785, forward strand.
GTGCTTTTTCTAAAAAAAACCCAGAAGAACATGTGCCTTCATTACTCACATTATTGCTGTTCATAGAGGAAAACACCTTAGGTTTTAACCACAGGTTCTGTATCAGTTGAAAAGTTGGCATGTGTCATATTAGATGCCGAAACCATATTGTTGTCCAAGGTAGATTTACTTAAACTAATTGTCTGCATAGAAGATTTAGCTTCAAGAATAATAGAAACTTGAAACAAAGGTTATGTTACAAGCACCATAATATATGTGAGAGGTTTAACTCACAGCGTAGAGCTACCCACCCCTGTAGAACTTGTAAAGCTTGTGCCTATATATGGTCTTCTTGGATAGTCAGACATCCACTAAATGATAAGCCTATAGAGTTTTCTTTTTATGCTGATTGTTCCACAAGAAACATTGTTTATTTAGCAAAGTGTAATTTATGTAGTGCATTTTACATAGGCAAGACTAATCGCGTGTTAAAAGAAAGAATTTTGGAACATCTCAGTGACATACATAACAGCAAATGCACGAATGCACTAGCTAAGCATGTAATTGATCATGATACACAGCATAATTTAAAATTTTTAGTTTTGCAGAAAGTGAATGTCAGTTTGCGTGAAGGGGACATTAAAAATGAGACAGAATATGTTGAATTAAGATGGATTGTGGATTTCAAGGCATATTTTCCACCTGGCCTCAATAGCGCTGTGTCTTTAAAACTTCTTTTGAAGAGAAGAGGTTTACCACATTAATTAATTAATTAATTAATTAATTAATTAATTAACTTTTTATGATGCATTCCTAAGCCTTGTTTTTATTGGTCAGTGCTTGCATTTAAATCTGGGATTTTTATCAGTTTGTATTTAGGTCTGAAGAAGAGGGTTACCTCGAAAGCACTTGCCTTTTTGTTATTTTTATTTGTATTAAAGTGTTTTTATCTCCAGCCGAAGTAACTTTTCTCTGTTTATACATTTATATATTTGGACACTTTTGGTTCCTCCACTTTCTTTGCTTTTATCTAAAATAACACAAACTCATCTTAGTTCTACACTTCTATATGCCTCTCCCATTCTCACCAATCTGAGAAAATCAGATCTAACTAAACTTAATACTTGCTATAACAAAATAGCAATGTTCGCCACCAATAGCCCTTACAAAACACACCACTGCCTAGCCCTTAAAGAACTCAACTGGCTAGAACTTACCCATCTCCTCCAGTACAATCAGCTCACACTAACCTATAAGATTTTAAACTACCCCGAGAAAATCCCTGCATTACAAAACCTAATACATTCTTACTCCAGTACTAGAGTTATATGCTCCAATAACAAACCTATTTTTGAAGTCACTAAATCCAACAATTCTGCCGGGGCCTCCCCTCTACTCAAACTATATTCCTAAGAAATGGAACTAGCCAATTTTCTAGTTTCAGCACTCAAATCTGTTTCTTTGAGCTCAGCACTTGTTCAGAACTCATTGTAAGCACTAAATAAGCTACAAATTACTACAACACTCAACTTTCCTCACTTGTCTAGAGGAAAACAGTTTTTAGTATTTAATAAATAAGCAGCTATCCAGGCATGTCTAAGGATCAGCTCCCAGTGTTTTCTCCTGTTTACCTGATGAATCTGGGCATTTTGGGGCAATGCAGCAATTGCCTCATGTACACAGACAACCCTCTCCTCCTACCACCGAACACTACAACCTGTGAGAGATGCACTTATATAGCCAAACTGGAAGCAAAGCTCTCTTCACCCAAGACTGGACTAGACAGTCAAGAGGAGAAGGTAAGCACTTGCACCACACCACACTCATCACATAGTTCCTCAAAACCTAAACTACCAAAACACACACATAGAAACACAAAACACACACCTACATTCGTGGAGGCTCTCAATAAAAATCTACCCAAGCAACAGGGACCTCCAAAGCAGAAACACAAGCAACCTCCACCCCCCCCCCAACATAACCCAAATGACACATAGCCCACAAACTCAGTGTGCCACTCAACCACAGCCCATAAGGCATAACAACGTACCCAACACTCTAGTCATTGGTGACTCTATAGTCAGGCACACTGATGTTCCACTCACCAGGCTAAACAAGGAGAAAGTTACTGTCAGCTGCCTGTCAGGTGCCAGGATCCACCACATAATGCACAGACTCAGGTCACTCCACAACAAGTACAAATATGACTCTGTCATTGTCTATGTTGGTGTGAATGACCTGAGACTTACCTCCCTGGACTACATGAAAAGAGACATGGAGGGGCTGTCCGATCTTGTAGTCCAGACAGGTATGACCCTAGCCCTGAGTAGCATCCTGCCATCACCCAGAATGATACCACAGTACAAGGACAAAATGAGTGACTTCAAAAATTGGCTAAGCTTCTGGTGTCATTCTAAGGGGATCCAGTATCTGTCTGCCTGGAATGACATGAATGACAAACCACGATGCTTTGCCAAAGATGGCCTGCACCTGTCGCTCTTGGGATTCTGGATACTGGCTAAGGGTCTTGCCACCCCTATAGTGCCTTTTTTAGGCAAGGTTCAAATGGCAAATTCACCACCGTAACAGGTACAAGCAAGCCAAATCTGAGGGTAATGCTACTCAATGCTAGAAGTCTAAACCTCAAAATGCACTCACTTGAGGCACTCCTTAAAATGGAGAACATTAACATCTGTGCAGTGACAGAGACCTGGTTCAAAGCTCCAGAGAGCACCCCTGCATTACCAGGCTATAATTCATACAACACCTTTCGGCCACCAAACCCGGACCGAAACACTAAAGGTGAAGGTGCGTCCATATTCATTAAGGGTATCCACATCTCCAAGCTAGCTGCTCAGCATAATGCATCCGAGATTATCCAAGTGCAACTAACTCTGGGCAAGACTGCAATCCAAATTGTAGCTTGCTGCAGATCCCCAACCATGCCCCAGGATTCCCACTCCTCATTTTTTAATACACTGGAAAATATTAGGATACAACCTAACACCCTAATAATGGGCGATTTCAACTACCCCACCATTAACTGGGAAAACTACTCATGTACCAACTCATGTGCTCAACATTTTCTGGAATTCATAAATTCCAACGTCTTGGATCAACTTATCCACACCCCCACCAGGGGCAGCAATATCCTAGACCTGGTCATTACCAGCATGGGCAACCGGTGTTCCACACCAGAGGTCAATCCCTCATTGGTCAGATCCGACCACAAGCTAATCACGCTAGACATCCACATCCCACCCCCACCCCCCATTAGGGAAACCACTGTAAAAAATTTTGCCAAAGCCAACTTCTTGCTTCTTAAGACAGAAGTGGCAAACTTCACGACACCCATGCTGACGTACAGTGGAGGTACGACTGCTGAATCCTATACAAATGCACTTTATAAGCACTTACACGAGTGCATGGATCGTGCAATCCCTAACAGAACCAAGATGCTATCCTCCAAAAAAAGGAAGCCAATCTGGTGGTCCCCTGCCATAAACAAACTCTGCAAAAGAAGAAATAAACTGTTGCAAAAAAGAGTAAAATCCCATGATTGGAGGAACTCCGTGGTCAGCCTCAGTAAGAAGCTGAGATCCCTCATAAAATCCTCCAAAGCTAGTTACGAAAACAAAATTGCCACTGATTCTAAAGACAACCACAACACATTCTATAGCTATGTCAAGATTCTCAGTGGCAACACTCAGATCTGCTCTGAGTTACAGCACAATGGCACTAAATATACAGAACCAACTGATATTGCCAACATCCTGGAAGATAGGTTCAGTGCTAACTTTACCCCTCTCTCACCCCCTAAAGGGCTCATCTCTATACCAGAAGAATGCTAAGTTCCTGTAATCACAGCTGCACAGGTAAAAAACACACTCTCCAAAGCCAAGAACACAGCCTCCATGGGACCTGACAACATCCCAGGCTGCATTCTACGTGAACTACAGAACGAGCTGGCACCCCACCTAAGTACCATGTTCAATCATTGCCTCACCTCAGACTTTGTGCCCATTGAATGGTGCACAGCAATGGTTATCCCTCTCCACAAAGGGGGAGCCGCCACCACGGACCCCAGGAACTACCGCTCCATTAGCCAGATGTGCCTGGTCTGCAAGGCTATGGAATGTATCATCATGGAACTTATAAACAATGACATTGGTAATCTCCAAACTCTGGACCCCACCCAGTTTGGGTTTGTAAAAGGCAGATCATGTCTCCTAAACCTGACAGATTTCTTTGAAGCGGTCACCAAAGCCGTTGATGAGTGTAAGGTGGTTCACTTTCGTCACCATCCCCCACTCTGGAATTATAGATAAACTCACTAAACTAGGTATGAATCCCTATGTCACAAGATGGGTTGCCAACTGGCTCACTGACAGAACCCATACTGTGAAAGCAGCAGACTCTAAATCCAACTTCAGACCAGTGACAAGTGGAGTACCACAGGGTTCAGTCATAGGTCCTCTCCTGTTTGGTATCTACTTCTCTGAAGTATAGGCTAACACAGAAGGTCTTTGGCTAACAAAGTTCGCAGATGACTGCAAACTAGGAGCCATAATCAAAACTCCTAATGATGTGGACATCCTACAAAAGGGCCTCACTGAGACAGATGCCTGGTGTCAAAGCCATGGCCTAAAGCTCAATGCCAAAAAGTGCATTGTCATCCCTTTTGGTAAAAACTCTGTACCCATGAACTACCACATAGGCGGTAGTCTACTTAACACCGAAAGTGTGATTAAGAGACCTTGGGAGACAGGTGGACAGTAGTCTCTCATTTGATAATCACATTGCCACAGTAGTCAGGAAATCCTTCTACGTGGCACACCTCATCACAAAAGGTTTCTCATCCAGGAAAAAAAGAGGTCATTGTTCCCCTCTACTCATCACTCATTAGACCCATTATAGAGTACAATGCCCCTTTTGGTATTTACCTCACAAGACATCTACAACAACTGGAAAGGTCACAGAAATACCTCACAAAGAGGATTACTGGCCTCAAACAAATGCCCTACGCAGACCGTCTCAAAAAACTCCAGCTTTACTCTGTCACATATCGCCTACTCCTCAGAGGCAATCTCTGCCTAACATACAAAGCTATGTCAAACCCAGAGCTGTTGGACATGCTCCACTTAAAGAAATACCAATCCCTCCAAGCTACACGCTCTAGGGACCTAAACCTTGTCACCACAATAAACAGAACATGCTGGAGGGATATATGCCTGTCCCAGAGACTTCCCATACTCTGGAACAAACTACCTATCTATATCAAACAAAGCTCCTCATTAGCACTCTTCAAGAAAAATCTTGATGATTGGATGGGAGATAGGAAATTCACCCCGGGGATCACTTCTGTGGCTCTGCTTGACAGGGGCACAGGAAAATGATTTTCTTGGGTGGTAAAAGCCAGAGTACTGTTTGGCTAGGCTTATATAGGCCCTAGGGCCAATAGCCTAGTACCTACCTATGAACCTATGAACATAACAGCTGCAACATCCTTATCTCTGTTCAAGAAATCTCTCAAAACACATCTCTACACTAATTGGGCTTGCCACTGTGATGCCCCAGGCTAATCTTACTCCAGTCTATTCTGGCTCATCCCTAGACAAAGCCATCTTCCCATATTATCAGGTTGAGACTTCTATTCTTTCTACTATCTTTTCTCTCTGTTCTTTTCACATCTCTCCTCCTGTCAAGTCACAAAATTGCTTGCATACACTATAGTATTATATAATTTTGAGTGTTTTTACTAATGTACTCTTTGATGTTTACACCATGGAATTATATAATTCTGAGTTTTTGCTCAGTAAAACTGAGTATAAACTGTAGTACCGTGTGTATGGTTTTACTGTTCTACTGTCTATTACAGAATCATAGCTTTATTTTTAACACTCTATTCACATGTAATTTCATGGAATATTTTGTCATTGTTGTGTTATTAACCTTTGTTATAATTGGAGCTTTTCTCCCCGGGCCTCAGCTGAAAAAGGACTTGTGTCCAGTCGGACTTTCCCGGTTACCAAATGTAAAATAAATAAATAAAATGCAGACCAAGTCAGCATTCATCTACATCTAGCAGAACCTCTCAGTCAAAATCCTGGCCCTGCAGCACTATTATTGATTCATAGATTCATAGGCTGTTACTAGGCTGATGACCTGGTTTTGGGGGGGGGGGTGCTTTTTAAGCATAGCTAAGTTTTCCCAAAAGAATAATGATATCTGTTTTTGAATAGGACATGGATAGCCAAGCAGTTATAAGCTACCTCTTTCCATAATGGACGTGGGTGCTAGGTCTGCTGTAAATTCCAATTCCTCATAAACTGGTCTATCTTGCACTTAAACTGGGTAATAGATGAACTAAGCTTCACATGGATGTGAAGCCTGTTCAGTATGAGGTGCAGTCTCTGGGATAGATATCTCTCTCTCCAGCATGTTCTGTTTAAGTCACAGGCATAATTTAGGTCCCTAATCCTTGTATCTCTGGTACTGTTTGATTATGAATATGTAGGATATTCACAAGTGTGGGATTTGTGGATGCCTTGTAAGACAGGTATATATTACCTCTCAGCAATATATAGGAGACTGAGTAGAAAGGAAAGGGCTTTAAGGCACTCTGCATAAGGTGAGTTTGTTATGCCTTCCATTCTTTTTGTAAGGAACCTCTGATTTTGCTTTAGGTGCTGCATATGCCTGGTCAGGTACATACCAAAGGGAGCACTGTACTGCATGACTGGTCTGATAAGGGTAGAGTACAGTGGGATAATAACCTCCTTGGATCTAGATGCCATGCCTTTACTTATAAATTGCACAACATGAAAAGATTTCCTTACCACTGTGGCCACATGGTGATCGAAGGTAAGGCTACTGTCTATGTGCATACCCTGATCCTTGACCACTGGGTCAACTCTTAGAGGTATATTATCAACATGGTAATTAGCCGGGATGGTTGACTTCTCAAAGGGTATAATTATGCATTTCTTAGCATTGAGTTTAAGACCATGGCTTTGGCATCATTTGTTAGTCATAGATAGACCTTCTTGAAGAATGCTAGTATCTGCACTGGAGTTGAAGATAACCCACAGCTTGCAACCATCTGCCAACTTAGTCAACCATAAACCTTCAGCATTTGCTTCCATTCAAGAGAAATAGATGTGGGTGGTGTTTTAATGGAGTGTTTGCATGATGGCTGGGGATCCTTTCTTTAATTGTACTGTGCAGGAGGTCTTAGTGTTTTTGTAAGGTTACATGTAAGTGCCTGAGCATAGGTTGTTTTATTTGTAGGGTCTTTACCCTATCCAGTAGGCATGGTGCAAGTGTCACTGACAACATTTATATGACTAGTTTTGGTTGTATGAGATTTTTGCCTCCAGTGTTAAAGTGTATTTACACCTCTCACATACTTTATTAGTTTTATTAAGAAAAAGTAGGTTGTCATTGTGCATGATGCAATTTCTACAATGCCTCAGAATAGCCATTTCAACCAGACTGGCCACAGAGTCAGTAAGTGCATATCCATGGCTACTTATCTACTAGTGAGGAGTGAGAGAAATGGAAATATTGAATAGGACAATAAGACAAGGAACTTGATGAGCAATGCTCAGCAATGTGCAAACTAGATGTTCTAGTAGTTAAAGCAAACATTTGTCTAGACAGTAATGCCATAAGTCTGTAGACCAGAAACCTTCTTAATGTAAAATAACTGGTTTGGAGCCCAAGTTCTTAAACTAGAACAAAGACACTTACAACAGGCCCACTAAGCCTTCACCAGAAATTTTCAGCTCGGAAGGGTGGAGGCTACCTTCTCCTTCCACAAGAGTTTAGACCACAAACCTTCTTAATGTAAAACAACTGGTTTAGACCCCAGTTCTTAAACCAGAACTAAAACACTTTTAGAATAACAGACACAATAAGCCTTCAACCAGCGCTTCCCAGCTCAGAAGGGTGTAGGCTATTCTTTCCTGCCACAAGAATGTAGACCACAGTCCTTCCTAATGTAAAATAACTGGTTTGGAGCCCAAGTGCTTAAATCAGAACAAGGACACTTAGCAAAACAGGCACAGTAAACCTTCATCAGTAATTCTCAGCTCAGAAGTGTGGAGGCTACCCTCTCCTCCCACAGGAACGTAGACCACAACCTTCTTAACATAAAATAACTGGTTTGGAGCCCAAGTACTTACATCAGAACAGACACTTAGAATAACAGGCACAATAAGCCTTCAACTAGCAATTCCCTACTCAGAAGGGTATAAACTACCTCTCCTACCACAAAGTTGTACACCACAAACCTTCCTTATGTAAGATAACTAGTTTGAAGCTTAAGTGCTTAAAGCAAAACTAAGAGGCTTAGTATAACAGCTATAATATAATCAGAGTACTAACAAGCAGTAATAAATGCAGCAGATTAAATGCAATTGAACACTTTAAGAATTTGCAGCAAAAAGCTAAATAAAGTAGGAAGATGCAAAAATCCAGTAAAAACAGCTGAATAAAGTGTGATTTTTTTTTAGGAATTGGGAAGGGAAGAAACAGAAGATAATTCAAGTTTAAGAGACTAAGTGGGATGGCCTTCCCAGCTGATCTCTCATTGTTCAGTAGAATGAGCTGATGAAACTGAACTGGGAGAAGTTTCCAAATCAGATTTATACTAGGGGCTGGAAACCAAAAGCCACCAAGTTTAAAACAACAACAGAAGGGCAGGTGGGTGGGAAAACTGAAATGCAGACAGAGATCAGCTATATTCAGGCAGAGAACAAGTCAAACAAGCACTACAGCTAAAGATGTCACTAAATATTTGTAGTTAAACAAGGAATGCTATTTCTCAGCTCATCCCCCTAATTAGCTGGATGTTATTCACTGTCTGCAATATAATTATTTTCTAACTGCCCCTTGCCAACAAAAAGCAAAACAAAATGCAGCATAAAAAAAAGGTTAACCAAACCTTAAATGTATAACTTCAATCTAAAATCAAATGCAGAGATCAGCAATAGTCAGGTAGAGAACAGTGCATCAAACAAGCACTACACCTAATCAGTGTTGTAGATCAGTGTACATATCTCTTTAAGAAACCTCCTGTGGGCATGTACTAATGTATTGAGTACTGAGCATGTGCAGGGACAGAGTGCCATTTTACAGTTAGATGTTGTAGTGTAAGCATGTCTGTGTATAAGATCTATCTGTTAATCAGTTTGTTTATAGTTATTAAAGTCGCTATCCATCCTGATGTGTTTTCATGTAATAAAGCTTCTTAACTGAACTACCCCATGCTTGTCATCTTTGGAGTAAGGGACAAGTGACAAGTGTCTACAGGATAAACTGTATCAAATTGGTCATGACATTGGAGCAACTCACCGTCCAGCATTCATAACAGCCCCTCTTAAAAATCACTTGCACCATCATCTACCCTATCTTGAGGAGATGTGTATAACACATTTGACCTTGATCTACTGAGATTCAAGTGTGACATTTCTTTTTCTTACAATCTGGACTTCACACAGAGATGCCAATGGTTAACTGAAAGGGAAATTAGTTATTGAATAAAGTAAAAAATGTATACACTTAGGACACTTTTATACTATATGCATTTCATTCTTATAAAGGTATTGCTTAAGACTTCATGGAAATGGATAAAGAAAGCTGAATGTTGTAACACAAGACTGCAGTGATTGCACCTATTAATGCTCTGTGCATTACCATTGTTACAACTGGCAATTGCCTACAATGTAAAAGTAGTAATATACAAGTATTCAGAGAAACACTAACAAAAATTAAGAAAGATTAAAATGAGTAACCTGCCACATAAACAAAACTCCTGCCACTTCACCATCACCACTGCACAAATGATATTTTCTGTCTTTCAGGGCACACATTATTCTCTATAGCAAAATGAAATAATCTGTTGTGCTATACCTTAGCAAAGAACATTAACTCAGGTGACATATGTCCTACTTAAAACTGAGGAAATATTGCAAAATATGAAAAACAAAGTGATATGTTTTTATTTCTTTACAAGGTAAAAAACACGTTACCAAAGCCATGGTGGTGCAGCGGTAGCATTGTCACCTTACAGCAAGAGGTTCTCTCATTCGATTCTTGGCTGGAGTGCCTTCTGTGTGAAGTCTGCATGTTCTCCCCGCAGTCGAGTAGCATTCGAAAGACATGCGTGAACGGGCGTGCCTTCTTTGAAGGTTGGGCGTCGAGCTGGCACCTCGGCACCGTAAAAATCTACTGCCAATCATTAGCGGACCAGAGTTCCGCTGTGGTGACCCCTAACTGGGAAAAGCCGAAAGAAAAACAGCAACAACAAGGTATAAAACACATGTTAAATACTGACATCTTTTTTTTTTTCTTTCAGCTGTTCCCATTGGGGGTACCACAGCAGATCATCTGTTTCCATTTCTTCCTGTCCTCTACATCTTGCTCTGTCACACCAACCACCTGCATGTCCTCTTTCACTACATCCATAAACCTTATCTTAGGCCTTCCTCTTTTCCTTTTACCTGGCTGCTTCATCCTTAGCATCCTTTTCCCAATATACCCAGCATCCCTCCTCAGAACATTTCCAAACCAATGCAATCTCACATCTCTGGCTTTGTCTCCAAACCATCCAACCTGGGCTGACCCTCTAATATACTTATTCCTAATCCTGTCTACCCTCATCACACCTAGTGCAAATCTTAACATCTTTAACTCTGCCACATCCAGCTCTGACTCCTGCCTTTTTGTCAGTGCCACTGTCTCCAATCCATATAACATAGCTGGTCTCACTACCCTCTTGTAGACCTTCCCTTTCACTCGTACTGGTACTCGTCTGTCACAAATCACTCCTGACACTCTTCTCCACCCACTCCATCTAGCCTGTACTCTCTTCTTCACCTCTCTTCCACACTCGCCATTACTCTGAACTGTTGATCCCAAGTATTTAAACTCATTTACCTTCACCAACTTTAATACTTTGTATTAATTGTACCACCTGCATACATACAGTACATGCATACTTATGAACACCACTTCAGCAGAATGTATTGTGTAAAACAGTTACAATGTGGTTATGTCTTATATGATGCCTTACAATAATACATGACTTTTACTGCCTTACAACATTACTGTACAGGAGTCAGTGAGCACTAATGCATGACTTTTACAAATGATAATATGAGAACCTATTCTGAAAAAATATTTAAGGATAGAAGACAATGTCTAATGAACAGTGACAGCAGACCATGCACCATATAGCACAACCCACTTATATCACTTCATACATCAGTTATACTCTATGTGCTTTTTCAATAAAAGAAATGCTATCTTGAATGTCATGGTCCATAGTTCTGGCTTAGACACCATCTCGTTATCTGTGCAACCACATACCATGCATGAGCCTGCACATGGGGTCCCTTACTACTGCTGCTGGCTGGTCATCATTACTCATATCTGGAGTGGGAATGGGAGCTGCAATGACAGCATGGGTCACTTCACCACAAGACAGGTACATGATTATGGTCATAGATTTATCTACGCACCTAAATTGTCTCTTCAACAGGCTGAAGATCTTCTTGATGACAATACAGGTCTGGGACAGATCTGCATTATAAATGTCGTCAGAAGATACATTTGGATTTATCATTGCTGTCATGAGTCATGGCTCCAGTGGATATTCAGCATCACTTAAAGAAAAAACTTTGGCTACAATCAGAAGACCACTGTCTAGCTAAGGGTAGGGGATTCTCTTGGCAATAGCTTACCTTGCTCTTGGGGATAAGAAATTAGACATTTTCTATGCCCAGAAAAGATGTTTTGGATTTTGGCTGTCATTTGATTGGTGTGTAATTGGGACTTCGGCTCTTCATAGTACAATTTGTTCCTGGGTAATCTCCAAACCCTTACTGTCACCGCTCTTTTATGTAACTGGTCATACTACAGCTACTTCTTCACAATCTCTAACTGACTATCATCTATTCCTTTCTACTACTATCTCTGTCTCCCTTTTACATGGACCTCCTCAATACTCCTTTATAATTTGTAACTATCTTCATCCTGTAATTACTTCACTATCTCCTACTCAGTATCTTTTTTTAATTGATTCCATTTGAAAGTAACTACACTCTTATAAGCTTGTTATTAGCTAATATTTTACTGTATTCTTCATTTAACTGTAATGTTTTCATTAACTGTCATCATTACAATTCTGTATATGTTCATTTACTATTCTATGTGTGTAAATGTATTATTTATTTATTTATTTATTTAACATTTGTTTACCAGGAAAGTCCAACTGGGACAGAGCCCATTTTCAGCCGAGGCCCGGGGAGAAAGGCTCTAGATGCATGTCTTTGGAATGTGGGAGGAAACCAGAATGCCTGGAAGAAACCCATGTGAATGCAGGGAGGACATGCAGACTCCACACAGAAAACACTCCAGATGAGAACCCTACTGGAAACCTCTTCCTGTGAGGTGACAATGCTAACCTCTGCACCAGTGCATCACCCAATATAGTCTATGTATGTACATTTATTATTTGATTAGCTGTCCTATCATTATTAGTGTATGTATGTATGTGCATTTATTATGTAAATCTTGTATAATAACCGTCTTCTACTTATTGTGTAAAATGCAGCATTTCACCCCAGACATCTGCTGAAAATGGGACTTGTACACAGTCAGACTTTCCCAGTAAACAAAAGCAATAAATAAATACATTTTCAGAGAAATATAATACAAATCTTAAGTGGAAAGAGCACCTAAGACTGCAGTTCTGTTAGAAAGTATCGAAAAACAGGTCAGTGCTTATAATGTCTTGGTCTAGTAATATGCCTTGGTATTTGAAAGATGAGATTTTTTCTAGTGGGTTCTGGAGGTAGTCAAGGCTTACCCATTTGAAAGGTACTGATTATAGTTTTTGATGAGTTCCAAATAGTATGGCTTTTGTTTTGTTTGGGTTTAAGAACAGCATCCAAGGTAAATACTAGGCAATCAGTCTGCATATTATTAAACACCTAGTTAATAACAAAATTCTGATCAAAGGTGACACTCAAACCCTGTAACTTGTATCTGTGTAGTAAATACCTTAACCATTATGCCAACCCATGACCCCTGTGGGTCACCCCTAACCTTCTTGTTGAAGCTGAAGTATTATAGCAGAGTATGAGGTGCTGGAATTATAAATTACCTTATCACTGGGATAAAGTAAAATTGGAATTCGGGGATTTGAGGTTGTCTGATGGCTCATACAGACAGCAAAAGGTAATGGGATAATACTGATCCTTGGGGAAAGTCTTTGATTTACAAGAATCAGGAGAAATAGATGCAGCTGGATGTCAGACAGTTTACCCCACTGACATAAATTAACATAAGGTAACCACCTCTTTAATTGTGAAAAGTAGCTGAGAAAGTAGTGAAGTATATCTCAGTCGAAGAGCGGTGATTACATCCACATCATTCATAATGTAGTGAGTTCTGTCAAATCTGAGCATGATAGAACCAGGTAGGAGAATCTCTGAGATTCCAGTATAACAGCATAGTCAAGTCTCATTGACTTGTAAAACATCTGGCTTGTAAAATATGATCCTACAATAATGGAGGTATAGTTTGTTATGACCATTAAGTCCAGAGTAGTATTTTCACAGATAGGCATTTGAGTTCAATAGAAACAAGTTCTGCTATACAGGATCCAGCCTAGGATGAACAGAACCGCAATCTAGGAGTGATATGATTAAATTAAAATCTTTTGTAAAAAAACATATAATTCAGAAGGCCTCCTTTTATATAAATTGATTGAATTCTGTTTTTTATGGTACTCTGAAATTCTGATTTTATGGATGTGAAATACAATATGCAGTTTTGCAAATAAGTAAGACGTACTAGGCAGTTATTGTCAAAGTGCATAGCGATGGTATAGAAAATGTATGCCTTTAGGTAGGTGTGTAACTGAAGACCGAGAGAAATGAAAAGATGTTGGATAATAAATGCGGATATCCAAAAATAATAGATTTAACTGCTGTATTAACTATCATGTGAGTGACTGGAAATGACAATTCTTAAATAACTGGACTCCTGCTGTCTAGTGAAATAGAAATAGTGGCTTGTTGGGTTAAATGAGACAACCGGATTAGGGAGAGAGGGTTATTGGTGTGGGTCATACCTCTCAACCTGGAAACATCAAAAATCTGGACAAGTCCCATGAAAAATAGATACAAATCTGTATGCTGATTAACATCTAATTTGCATACATAATTACATAACCCCACCCACTCCAATGGAATTGTGGGACACCAACTTTCAAATGCAAACTAAAGAACAGAAACCAAAATATGGCACCAGAGTCTCCCTGCAGCCATTCCAATGTCCCATTACCTGGCAATTTCTCCCCATTTACCATAAACACTAATGTATGCATGCTGCTTTACTTCTACAATGATTATTTGGATTTTATTTTTACATTTTGCAGCACAACAATGCACAAACACTAACAGACATCTCCTAAACAAAGCAATACTGTCTCACAATGAAAATAGATTTGGCATTAAAACTTCTCTGCCCTTGAAAATCACATTCATTGAAACAGCATTGAAACCCACACACCACAGCCAAAGAAAATGCATCTGGCCAGTGGTGGATAAAGATTACCTTTGGGCTGTTTTCAAATCATTGGCCGCTTGCACACAAAACAAGAAACATGCATATGTTCTTTTCTGTGATACACCTTCCTGACTTTATTAAGTTATATTCCTTGTATAATACAGCACACTTGTTAGACAGAGCACATTTTAAATTTATTGTTTGAACATTTTTCCAGTAGGCTATACTGTAGGCAATGAAACAAAATGCATGAACCAATAATGACAAAACTGCCCAATTCAGAACATTTCCATCATAAAAGCCTACTTCTACACCAACAGTATAAATAGAATGACAGCAGTGTAAGCCATAGGCATCTTGCAAAGCTTCTCACACTTATTTTCAACTTCACTTTTTTGGGGGGGGAGGCAAAAGGTCAAAAACCAGGGACACATTTTAAACATTGCTTGTATAATTTTGGAAAGTTGCTAGAATAAAATGTGTTCCCATCATGCATGTCACTGGAAAGTGTTGAACCCAGGGCCCTATGCACTACAGTCAGAACAACATACCACTATGCCAAATCAGCAGTCCTCTACAAAATAGGAAGACTGAAACTTAATGGCTATCATGTAGTGAATTCAGTTCTCATTTCTTACCATAGCTCTCAACCTCTTAGCACAAAAATCCTGGACAAAGCCATTAACGGGGGAATACAAATTCAGTTCTCACTTCTCACTCACCATAGTTCTTAACTCTTAGCACAAAAAACCTGGACAAACAACAAAGCCTTAGCTCTCAACTCTTAGCTCAAAAAATCTAGACAAAGCTAAGAAATGGTGGCTAGGGACTTTAGGCTCTTTTTACCTTCTTTGGGTTTGAGCATGCATACCTCTAGACACCAGGTGCAATACATGGGGGCATTTTCACACACACACACACACACACACACACACACACACACACACACACACACACACACACACACACACACACACACACACACACACACCTTGAGTCCAAACCTGCTAATCTGCCCCCACACACCTTGAGTCCAAACCTGCTAATCTGCCCCCACACACCTTGAGTCCAAACCTGCTAATCTGCCCCCACACATCTTGAGTCCAAACCTGCTAATCTGCCCACACACACCTTGAGTTCAAACCTGCTAATCTGCCCCAACTCCAATCCTGCTTGCAATGTCCTGCAGAATAATACATCCACTCCTGCTTGCACCAAATGGACCTGCTTGCTGGAATAAACCCAGTTGTGCAAACTGCAAAGATATATCCACTCCTGCATGTCCTGCTCGATCTTGCAATGCAATGAGTACATTTATGGCTGCTATATCTAAACTACAAAATGGTCCGATGAATGCGTAATACATCTAAACTCCATTGGCTGCTATATCTAAACTCCAAAACGGTCCGATGAATGCATAATACATCTAAACTCCATGTAACCATGTTCCTGCACTTGGATGCTGCTAAAAAAAATCCATATGTTTCCTGCTCGCCAATCCAAATGTTTTCCACTTGCCGGAAATGATTATGTGAGCTCAAGGAGCTCAATTCCGACTGCCTAATAGCCCTGACAGAGCTGATGTCATCGTGCACATGCTGATGTCAGCTCTGACAGTGTGAACTTTGAAAAAAATTAATAAAACTAAAAGAAAAAAAAACAGAAATGAAGGGGTCCCACTCGGGAATCGTGGCACCCCTTCTTTTGGACCCCAAAACTCTGTAAAAACTGAGTAATTCAGTATGGTTGAAAGGTCTGGTGTGGGTCAGTTGAAAGAACTCTCCATTTCACTGCTCCTTGATGCAGAGGCCTGCTACTACTACTAACTGAAATCTATCTCCAGTCATAACTTTATCTAAGCCCCATTTCTAACATAATATGCAGGGCTTGGTACTTATTGAATCCAGGTCCCTTACCAATATGTATTAGGAGGTTCATGAAGGCTTGTACAAACAGTGAATATATATCGTTTCTGTTTCATTAAAGGGAGTGGTGTCTGTATCTGGAAGAATAAGGTAGCTTTCACAGGGATACATAGAACTCTTCAAATGCTAAACTTAGACCATGATTTTATCTTACATCTTGATATGGCTGACTTTAAAGACCTTCTAGGTTGTGTCCTACTTTAGTAACCTTCTGTGATGTAGAATTTTCTAGGGAGCACCACATATGTGTCCAGGTGTGCATTCCTTAGCTATCTAAAGCTGGATTAGAAGGGAATGAACAGGGATAGGAGGTTAAATTATGTGTGATGTGTGACAGAAAAGGCAAAATGTAGTGCTTATGCAGACTTGGATAGAAATAGAAAGGTAGAGGACTGTCAGACAACAAGAAGGGTACAACAGAGAGTAGGTAAATGCAGCACTCTTTGTTTTTCAGCATTTGTATTCAAACAACTGCAATCCTACAGCATTTTCTTTACATCTAAGGTATAGATATTTAGACCATGCACTATTGCATGCTTTGAGGGTGAGGGGGACACATTCACTGCTTAAAGTAAGTAAGAAAGGGAGATGTTTCACAAGTGCAGGTCATCAGATCCCAGATATGTGGCTCAATAGCACAGAGGGAAGAATCAATGACTCCGAATTAGAGACTTGGTATCAGATAATGATAAGGGCCTGGAGGAGATGGCTGGAGAGGGTGGGAGCAAATAGCCAGTGCTGGCTCATCCTTCATGAGTAAGGGAAGGCAGTCCCGTCCCCTGCATTGTTGATGGTAGCAGAATCTTAGAGACACAGCAGGCAGCAGTGAGAGCCACAGATGCATATGTCCCATCAATTAGCACTATGTGCTTTTGCTGGGATCTGTATATGGATAGGGTTGCACATGTGTTAAGTTGCCAGTACTGGGGATAGAAACATCAGATTGCCTTGGAGATGACAGACTTAGGGTCAATTATTTAGCCAAGGAGGCTGCCTGGATGATGGTCTTTTGTGACAATATCTTATATGAGAAGGAGAAAATGGACTGGCTAGGTCATGGTAGGGTGGATGGTTGGCAGGCACTCAGATAAAAAAATACCAATAATCAAAGACATACTATGAACCGTTGATATCCTTGAGACTATTGCTTGGTGTTTACTGAGTCGGACAAAATCATTTTATATCTTTAGGAATATAGGCTGTTCAGCACTGAAAAAGATCTAATGATAGTAATAAATGTCTGCCATGGACTGCACTGATCCAAATGCAGATATTGACTCAAATAACATGCAACTATACATGACCTTTCTGCAATGTTAGTGTAGGTATTATACCCACCAGTACAAATGTGTTTAGCTGTGTGATGTGTGAGGCAGCCATAGTTTACTCTTACTGCTTCTGCATTGCACAGGCTATATTAAGTGAGAATGCAACATACTGTACTAATGCAGTCTAGTACATCACTAGGCAAAGGCTGTGCAACAGCTTAGTTAAATTGTATTGTTACACTTTCCTTAGCAAATGTAAATAACTAACCCTTACTAATGGGAGTACTCTCCTTATTGGTTTACTATCATTATGTCGAAAATTTTAAAAAAGTGTACTTATCAGCGAAGTGTTTCGCCGAAAGTCCACAATTCCGATCTTTCCTAAAGTCGAAAAACAGCTGTTAATGTTGAAAATGTCACTCGCAACATTTTCGACACTTAACAGCAATCCCACCCTTCCCTTAACTCCCTAACTAACTAGCCTAAACTCACATTTATGCAGGGGGCAAGCCCCCCTGCACCCCCCATACCCCCCAACGTAATATTCCAACTCCGAGATCGCACTACAGTGAGGAAAGGGATGTATTTCCCTAACCGCACTGTACCGCGATCCCCTTGCATGAGCGAACATTATAATTGTGAATGCACAGTCCATTTGCAATAATAACATTCGCTCACATAACCTGCTGAAATATGAAGTACTCGAACATATGTTGTTCGAGTACTTCATAGCCATGCAATTGCACAGCAAAATTATAATAGTAAACCCTCCTTATCATATACCATATTCAATTTTTTATTGTTTGAGGCAAATAGTGTGCTATTTTCGCAATTAATTTTATTCATAAGTACCTCCCCTTGAAAAGTTTCTTGAAACTAAAAATGCCTGATATCACATCATGAAAGAGTGTATCCACAATCCATCACTACCTACATTAGTGTATTATCTACCATTTTCCACTTGAAAGCAGCAAAGAAGTAAAGAAGTCATATATCCTTGTTAGACAATTTGTTAATTATTTCTCACAGGTAGAACACCCATCCTTGAAAATGTAACACTTTTGACGCTCTGTTAGTGAATCCATAATGTAAATAAGTAGCTGTTTCTCTAAAGCAGTATGGTGCTTTTGATTACTCAGAATGCATTGCAAGTGTATTAAATTATTGTCAATATTTAATGAGACATCATTTTGTGTGTGTAGTTAGAAGGAAAACTGAATCAACAGCAAAACTAAAACATCAAAAAATCATAATGTGCTTTGTTTTCAAACCACTAAGTGATTTAACATTGAGTATATCCAGAAATAAAATTATCTATAAAACACAGATGTATGAGAAACATAACATTACACTTCAATTACTTTTAGCTGTTTTATTTTCTTATTTAAAGTATAAAGCACAACTCATATTTGTTAATGTACAACAGATGCTGTGAGCAGTGCTGCACTAGAAAAACTAAAGCAGTTTTAAAAAATATGTTATATTATGCTAATTAAACTGGATACTGAGAAACTTTAACATACAATTTAATATATGAAGTTCACTACTACAGAAGCTCCAGATAGTGCAGTGAAAAGTTGCTGGAGCTCCCTCTGAATATAACTGTGTAACTAGTCACATCCCAGACCTGGCTCCCTACTGAAATCTTGAGACTCACTTTGCTAAGCCCTGAAATACCAAAAACAGAGAATACAGAAAATGCATGAGAAGATCAAATATTGAACATTGCTTTTCTCCTTTAACCTTGTTTTTTGGAGGGGAGCAAACCCTCTGAACATCTGCTGTTGGAGATATAAGCATTTTCAACTAGCATAACACAAAAAACTATTGCTGTATAATATTTTCCTGGCAAACTTCCTTAGCCTCTAAATAAATCAGCACAGTGATGAAGGATATTGTTGGTATGGCTCTGTGCAGTATTCAATATGTATATGCAACTGTGAAACAGTTCCTAAATGTTTACAGGACTGCATTACCTCTTTGCATTCACATTGTGAATTTGGTTTCCCTTCTTAGTTTCTCACTAGCCAAGCAACTCAGAATATCAGATGAATTATCTTTCTTAAGTGGTCTATTTTTGAAACATAATATTATATGTCTTATTTTTCCATTTGTATGTTAGGATTTTGGCCCAATGACTTTACTTGGTGTCCTGAATATGTTAATAAGAGTATACTCAGTTAAATATGTTAACAGCAGTGTGCACAGCTTTCTTCACTGAGCCTTGCAGCTTTATTGTTTCAAATGTGACTTCAGACAAAATATTGCACATTGAAGATATTTCGACTTTAAATTCAACATTGTGCTTATTAATTCTTAGCATTTCTTGCCAACAGTTTGACTTGCAGTCTTGTCTAAATACTTCTCATGTATTTTCAGACTTTACTATATCTTCATATTTTCATTTAATAATGCCAATAAATGACTTATTTTCATCTCTATGTTCAAAAAACATACAAATTCATTTGAACATATTTGTCTTTCCTTTTACTTATCTTTGCAAAATAATTCATTCTACCACATCTACAAAACTGATTGTACACCATGCATGAGTCTTTAGGCTAATGCAGTATAGTTAACTTGCCTCTCACGGTACTAATTCTTGTCTCCACTATTGTTAGAATGCAGTTTGCTTTTCATTCACAGTTTTTTATTTTCTAATTTTATTGTATGCACCTCAATTTATTCAGTAGATTCCTTTAATCCTCAATGGGAGAGATGGTGGGGATTCTTTCTGTGATTTGACATGCCCTTAGTGATGGGGACAGTACCATAACAATGAAGCAAATTGACATTAAAAATTCAGCACAGAAAGGATGGAGGGAGGGAGGGACTGAGAGTGGCCTACATCCAGGACTAAGATTGGTGATTTTTACTGTAATCTTTTACAGCTTGCACAGCTAAGCATAGTTGAGATGGAGTGGGACATTTAGGAACAGTCGGAGTGAGGAAAATACTTAGCCTTCTGCACCTCATTGCACAGACCTCAATCCTGTTTTCCAAGTCCTGCTATTGGGCTTTTGTAAAGGTCTTGAACTGCAATGAAGCCAGACCCTCTACCTATGTTTGCCAATTCTTCCACTTAAGCATCACTGAATTTCTGTGATTTGAAATTGCAGTGAAACCCTTGTCAGTGGCCAGCTGCGTAATCTCTGCAAGAAGTTCCTTCATAGAATTTATTTTGGGTAGATGCAGGAATTCTTTGGATTGTGGGGATGGGGTTGGTCAAAGGTCAGAACATACACAACTCTTGATATTCCATGGGCCAAGATAGATAGTGAGATGTAATGCAGGATAGTATCAGTTTTACTTATTATCCCCTTAACTCCAATGGTGACAATGCCCAAACATTTGCAGCATTAAGAACTGAGTGATATTCAGAGCTTCCACAATGTTTAACCAAATCATTGCCCTTTAAGGAATATTTTATTGAGAAATAACCATTGAAAAAAAGTGTTCCTCAAAGATAGTGAAGAACAAATAAGGTACGTTTTTTTTTTTTTTTTTTGCTTGATTTGCCATGCCCATGACACAATTCCTTACTTGCACATACTATCTCTATGGTCATACAGTAGTGGACAAAGAAAAATAAACACTTTAATACACTGTAAAGTCAGTGATCACATTGCCTTTAAAAAAGTCATGCAAACCCTACAACTCAAAATTCACATTAAAGCATGCAAGCAGATTTCTTTATCAAAATGTATCCCACTGACACCATACGGATTCCAGAAAAAATCAACAAATCAAAATAAGAGCAAATGTTTAAATGCAAATCCCAATAACCAAATTAACTTTCTTGGGTGGCGTAAGCCAGGAAACCTTGTTGGCTAGGCTTACTTAGGCCCTTGGGCCAATAGCCTAGTACCTACCCATGAACCTATGAACCTATAAAAAGAAAAAAAAAACTCCAACATAAGAAGTAGTAACAAAATACAATTTGATAAAAGATCCACAAAACTCCTCCAGACAATTTAAGTTCATAGGTAAGTATTATGCTAGCTTCCCTTTGGACCATTTTAAGCCTAGTCAATTTCCTTTCTAGATGCTTGAATTAAGCTATTCTACCCTATTTGGTGCTAGCTTTGCCCTACCTATCTCATGTTCAATGATTATATACCCATGCATGGAATAAAGCATTTAGGAGCTGCACATGAAATTTAGTTCAGGGGACAGTCCTGGACTAAATTTTCTGTTTCCCATTCATAAATCCAATCTGATGTATTAGAAGCAGGTGTGGCAGGATGTGGTACATGACATAAATGTGCTGGGTAGTCATAATAGGTCTACGCAAAAGGTGTGCCATGATACTCTGTACAAAAGATAAGGTACAGGATGAGGTTGTCCCTGACACACAAATAACTTTGAGATAGATGTGTTCTTGTTGTACCTGTCTGGGGGAGAGAGCAGACCTTAATAAGTAGGAGTAGTTTGGATATGAGAGCTGGGTTGGCAATGAGCATCAGAGTGTTAGAAGGGAGAACACTAGATTAATGTTTCCCGCTACACATCTGTATAGTACAGTGTACTTGCATGTGAGATGGGGCTGTTTCTCCAAGGATCTTCTGCATATATTTCCCTTCATGTACCTCTGGAGTGTGACTGCAACAGCCTGTATGTACAAATGTGTTTGTCTCCATGTGGCACACACATATCCAGGTAGGCAGGATATGCGTACATGTATGAGTTCTGCCAAAGGTATTATGTGTTCATACTTTTATAGATTCCAGTGACAGAGGAACCAATGTAACACTATGTCATGTTCTTCCTCTGCTGACCCTACTGCTCTGGTGGGTTCTGATAGAATGTTTTCATTCTGCACTAACTGTTTCCACAGTGACATATTATGCAATGTGGCCATACACCATGACAGTTCTTCTGTAGGTCTGAAGTAGACAGTGCAGCACTCCAGTTGATTTATGAAGATAGAAATGGTATTATTTCAGTTGTACAAACCTGTGCACCTCAACAATACAGGTTTATGCATGAGGTGTGTTGTACAACCTCTCTGCTAGGGTTGGGAGTTTGCAGATAGAGGTCATCATCTACAGCTACTGTCTAGCTGAAACTTTGGGAAGTCCTCCCACACAAGCTGTTGGTACATGTTGGATGTGCGCCATGTGTGTGAAATATTGGTAAGTGCATGGTTGGTACGCAGACTTCTTATATGTAATATCCAAGGAATTACAGACCATCTGACAGTTTACAGAGTGGAAGCCCTTCCTGTTGATGTATTTCAATCTCTGAAAATAAGTGGTGGCCTGATGGCAATGTGTAGGCAATCTATGGCTACCAGGACCATGAAAATGGTCTATGTTGTAAAATACCCTAATTGTGATGGCTCTTGCTTCTGCATTTCTGGGGACCCAAATATGCTTTTCCACATGCTACAGCAGGATGTTGAGTAAGTGGTGTAAGATATGGAAGGCTGATGTCTGTAATTCCCCTAACTTGTCCCCTATAGCTTTATGGAAGGTCATTGTAGCTAAGATGGCTAGTTAAACACATGCTTTTGTGTACACTTTGATGGGGAATCCATGCATCACCCCTTGATTCTTCTTGTTTGCAACATAGTACCATTATTTGTATTACACCCATGAAAATGGCATCATTGTATTTCATACCATCTTCTCTATATCCATTCCAAGTCTTGCACACTGTCATTTAATAGTTAAGAATCTATTTCAAATAATATCATTCCACACAGAGTAAATGTCTTTTAAAGATAAATTATTAGCCTTGTCTCTAACAAAGTAATGCTTAATGTTTCTCTGTTTGCCATTACTCTGTCCATTTTAAAGAACTTCTTTCTCTTCCTACCTACAGTGGATATAAAAAGTTTACACACCCCTGTTAAAATGACAGGTTTTTGTGATATAAAAAAATGAGACTACAATAAATCATTTCAAAACTTTTCCCACTATTAATGTGACCTATAACCTGTACAATTCAATTGATAAACAAATCTGTTAGGGGAAAAACATATAAAAAATAAAAATAAAAATACAATAAGCTGGTTGCATAAGTGTGCATACCCTTAAACTAATACATTGTTGAAGCACCTTTTGATTTCATTACAGCATTCAGTCTTCTTGGGTACACACCTGCCATCAATTAAAGAGACTCTGATTAACCCCAAATAAAGTTCAGCTGTCCTATTAGGATTTTCCTGATATTTACTCAGTTGCCTGCTACAGCAAAAGCCATGGATCACAGAGAGTTTATAAAGCATCAAAGGGATCTCATTGTTGAAAGGTATCAGTCAGGAGAAAGGTACAAAAAAATTTCCATAGCATTGGATCTACCATGGAACACAGTGAAGACAGTCATCAAAAAATAGAGAAAATATGAGACAACAGTGACATTGCAAAGAACTGGACGTCCCTCCAAAATTGAAAAGACAAGATGAAAACTGGTCAGGGAGGCTGTCAAGAGACCTACAGCAACACTGAAGGAGCTGCAGGAATTTCTGGCAAGCACTGGTTGTGTACTACATGTGACAACAATCTCCCGTATTCTCCATATGTCCGGACTATGGGGTAGGGTTGCAAGATGGAAGTCTTTTCTTACACAGAAAAACATCCAGGCCCAGCTAAAATTTGCAAAACAATACATCAAGTCTCCCAAAAGCGTATGGGAAAATGTGTTATGATCTGATGAGATTGAGGTTGAACTTTTTGGCCACAATTCCAAAAGGTACATTTGATGCAAAAACAACACTACGTCACCAAAAGAACACCATCCCCACGGTGAAGCATGACAGTGGCAGTATCATGCTTTGGGGTTGCATTTCTTTAGCTGGAACTGGAGCTTTAGTGAAGGTGGAGGGAATTATAAACAGCTCCAAATACCAGTCACTTTTGGCCCAAAACCTTCAGGCATCTGCTAGAAAGCTGAAGATGAAGAGGAATTTCACCTGTCATCATGGCAATGACCCCAGGCATACATCCAAATCAACAAAAGCATGGCTTCACCAGAAGAAAATTAAAGTTTTGGAATGGCTCAGCCAGAGCCCAGACCTAAACTCAATAGAAGATCTGTGGGGTGACCTGAAGAGTGGTGTGCACAAGAGATGCCCTCACAATGTGACAGATTTGGAGCACTTTTTGCAAGGAAGAGTGGGCAAATATTGCCAAGTCAAGATGTGCCATGCTAACAGACTACTACCCAAGAAGACTGAATGCTGTAATTAAATCAAAAGGTGCTTCAACAAAGTATTAGTTTAAGGGTGTGCACTATTATGCAACTAGCTTATTTTACATTTTTATTTTTTATATTTTTTCCCCTAATAGATTTGTTTGTTTTTCAATTGAATTGTACAGGTTATAGGTCAAATTAAAGGTGGGAAAAGTTTTGAAATGATATATTGTGGTCTCATTTTTTTATATCACAAAAACCTGGCATTTTAACAGGGCTGTGTAAACTTTTTAAATCCACTGTACAAAGCTAGTTAATCATGTCAGTATGAATAATTATTTCTCATCAGCAAAAAAAAAAAAAAGGCTGTGCATACCACTGTACCACATAACTAGAATATTCAGTAAGATGTTTTCCATTCCCACAAAAAAAAAACAGATATATACCACAAATTTCAATTCGACTGTATAATTTATTTCTAAAATAAACTGCATGAGGTGATGGAAAATCAATAATTTCGTAAGTCTACAATAAATCGTTACCAAAATTAACACCCCATATCTTCTATTTGTTTTCTTTCTCTCCCCCACATTAATATTAAATTCTTGTCCCCACCAATTCCTTTTGGCGCAAAAGTAAAAACAGAAGTATCTCCCATAACTCCTGCTGCTGCTTTGGTGTAAAAGGAGCATTAATAAACCTCCACACTCAACCGTTTATTGAAACATCTGTTCCTGTTCTCATCCTGGGAATGCTACAATCTACTATGTAATAACCTCCTGTTATACTGCAATAAAAAGGTTAATACTCAAGAACACTCTTTGCAGCTTATGGTGTGAGTGGTAAAACAGGTAGCACACTCACCTTTGGTGCAAAAGGCTACGGTTTCTATTCCCACACCAGACAGATTTGATTATTGACACTGCAGTGCTGCACTCCTGAGTATGTCATCCTTTGGATGAGATGTTAAACTGAACTGAAGTCCCATTGGCTTGAGCTGTTAGAAGCTCAGGTGGTTGTAAAAGATCCTATGGTACCCTATCAAAAAAGTAGGGTGCCTTTATTAAACACAACCTATATTCACATTTCTATTTCTTACTATTTATTTTTTCTTTTTTATAACATCCTCATTGCTATTCTTCCATAACTGACCCCTACTCATTATCTATATAAACATTTCTATTTCTTACTATTCTATTTTTTCTTTCTTATAACCCCTTCATTATTATTCCATAATTGACCCCATTACTTCTTCCACAACCATAATCTGATTTTTTTTTGTAATATATCTGCAAAAATCCATTTCTCATTAAACAAAATTTAATTCAGTCTTTCATTCCATATAACCCATATTATATAAAATAAATTCCTAATTATCCTTCTCACATATTCTTTATTTTTATAATATCCATACATGTTTGTGTCTTTCGGCTTTTCCCGGTTAGGGGTCGCCACAGCGGAGCTCCGGTCCGCTAATGATTGGCATTTGATTTTTACGTACCGGCTTGCTAGGCCTGACGCACAACCTTCAACGGAGGTACGCTCATTCACGCATGTCTCCACGCAGAAGACGATCTAGCTGAGAATCGAACCAGACAGCATCTTACTGTGAGGCGACACCGCTACTACGCTACCGCAGCACCACCACCGCGGCTTTATAATATCCATACATAATAATATTTATATATATATATTGTTTATGTCATTAATTGTCTCAGAAAAGTTTCTTCACATAACATTTTCCAGAATTTCATTACTCTTTTACATTTCAAAAAGGGATGCTCCATTTCCCCCCCCCAAAAATAGACACACTCTTTCAACTTTCTTTTTATATCGCATATCCCCCTTTACTAGTAACTTATTTATTACAAGTCTCCGTAGAAAATCTTGACACGATACTATCTTGGTATACCACTTTTCCCTTACTTTATTGGATTTAATGACCTCTTCTGGTAATTTTCCCCATAGATTTACATAATAATATTGTTTCATTGTGTTATCATACCACATCGTTCTATTTCTCTTTTTCTTGAATGTTTATTTTCCATGTTAGTATTTTTTATTTACATTTTTTTCTCTTTTTCTTATTCTCATTATCTGCAAGGATTTTTTATACTGATATTTAAACATCCTCACTATTAAATTAGCATTCTCTTCCTTTATCTAGTTTAACACTCTGTATAAGTTTAAAGAAGAAGCAGAAGAATAAACAACTGAATTTAGTAATCCCAATCCCCCTTCATCTTTACTCATATACAACATACCCCTTTTCATTGGGTTTCAACTTAAACCCTGTATTAAAGAAAACACCACTCACACAAATTCCTTTTCATATTTTACTGGGGTAATATAAACTTTTGACATATATGCTGTTTTTCCCGTTAATACCAAATTCACCAAATAAAGCTTTTTCCTGAATGTAAATGTATACATAGTCCACAGAAGACATCATTTCTTTTATCAATCCTCCCATTGCATCATAATTACATAAGTTTTCTCCTTATTTTATTCCTAGGAAAGGCACTTAATTCATTGAAAAATACACCCCCCATTTTTACTACATCACCCAAACCCTTACTTTTATTTTTATTCAAGGTCATTTGCATTTCCTTTAAACATCCATTCTGACAAACCACATTTCACTCATCCATATTTTGTTCTTAGCAGCTACAGCTATACTGTCTGCATATGTGAAAACTACTAGTGTCATTACTCTCTTTTGCATCACACATCTATTATCTTTCATTTTATATGCTATTTAACCAATTCTACTTATGGGATATCCTTGTCTTATACCAGAATGCATTCATATTTCTTTACTTAGCCAAGCATTCATTAACATTCCCACTCTATCATTTTGATTAGCTAACATCAGTGGCAGCTGGTGACTTCAAATCAAAGGGGGTCTGCAGGAGACAGTTGAATGGGTGGGGCCAATGGGAAGTGGTGTGGTCAACCAGAAAGGGGTGGATCAATGCTCAAAACCACAAAAACTGGGACTTTAAATAAATATGCTGCCCTGGGTGCCAAACTGTCATTATGAGAGTCCAATCAAGACAAAATGAAGTGTACAAGAAAAAAATATTTCAATTCATTGGCTAACACGACAGCTTACTTAATATCTAGATGGAAATGTAAAGGTTGTAAGGCATGAAAAAATAAATTACTTTTTAAATAAATTACTGGAATGCCAGTCAAAATCAAGTATAAAAAGCAAGCAGCACTCAACTCAAACCACTTCTCCTAGCACTGCAGTTCTAATTATAATTTATATTCAGCTTTATAAAAGTACCAAGTAACATGCTGAAGGTAGCAATTTCTGTGATACCCCCACTTGTAAAAATGTTTCTTATCCAAAAGACCTGCTGCCTGACAACAACTATCTACTTGTTTCATGGGGAAAATGTGATCAAAGTAAAAAATGAACAGCAAATAAGAAACAAGCTCAAGATAAATTGCTTAAAGGATTACTGCACCGGTTATGGACCACACATGATATACTGGTATTCTGTTTAGTTTATGGGTAAAGCCTGAAAAAAATGACTGCAAGTCTCCAACAAATGTAATGAGCTTCTGAAAATACTCTAATCCTGTCATTTATTACAAATGCTGTCATATGCATTCCAATACCTACGGCTTATACATTATTTAGTTATGTAAATATTCTCTGCATGGCAGCAACAAAAAGGCTTTCAATGTTGGTAATTCTTTAACAGTATGCTTATTAAAGCTTACTTGCATCTTACAATCTCAGACAAGCTTACCTGATTGTCATTAAAGCATTGCTACTTAAACACAGAGCAACAGGGACTGCAACAACATGCATTTTC
The DNA here is from genome assembly GCF_019279795.1 of Protopterus annectens. Taxonomy (NCBI): domain Eukaryota; kingdom Metazoa; phylum Chordata; order Ceratodontiformes; family Protopteridae; genus Protopterus; species Protopterus annectens. The sequence goes on from NC_056732.1 coordinate 822,160,504, forward strand.
TGAATAATAAGAAGCATAAATCAACAGTATAAAAATATGACGGAAAACCAGAACATTCTGCAAAATCAAGGACAGATGAAAAGCCACTGTAGTACTAGTGTCTACCTTGGATGGGGGGATACTCTGTACACTTACACACTGCATAACTGCTCCTTGCCTTGCTTGGACACATCCAGAGTCACTACATGGGGGAGTGGGGTGCAACAAGTATGTCACAATTTGAAATGTCTCTGGCTGATGATGATGGCTCTGACACATTTGTCATACCTCTCAACCTCAGAGCAAGAGATCTGGACAAAGCCATGAATAGAAGTAGAACAAAGGCCCAAAAATATGGAAAATTTTTAAATATTGCTCTTATAAACTTAGAAAGGTAATAGAATAGTAGGTCTTGCATTAGTATGAATTTTCTGAAGGGTATGAAATCTGAAACTCAAATATCTGTCATTATTGTCTAACTTCAATCTTTAATGATTTTCCACTAATTTGCCAGAAAACCACAATTTTATGAAAAATGGACCAAAAATGTGATGCAAAAATATAAAATAGCCACACAATACAGCTGGGAACCTGTCAAAGACGGGGCACTTTTTTAAATATTAGAACTGTTAAGTTGAGCAGCTGATAAAATAAGAGAATCTACATGCACTTCTGAAATAAAAGTAATCTATAACTCTGATCATTACAATTATTTATTAATTGTAAACCCTCCACATTTTATTCCAAAATTGCCATTTTGCAAAGAGATTATTAGGGGGAGAGCAACATTTTGAGCCAAAGTTGTGGACAGTTGAGAGGTTTGGATATACCTAATTCTATTAAACAATGTATTTGTGCATACATCTCAACCTCTTAATGCAGGAAATCTGGACAAGGCCAAATATATTGGGGGAACATACAGACAGTACTAAAAAAATGCTCTTGTATAAACTTAGATAGACAGAATAACAGGTCTTGCTTTAGCATGCATTTTTCTGAAGGGTATGAAGTCTGAAACTCAATGTCTGTCATTATTTAGTGACTTCATTCCTAAATGATTTGCCAGAAAACCACAAATTTTATGAGGAACAAACCAAAAATAAGAAGCAAAAATCTATTCATTCTGCAAAAATCTGGACAGTGGAGAGGTATACTTCAGTCGGGGCTGTCTTTGAGTTTGCTGCCCTTCCCCCCTTACAAAATCATGGTCGAATGGGGCCTCCCCCCTGCAGCCATTCCAATATCCCATTACTTGACTATTTCACCACATTTACCATAACCACTGTAATATGCATACTGCTTTACTTCTACGATGATTTGGATTTCATTTAAAAATTTTATTTTACATTTCACAGCACAAACACTAATACACATCTGTTAAACAAAGCAATGCAGTCTCACAATGAAAATAGACTTAGCATTAAAACTTCTCTGCCCTGAAAACTCACATTCATTAAAACAGCATTGAAACCCACATTACAAAGAAAATACATCTGGCCAGTGGCAGATAAAGATTAACTATAGGCTGTTTTCAAATCAAAGGCCCCTTGAACAAGAAACATACATGTGTTCTTTGATACACCTTCCTGATTGTATTACATTATATTCATTGTCTAATACAGCACAGTTGTTAGAGGACATTTTAAATTTATTGTTTTGAACATTTTTCCAGTAAATAATGAAACAAATTGCATGCAACAATAATGACAAAACTGACCAATTCAGAACATTTCCATCATAAAAAGTCTATTCAAACTTCTACAGTCCACCAGTATCAGTAAATATGCACAATCTCTGCAGAAGTAAAAGTCCTCTAAATAATTCTACATTAAAGAGATCTGTAACTAATGAAGAGGTTGCTGATAGCAAATAACTTTATATTTCAATGTTTCATCTACAAATAAAGTGCCTGTTGCCCTTGAGGAATAAATTACCCATGCTAATTAAAAAAAATGATAAGCTAGTAATATTGCAATAGGGAATGGATAGCAAACTGATAACAGGTTGATAGTTACTAGGTATCTCTGATAAAGATAACATTCTCAGGACTGCAGCATCCACCACCTTTAAAACACAGTACAGTATCAGCAATGCATCGACATACTGCGGGAGTAGAACCCACAGCTTTCTGCATCAAAAGCAACTACACTACCTGTTGTGCTATTAACAATATGAGCCGACTCAGTATAAACATCACTAAACCTCTTTTCCCCTGAAGCTCTTAGCTCCTTGTAAAATCCACTCGACACTCAACTGTATCTCTCAACTTTGCAGCATATGAGCACAAGAAATCTGGAAAAAGCTAAAATTTATTGGTGGGGGGGACAAAAGCCCAGAAACCAGGGACACATTTTAAACATTGCTTGTGTAACCTTGGAAAGTTACTAGAATAAAATGTTGGCTACCACCATGCATTTCACTGGCAAGTCTTGAACCCAGGACCCTGTGCACTACAGTTTGAGGAACATAACAACTATGCCAAATCAGCTGTTTTTTGAAATATAGGAAGAGTGAAACTTAAATGGTATTATTTAGTGAATTTCTCACCATAGCTCTCAACATCTTAGGACAAAACACCTGGACAAAGCCAATAATGGGGGAATACAGCCCCAAAACTTATTCAGTGAATTCAGTTCTCACCATAGCTCTCAACCTCTTAGCACAAAAAAAAATGCACAAAGCCAATAATGGTAGAATACAGCTCCAAAAATATGGACAAATTTCAAATATGGGTCTTATAAACTTAGAAAATTGCTAGAATAAAATGTTTTGTGTTACCATGTACTAGAATATGAACTCTGAAATTCAGATGTCTGTCATTATTTAGTGAATTCAAAATTCAGAAAACCACAGATTTTATGAGGAACAGAACAAAAATATGAGGCAAACATCTGAATGCTTTTCACAAGTGGTGGTAGGTAGGGAATTCAGGCTCTTGCTATCTACTGGGGCATTTTACACACACACACACACACACACACACACACACACACACACACACACACACACACCGGAGTGGTACCTCTCCCGGCAATGTAAGTCTACAGATGAGATAACTAAAAACAAACAAACACATTGCCTGATTTAATCTGTTCAAAGTAAGTTCCTGACTTCTCGGTGATGTTAGTCCACAGAATAAATAACAAAAAGTACCTCAACAGATAACTTCCTGGCACTGGAATAAATGTAAAACAAACACACTACCTGGCTGCCTCTGCTCATTCAGTTATGCACCAGGCTGCAGACCTTGCAGTCCAATCCCCTTCCAGTCTATGCAGTTATAACCACATAGACTTCTGGGCATCTGGAGACTGCTGCCTTTTTTCCAAATCTGGACTGGTTAAACAGCAGTCCAGATTCAATTTTCTAAGCACGCATGAGTGGAGAGTTCCTGGATTTTATTTTGTTTTACAACTGGGAGGACTGCAGTCCTGCAGAATAAATATCACGAGCCACCACTGGCTGACATACACATTCTCCTAATTCTAATACCTATTCCATACTTCTCCATAGCATCCCAAAACGCATCATGTCCTAATGCATTAAATGGTTTGTTAATGTCACCTACCATAAGTTTCACATCCTCCCATTTCTTTATAACATCATCCATAATTTCTCTCACAACCAATAACAAGTCTTGACATCCATTCCCTTCCCTTTATACCATATATACTTTCTTTCATAATATTCCTCATCCTTCCTTTCATTCTTCTCTGTATTATTCCTATAAATATTTAATCTGTGTTATTTAATGTGATGGGTGTCCAATTTTTGTTTCATTCTTCTCACCTCTCTTCTATATAAATTTTATTATACAATGACTCCCTATTACTATTCGAAAAGATGCATGCTGATTGGCCCAGCCTAACCAGCGTGCCCTTTGTAAATCCCACAATATACCAAAGGAAAAAGGTCCGGTCACCCGGACTTTTTTTCTGCCCCCAGAAAAGAGAAAATTAAGCAACGGAGACTTTCATTTCTTCATTGCTAACGTTTCAAAGCATCAGTGGACTGGGTATGCATGGGAACGCAAGTCCCATACGCAAGCACAGTACCTCAAAATGAAGAAGCAGTATACCACAACCGGTGGAAGAACAGTAATCCACCATTATGCAAAGACATTATTTAAGAAAAGTAAGCATTTTTTTCTTAAATAATGTCATTGCATAATAGCAATAACCGACTCCGTGGTTGTGGTATATTGAAGATTTACCCATGGTTGCCTTTGTTTAATCACTCGGGCTTCACCCTCATGATTAAACCACACCAACCATGGGTAAATCTTTAGTATACCACACCATGTCATTGGTTATTGCTTTAATATCCCACTACATAACTCTTCATAAACAAACATTTCCTTCAACCATTCATTCAGTACATTTACAAAATATTTTCTTTGCCCATCCATTAATTTTTTGTCACATTCCATACCTTATATTATTTGGGCATGATACCTAATCAACATTTACTTTCCTAACCATACTTCTTAACTGTCCAGATTTTCATAGTATATCAAGACCTGTGTCTTATATATTCGCTCTGTTCCTAAAATTTCTGGGTTTCTGGCAAATCACTGAGGACTGACAGTGCTAAATAATGACAGACAATTGAGTTTCAGACTTTGTATCCTTCAGAAAATTCATGTTAATGCAAAACCTGTTATTCTAGCAACTTTCTAAGTTTATAAGAGCAATATTTAAAATCTGTCCCTATTTTTGGCCCTTTGTCCTTCACATAATTTTTGGCTTTTTCCAGATTTCTTGTGCTAAGAGTTTGAAATATATGTTCCTAAGTACTTTATCCAATTCACTAATAGCAATTTCTTTTTGAAATTCTTCCTTACCTTGTTCTGGAAATATTTTTACTTCCCATTCTCTCTTATATTCCATCCCTATATTCTTAACATATTTTCCATATGCTGTACTGCAACAGTAATTATTTGCTCTTGTGTTATTTTTAACTCTCCTTTACATTTTTCATTTCTTTAATTACATTAATATCCTCTTCATTATTTTACCAGAATATGGAGATAGTTTCTCTCTACTTTCTCTCTTCTACTTTGTAAATAACACCTCTATGTAAACAGTAATGCCTTCATTTTTCTTTTATATATTTCTTTATCCATATCATAACAATCTCTTGTATTGTTCTCTAAATTCTTTAATACATTTCTATAAATGTCCCCATGCTTCACTTTCTCTGCTTTTCTTATATCACTTTGTCACTGGAAAAAAAAACTTTTATACTTCTTTTTAAGTTCAGTTGGCCACTCAAACCATTTTTATAGAAACCTGTCATGGTTATATGATCCTTCCATTATGGAAAGGCTTCCCACTCTCCAATTTCATTCCATAATTTGTCATTTATTTATTTTTTTAATTCCCTTTCCTATTTTAATATTTTAATATACTCCCTTTCTTCTATCACCTTCATCCATATCGCCAGTGGTCTGAAACACATATCACAGCTGTATTACCATTTGCTACCCCCAACATTTCTGATAAGATATACTAATCAGTTTTCAGATCCAAGAGTCTCTTCTTCTCTAAGTCCATTGACTTTTGTTCCACACAGCTAATTTACCACATTTTATCAATTCCTGTATTTTTACATCTTTTCCTTTCTTTTTATGTCTGCCCCTTAAATCACAAAGTCCCCTGCAATTATGATTTTCATGTTAACCACCACATAGTTTAATATTTGATCAAACAGATTCACAGTTTCCTTGCTAGATATATATGTATATGTATATAATGCCATGATTCTATAATGTTCTCTCTACCTCACATCCACAATAGTTAACCTTTCCATCCTTGCCAACATTACATCTAATATTTTCACTGTTTTTCTAAACAAATCAGCTACTTCAGAACAACTTTCACTTTCTAAGTTCCATATTGTATTTCCACCATATAATTTTTCTGTTTGTAGTCTTTTTTTACTTCTCAGGAATCTTATATCCTCTAACAGAATAACATCCACATTTAGCACTCCATTCCAGTATCCCTATCCATCTTACAACATTAATAATACTGCTCACATTTATTGAAAGCATATTAAAACCATTGTTTTGCCTTCTTTTTAAGTTTAGGGGAAACATTTAAAAGATGTTTTCTTATTTTTACCATTTCCATTACTGAATATTCTTTCCTGGATTTACAATCACTGATAATCAGCTTCAGAAGTTTTAACTGGACTTCAAAAAAATTATTAGCATCAATCCAAAATTGTTCGTGTCAACAAAAGTATTTCTGTCAACACAAGACCCAGTCCTAAAAGTGCTAGCAAAAGCAAAACACACTATATCGATGGGTCCTGACAATATCCCTGAATGCATCTTAAATAGCAGAAAGCACAATTTAGCCACACCCTTAACAACGCTATTCAATCTCAGACTCCATACTGTTTTCTTACCAAGTGAGTGGAGAACAGCTACAGTCATTCCCTTACATAAGGGAGGACCTTCCACAGACCAATAAGTCTGACCAGCCTCATATGCAAGGACATAGAAAGACTTATAAATCAGGGCATAGGGAATCTCCAAACACTGGACCTATTATAGTTTAGATTCATCAAGGGCAGGTCATGCTTACCCTAATACATTTTTCTGAAAAGGTCACCAAAGTAATGGATGAAGGCAAACCAGTGCACATTGTATACCTCAACCTGGCCAAAGCTTTTCACACAATTCCCCACTCAGGAATAGTAGAAAAGCTAAATAAACCAGGAATAAACCCCTATATCACCAGCTTGATTGACAACTGGCTCACAGATAAGATTAAGATAATCAAAATGGGGGAATTTACTCCCCTAAAGAGACCAGTCACCAGCAGAGTCTCCCAGGGTCTGTGCTGGAACCTCTCCTTTTCAGCATCTAATTTCCTGAAGCAAAAGCCAATGCCAAAGGGCTCTGGCAGTCACTGAATCCCCAAATGACTTAGCCAATCCTGCAGGAAGGTTTGTTTCTAATAAATAACTGGTGCCAAAATCATAAACTGAAACTAAAAGACAAAAAATGCATTACTGTATACTTTGAAAAATCATCTACCCCAGGGAAATGCCACATTGACAATACACCCCTAAGTGTTCAAACAGTTGTTTGTGATCTGGGAACTTATGTGGACAGAGACCTAAGTTTTGACAAACATGTGTATGTTCTTGTAAAAAAGATGTTCTATATTGCACAGCTTATAAACAAAGGGATTGTGTCTTGATCTAGCAATGGTATTGCCCCCCTTTACTCAGCCCTCATTAGGCCAATCATTGAATATAATTCCCAGCTTGGCATGTATCTGCCAGACACATGCATCAATTGGAATGCCCACAGAAAAAACTCACTAAAAGGAAACAAGGCCTAAACAACATGTCCTACATGGACTGACTCAGAACCCTGACACTATATTAGGTACCTTACAGACTGCTGAGAGATGACCTGTGTCTGGGATATAAGGCATCCTCTGACCCATTACTGATAGATTCATTGTACATTAGCAAGTCAAATAGCATTGGAAATACTCAGTCTAGGGATCCAGACCTATTCTGCAACATCAACAGAACACTTTGAGCGACAGGTATAACTCGAAGAGGATACCCTTGCTGTGAAACAGACTCCCAGTCCACATAAAACAAAGTTCATCCTTATCCTTATTCAAGCACAACTTAGATCTATGAATGTGAAACAGAAAATTTACCCCAGGACTGCCTCCTGTATCACTAATGGACAGAGATAGTTCCTAAATGCTTTACACCATGCATGGGTCCCCTCAAGTTATGTATGGTAGGATCCTAGTTATTTTAATTAGGGGTAATATATAATTATTGACCATGTAATAGATAAGGTCAAGCTATAACCAAATAGGATAGGTTATTTCAAGGACAGAAAAGGAAATTGGCTAGGCTTAAACTGTCCCATAAGAGCAGCTAGCCTGGTACTTACATATGAACCTATATTTACTTCTTCTGATCTCTCTTTCTGCATGCAATCTCTCTTCTACTTCCCCTGCCACATTTCTTCTTCTACAGTTTCTTCTTCACCTAGTTCACCCTGTCTCTCAACCTCTTGCTGTCCTTCCTCATATATTTCCTTCCCTTTAGCTTTCTTTTTCATTATTTACTGTTTGCTCTTGAGAGTCCATCCAAAAGATGCCCTTTTTATGCAACCTTCATGCAGCCACACACGTTTTTGTTGAATGTCCTTTCTCCCTACACTGGTTCCATTGTATCTTGTCACAGTCATTAATTAAATAAGAAATGTCCCCACAAAAGAAACATTATTTAGGCTGGTCAGCATATCCTAATGTCCCACTATCACCAGCCACAAAAATAAAACTTGGTAAGTGATTCACCATATTTTTTCCACATTTCAAAACAGCTTCCAACCTCCAACCTCCATTCCATAAGTTTCTCTCATCTCTAACTTTCTTAATGTTATAGGTTCATAGGTAGGTACTAGGCTATTGGTCCAAGGGCCTAAGTAAGCCTAGCCAACAAGTTTCCCTGGCTTACGCCACCCAAGAAAGTTAATTTCCTGTGCCCCTATCCAGCAGAGCCACAGAAGTGAGCCCATGGTGTATTTCCTATTTCCCATTCACTCATCAAGATTTTTCTTGAAAAGTGCTAATGAGGAACTTTGCTTGACATAGATGGGTAGCTTGTTCCAGAGTATAGGAAGTTTCTGGGACAGGAATCTATCCCTCCAGCATGTCCTGTTTATTGTGGTGACAAGGTTTAGTTCCCTAGAGCATGTAGCTTGGAGGGATTGGGATTTCTTTAGGTGTAGCATGTCCAACAGCTCTGGGTTTAACATAGCTTTATATGTTAGGCAGAGATCTCCTTGGAGTAGGCGATATGCTACAGAATAAAGCTGGAGTTTTTTGAGATGGTCAGTGTAGGGCATCTGTTTGAGGCCAGTGATCCTCTTTGTGAGGTACTTCTGTGGCCTTTCCAGCTGCTGCAGATGTCTTGTGAGGTATATTCCAAAAGGGGCATTGTACTCTATAATGGGTATAATGAATGTCGAGTAGAGGGGAACAATGACCTCTTTTTTTCTAGATGAGAACCCTTTTATGATGAAGTGTGCCACATAGAAGGATTTCCTGACTACTGTGGTGATGTGATTATCAAAGGAGAGACTACTGTCCACCTGGGTCCCAAGGTCTCTTATCACACATTTGGCATTAAGTAGACTGCCATTTATGTGGTAGTTCATGGGTACAGAGTTTTTACCAAAGGGGATAACAATGCACGTTTTGGCATTGAGCTTGAGGCCATGCCTCTTACACCAGGCATCTTTCTCAGTGAGGCCCTTCTGTAGGATGTCCACATCATTTGGGGACTCGACTATGGCTCCTAGTTTGCAGTCATCTGCAAACTTCATTAGCTAGAGGCCTTCTGTGTTTGCCTGTACTTCAGAAAAGTAGATACCAAACAGGAGAGATGCCAGGACTGAACCCTGTGGCACTCCACTTGTCACTGCTTTGAGGTCAGATTTGGAGTCTGCAACTTTTACAATGTGGGTTCTGTCAGTGAGCCAGTTGGCAACCCATCTTGTGATGTAGGGATTTATACCTAGTTTAGTGAGTTTAGCTATAATTCCAGAATGCGGGATGGTGTTGAAAGCCTTGGTGAGGTCAAGATAGGCTGTGTGAACCACCTTACCCTCATCTACGGCTTTGGTGACTGCCTCAAAAAAGTCGATCAGATTCAGAGAGCATGATCTGCCTTTCACAAACCTGAACTGGGTGGGGTCCAGAGTTTGGAGGCTACCAATGTCTTTGTTTATGAGTTCCATGATGATATGTTCCATGGCCTTGCAGACCAGGCTCGTCAGGCTAATAGGGCGATAGTTCCCAGAATCAGTGGTGGCTCCCCCTTTGTGGAGTGGGATAAACGTTGCTGTGTGCCATTCAGTGAGCACAAAGCCTGATGTGAGACTATGATTGAACATGGTGCTTAGGTGGGGAGCCAGTTTATTCTGAAGTTTGTGTAAAACGCAGCCTGGGATGTTGTCCAGTCCCATGGATGCTGTGTTTTTGGTTTTAGAGAGTGCAGCTTTTACCTGCATAGATGTGATTACAGGGACTCTGCATTCTTCCTGTATAGATATGGGCCCTTTAGGGGTAAGAGGAGGGTAAAGTTAGCACTGAACCTATCTGCCAGGATGTTGGCAATATCAATATCAGTTGGTTCTGTAATTTCATGTTATTATGCTGTAACTCAGAACAGATCTGGGTGTTGCCATTGAGATTCTTGACATAGCTATAGAATGCTTTATGGCTGCCCTTAGAATCAGTGGTGATTTTTGTTTTCATAGCTAGCTTTGGAGGATCTTATAAAGGATCTCAGCTTCTTACTGAGGCTGACCAGGGAGCTCCTCCACTCATGGGATTTTACTCTCTTTTGCAATAGTTTCTTCCTTTTGTTGTAGAGTTTGTTTATGGCAGGGGACCACCAGTTTGGCTTCCTTTTTTTGGAGGATAGCATCTTGGTTCTGTTTGGGATAGTACGATCCATGCACTCATGTAAGTGCTTATAGAGTGCATTTGTGTAGGATTCAGCAGTCATCACTGTATTGTCCATCTGCATGGGTCATGAAGTTCACCACTTCTGTCTTAAGAAGCATGAAGTTGGCTTTGGAGAAAGTGGCTTCCTTAATGGTGGGTGGGGGCGGGATGCGGATATCTAGAGTGATTAGCTTATGGTTGGATCTGACTAATGAAGAGTTGATTTCAGGTATGGAACACCTGTCACTCATGTTGGTAATGACTAGGTCTAAGATATTGTTGCCCCTGATGGGATTGTGGATAAGTTGATCCAAGGCATTGGAATTTATGAATTCCAGAAAGCGTTGAATGAAGGAGTTGGTACATGAGTAGTTTTTCCAGTTAATGGTGGGGTAGTTGAAATCACCTACTATTAGGGTATTTGGTTGAACCCTAATATTTTTCAGTATATCAAGAAAAGAGGAGTGGGAAATCCTGGGGCATGTTGGGGGATCTGTAGCAAGCTACAATTTGGATTGCAGTTTTGCCCAGAGTTAGTTGCACTTGGATAACCTCGGATGCCTTATGCTGTGCAACTAGCCTGGAGGTGTGGATATCCTTAATGAATATGGACACACCTCCACCTTTGATGTTCTGGTCCAGGCCGAAAAGTGTGATATGAGTTATAGCCTGGTAATGCAGGGGTGCTCTCTAGATCCTTGAACCAGGTCTCAGTCACTGCACAGATATAGATGTTCTCCATTTTAAGGAGTGCCTCGAGTGAGTGCATTTTGAGATTTAGACTTCTAGCATTGAGTAGCATTACCCTCAGTTTTTGCTTGCCTGTTCCTGTTATGGTGGTGAATTTGTCACTTGAACCATGCCTAAAAAGGCACTATAGGTGTGGCAAGAGCCTTAGCCAGTATCCGGAACCCCATGGGAGACAGGTGCAGGCCATCTCTGGCAAAGCATCGTGGTCTGTCGACCATGTCGTCCCAGGCAGATAGATACTGGATCCCCTTAGAATGACACCAGAAGCTTAGCCAATTGTTGAAGTCAATTATTTTGTCCTTATACTGTGGTATCATTCTGGGTGATGGCAGGATACTACTCAGGGCTAGGGTCATACCTGCCTGGGCTACAAGATCGGTGAGCTCTTCCATGTCTCTTTTCATGTAGTCCAGGGAGGTATGCCTCAGGTCATTCACACCAACAAGGACAATGACAGAGTCATATTTGTACTTGTTGTGGAGTGACCTGAGTGCATTATCAACACTTTCACATGATCACTACATGTATTTTGTACATCATCTTCCCCCAGTTCATCAGTTCTAAACTGCAAAGTAACATTTTTAAATATGAAAGACAATAAGTAACAGGAACCACCAAAAAGTAAACGCTCCCAAACCAATCTCCATAGTAAAACTTGTAGAAATAAAAACAAAGTATGGGAGCAGACCTATTCAAAAAAAAGTTGCATAATGGTGATGTTCATTCCACGAAACAAAAATTTAAGTCCACGAAAGTCCATAAAAATCAGAAGGGCTTTTATTCCATATACAAGACAGGTAAGCGCTTTCGCCAGAAGGCTTTTTCAAACCATTAACAAAAAGCACAGGAAACACTATACCTTATATAATTCATCAATTAAATATGCAAATAAATAATGACATCACTACAATGAAATTTAAAAAGACAAACTAATATAAAAGTTTAAAAAGACAAATATAAAAGTTGATGCTAATGTATCAAAAATGTATATACCATATTTTCTATACTACATCAACATACTTTAAAAACAGAAATTACAATAAATAAATAATTTAAAGTACATGTAATCTCACAACTAATCTCCTATTCTTTAACACGAGCTTGATTGATATTTTGTCATTCAAGCCTGGGTTTATATGTGCCCTAAGTTTGATGATCCATCTCATTTCAATTCTTTCTGTATAGTTTCTAACATCTCCACCTCTCATACTAGGTGTGTTAACATGAAGAACCATACATTTAAAAATATGTGACTCATCCATTTCATTCACATGTTTAGATAATGCATTAATACTAGATTTAATACGTATTTGATATAAGTGTTCCCTGATTCTATCCCTAAGCCTTCTGTCAGTTTTACCGACATAGAAGGCAGGGCAGGAACTACATTGAGTAAGATAAACCACGTGTTCTGTATTACAGTTAGCTTCCACATTAACTTTAAATGATTGGGAAATAAATGGGTGGACAAACATAGTGTTTTCACATATAAACTCACAAAAATTGCAATTATTGCATGGAGAGGTGCATTTAGACACTAAATCAAAGCCATATGAATAGGAAGTCTTGGGATAACAGAAAGTTCTGTGTAAGTTCTTCTTATTCCTAAATAAGAAGACATGGGTGTCACCAACAACCTCTCTAATACATGGATCAACAGTTAAAACCCCCCAATGTCTCCGAATAATATCTTTCACATTTCCAACATCATATGTAAAAAATAAACAAAATTTTTGGGCAGAGATATTCATATTAACAGTATATGTTAATTCCTGTCTAGCTTGATAAGTATTGATGCCCCTATCCAAAAAATATGGACAAGCCATATCAGATCTATTTTGTATGACTGCTTCAGTCCCTTCAAGAATCTCATCAAGTCTATATGACCTAGCCAACAATCTCTCTTTTAAATCAAACAATTCCTTTTCATATCCTTCTTTCGTAGGGTTAAGCCTAGAGGCTCTGATGGCTTGTCCTTTAATAATGTTTTTAAAAACATATCTAGGATGCATGCTCCCTTTTTATAATAAGGTATTTTTATGGCAAGCTTTCCTGTGAACTCCAGTATTTAGCTTGCTACTACCCAACCTCTCAATTGTAACAGTTGAATCGGTCATGGTAAACTTTAAATAGGATGTAAGGGAATTCACCTCTTCAAAAAAACATTTTAACTGTCTGTTACTACCCATCTACAGGAAAAAGACATCATCCACAAAATGTTTGTAGAAAATAATATATCTCTGGAACATAGGTAGAGCAAATAAATTCTCCCTTTCCCAATAAGCCATGACCAAGTTGGTGCAGCTATTGGCACAAGAAGTGCCCAAAGCTATGCTATCTTTCTGAATATACAAATTTTCATTAAACAAAAAGAGGTTGTTCTCCAACACAGTTTCCAATAATGAGCATATTAAATCCACCTTTACAGGACTAAAGTCTGTCTGTTCTGTTAAATAATTATGAATACAATCAACACCTTCTTGATTTGGAATCACAGTAAAAAGAGATTTATTTAACATCTAAAGTTACTAAAGCAAAATAGGCATCATCACTAACTGTTTCCATTCCTGTATACAAATCTAATAAAAACTGTTTTGTATCCTTTAAGATAACAGAATTCTCATCCACTATGGGTCTTAACAACTTTTCTATGTAAGTTGATATAGATTCAGTAACCCACCCTCTACCTGCCACTATGGGTCTCATGGGAGGGTGGAGAGGATCTTTATGAACCTTGGGCAGGCCCTGAATAGTAGGTATTAATGGATTGTCAACCCTAAAAAAATGTATATAGCTCTAAACTGATTGTATGGCTCTTAACTAAGTCATCCAAAGTATCATAAAGCTTTAAAACACAGTCTTGGATATCATCAATTTGTATAATTGAGTAAAATCTACTTTCTGCAAGCATTTCAGTCATTAATTGATTATATTCACACATATCCATCACTATAACAGGTCCACCCTTATCTGCTGGTCTAATAATAATATTGTGGTCACTTCTAAGTCTTTGTAGAGCTAACTTGTGTCTACGTATCAAATTGCCTTTTCTTTTAACACCATCATAATTGTGACTTGAATTATAAATATCATTCTCCACTAATTTACTAAAAACATCCAATAAAGTATGATAATTGGGATTGCATAAACTTGGTTTAGTATACTGTGGAACATAAGAGGCAGAGGTATTCTTGCCAAATTGTAATTTCAACTGTACATTTCTTATAAATAACTTAGTATCTGTAATAGCATCTACTATGTCACTATTAGTTGTAGGTATAAAAGATAGGCCCTTGTTCAAAATTTCCAATTCATCCTTATCTAAGGGTCTGTTGGAAATATTCCATACTATTGTGGTGTTGTCCATTCCCACATTCTCTTCAATGTTGGGCCTGTTTGTTCTCCCCCAGTTGCTTTCCAATTTTGCCTGCCCCTGCTCATTGAGCGACTTCTTCCCCTCCCTCGAACATCGGTTACTTGGAAACGGGGAGGGTGAATTGGTTCTCGGGTAATATTAGTTACAGTTGTCTTCCTCCTAACCACAGGTCCATGTGTAATAGTGTCACTGTTCACAGAAGTAGACAAAGTAACAACAATGTTGCTAGTCCCCAATTCATTAGTTGAAACATTATTACCAAAAGTGTTGTCAGCAGAACTGTCGACATCACTTTGACTACTACTAATAACATTAGGCATTCGTAAGTTATTACATACATTCATTGCAAAATTAGTGGCAACATTATCATTATGGCCAATATTTCCATTTACATTAGTCCCTTCACATGAAGCAGAAGTTATAACATTGTTGGAGTTAGTAACAGTCATATTACTCATTACAGAGGAATTTTCAGAGTAGGAGGCAGTCCGATTATTATTTCTGCCTCTTCCTTCCACTTGGCTCTCTATATTACTGTTGTTCCTCGGCCAAGTAAAGACATGGCCCCGTGAAAAATCACAAACGTCTCTCTGTAATTTATGCTTCTTCTGTTCCAATAAATGTTTCTCAAAAAGAAAAACATTATCAAGCAAATGTTACATTAAACAGTCTACTTCAATACATGGAAATTTGGCAATTAACATAGCTTGTTGTTCCTTTATTTTAACTTTTAAACTATTCTCTTCAGGCAGAAAACAGTCATTCAACAGTAACATATAGTTTAGGCTCAACTCAATATTTAACTGTTACCAATGATAAAGCAGTTCAGGATAAGCATTACCAGTAGTTGGCATCTTTATAACGGGAAGACCTCTCAGTACAATCCTTTTCTGTATACAAGCTTCAAAATGGTACTGTTGTATCTGTAAGCATTTCAGTTTTAGGAAGTCCATCTCGAGCTGGTCAAACACTTCTGTTAACACAGCTGAATCAAAGGCAATAGGGGTGACCTCATTTCCTGTTACTGGTACCTTGTACGTTTATAGCGGGTTCTCATCGCCTGATAAACAGTTCAGGAATCTATTTCGATTCAAATTCTCAGTTGCACAATTGATGGGATTGTATGGCAATTCCACAAAGTTGTCAGTTAACTCTGCTATAGTCTCTTGGTGGTCCCAGTACAATATAAGTATATAAGTATATATAAGTATAAGTATAAAAGCTAGACAGGAATTAACATCTACTGTTAATATGAAAACCTCTGCCCAAAAAATGTTCTTTATTTTTTACATATGATGCTGGAAATGTAAAAGATATTATTCAGAGAGATTGGGGGAGTTAACTGTTGATCCATCTGTTAGAGAGGTTGTTGGTGACAACCCTGTCTTCTTATTTAGGAATAAGAAGAACTTACACAGACTTTTGTGTTATCCCAAGACTTCCTATTCATACGGCTTTGATTTAGTTTCTAAATGTACCTCTCCATGCAATAATTGCAATTTTTGTGAGTTTATATGTGAAAACACTATGTTTGTCTGGTTCTACCTGACTTAGTCGACAGCGTAGAACACCAACAATGGAATCCCGAACTCCAGAAGATCGACAATGAAGAAGACCGACGCGAATCGCGAGTGCCAGAACATTGACAATGCAGAAGACCGACACGACGGATGACAACACTGACGCCGAGGATGCCGACATGGGAAAAGGCTGTGTGAGTATGCGGTAGTGACGGACGTTAGGGTGCGAGTCAGGTAAGTGTGGATATTGACGGTCTGTGGGGATAGGGGTGGGTTAAGTGAGTTAGGGTTAAGGAGCGGGTTAGGTAAGTGTGCGGTAGGGATAAACTTTGGGATAGGGGCGGGTTAAGTGAGTTAGGGTTAGGGAGCGGGTTAGGTAAGTGTGCGGTAGGGATAGACTTTGGGTTAGGGGCGGGTTAAGTGAGTTAGGGTTAGGGAGCGGGTTAGGTACGTGTGCGATAGTGACGGACCTTAGGGTTAGGGTTGTTGATAGTTGTGTATGTAAGGTTTAGTGTGGGTTTGTAAGGATTTTGGTGTGCTTGTGTTGTGTGTGTGGTTTGTGGAATGGGGATGTGTTTTGTTTTTTATTGTTGTTATTGTGGTGTGTGCAGTGTATGGGGTTTCGTGTTTGTGTACCGTCGGTTATTTCATTGTCGGGTATGTGAGGTTTCGTGTTAATGCACTGTCGATTATGTGGTGTCGGTGTTGTCGTTGTCGGTGTTGTGTGGTTTCGACTATGTCAGGTAGAACCATTTGCCTACCCATTTACTTCCCAATGGTTTAAAGTTAATGTGGAAGCTAACTGTAATACAGAACACGTGGTTTATCTTGCTCAATGTAGTTCCTGTCCTGCCTTCTATGTCGATAAAACTGACAGAAGGCTTTGGGATAGAATCAGGGAACACATATCAAATCTGTATTAAATGTAGCATTAATGCATTATCTAAACATGTGAATGAAATGGATGAGTCACATATTTTTAAATTTATGGTTCTTCATGTTAACACACCTAGTATGAGAGGTGGAGATGTTAGAAACTATACAGAAAGAATTGAAATGAGATGGATCATCAAGCTTAGGGCACATATAAACCCAGGCTTGAATGACAAAATATCAATCAAGCCAGTGTTAAAGAATAGGAGATTAGTTGTGAGATGACATGTACCTTAAATTATTTATTTATTGTAATTTCTGTTTTTAAAGTATGTTGATGTAGTATAGACGATATGTTATATATATTTTTGATACACTAACATCAACTTTTATATTAGTTTGTCTTTTTAAATTTCATTGTAGTGATGTCATTATTTATTTGCATATTTAATTGATGAATTATATAAGGTATAGTGTTTCCTGTGCTTTTTGTTAATGGTTTGAAAAAGCCTTCTGGCAAAAGTGCTTACCTGTCTTGTATATGGAATAAAAACCCTTTTGATTTTTATGGACTTTCGTGGACTTGAATTTTTGTTTCGTGCAATGAACATCACCATTATGCAACTTCTTTTTGCATAGGTCTGCTCCCATACTTTGTTTTTATTTCTACAAGTTTTACTACGGAGATTGGTTTGGGAGCGTTTACTTTTTGGTGGTTCCTGTTACTTATTGTCTTTCATATTTTCATACTTATATTTTACTGGGACCACCAAGAGACTATAGCAGAGTTAACTGACAACCTTGTGGAATTGCCATACAATCCCATCAATTGTGCAACTGAGAATTTGAATCGAAATAGATTCCTGAACTGTTTATCAGGCGTTGAGAACCCGCTATTAAAGTATGAGGTACCGGTAACAGGAAATGAGGTCACCCCTATTGCCTTTGATTCAGCTGCGTTAACAGAAGCATTTAACCAGCTTGAGATGGACTTCCAAAAACTGAAACGCTTACAGATGCAACGGTACCATTTTGAAGCTTGTATACAGAAAAGGATTGTACTGAGAGGTCTTTAAGTTTTAAAGATGCCAACTACTCGTAATGCTTATCCTGAACTGCTTTATCGTTGGCAACAGTTAAATACTGAGGTAAGCCTAAACTATATGTTACTGTTGAATGACTTTTTTCTGCATGAAGAGAATAATTTAAAAGTTAAAATAAAGGAACAACAAGCTATGTTAATTGCCAAATTTCCAAGTATTGAAGTAGACCGTTTAATGGAACGTTTGCTTGATGATATTTTTCTTTTTGAGAAACATTTATTGGAAAAGAAGAAGCATAAATTACAGAGAGACATTTGTGATTTTTCACGGGGCCATGGCTTTACTTGGTTAAGGAACAACAGTAATATACAGAGCCAAGTGGAAGGAAGAGGCAGAAATAATAATAGGACCGCCTCCTAGTCTGGAAATTCCTCTGTAATGAGCAATATGACTGTTACTAACTCCAACAATGTTATAACTTCTGCTTCATGTGAAGGGGCTAATGTAAATGGAAATATTGGCCATAATGATAATGCTGCAACTAATTTTGCAATGAATGAATGTAGCAACTTACGAATGCCTAATGTTATTAGTAGAAGTCAAAGTGATGTCGACAGTTCTGCTGACAACACTTTTGGTATTAATGTTTCAACTAATGAATTGGGGTCTAGCAACATTGTTGTTACTCCATCTACTTCTGTGAAGAGGGACACTATTACACATCAACCTGTGGTTAGGAGGAAGACAACCATAACTAATATTACCCGAGAACCAATTCACCCTCCCCCTTTCCCGATAACCGATGTTCAAAGGAGGGGAAGAAGTCACTCAATGCGCAGGGGAAGGCAAAAACAGAAAGCAACTGGGGGAGAACAAACAGGCCCAACATTGAAGAGAATGTGGGAATGGACAACACCACAACAATATGGAATATTTCCCACAGACCCTTAGATAAGGATGAATTGGAAATTTTGAACAAGGGCCTACCTTTTATACCTACAACTAATAGTGACATAGTAGATACTATTATAGATACTAAGTTATTTATAAGGAATGTACAGTTGAAATTACAATTTGGCAAGAATACCTCTGCCTCTTATGTTCCACAGTATACTAAACCAAGTTTATACACTCCCAGTTATCATCCTTTATTGGGTGTTTTTAGTAAATTAGTGGAGAATGATATTTATAATTCAAGTCACAATTATGATGGTGTTAAAAGAAAAGGCAATTTGACACGTAGACACAAGTTAGCTCTACAAAGACTTAGAAGTGACCACAATATTATTATTAGACCAGCAGATAAGGGTGGACCTGTTATAGTGATGGATATGTGTGACTATAATCAATTAATAACTGAAATGCTTGCAGAAAGTAGATTTTACTCAATTATACAAATTGATGATGTCCAAGCCTGTGTTTTAAGGTTTTATGATACATAGGATGACTTAGTTAAGAGCCATATGATCAGTTTAGAGCTATATAAATTTTTTAGGGTTGACAATCCATTAATACCCACTACTGAGGGCCTGCCCAAGGTTCATAAAGATCCTCTCCACCTTCCCATGAGACCCATAGTGGCAGGTAGAAGGTGGGTTACTGAACCTATATCAATTTACACAGAAAAGTTGTTAAGACCCATAGTGGATGAGAATTCTGTTATCTTCAAGGATACGAAACAGTTTTTATTAGATTTGTATACAGGAATGGAAACAGTTAGTGATGATGCCTATTTTGCTTTAGTAACATTAGATGTTAAATCTCTTTTTACTGTGATTCCAAATCAAGAAGGTGTTGATTGTATTCAGAATTATTTAACACAACAGACGGACTTTAGTCCTGTAAAGGTGGATTTAATATGCTCTCTGTTAGAAATTGTGTTGGAGAACAACCTCTTTTTGTTTAATAAAAATTTGTATATTCAGAAAGATGGCATAGCTTTGGGCACTTCTTGTGCCAATAGCTGCACCAACTTGGTCATGGCTTATTGGGAAAGGGAGAATTTATTTGCTCTACCTATGTTCCAGAGATATATTATTTTCTACAAACTTTTTGTGGATGATGTCTTTTTCCTGTGAACGGGTAGTAACAGACAGTTAAAATGTTTTTTTGAAGAGGTGAATTCCCTTACACCCTATTTAAAGTTTACCATGACCGATTCAACATCAAGGATTACTTTCCTGGATGTTACAATTGAGAGATTGGGTAGTGGCAAGCTAAATACTGGAGTTGACAGGAAAGCTTGCCATAAAAATACCTTATTATACAGAGGGAGCATGCATCCTAGATATGTTTTTAAAAACATTATTAAAGGACAGGCCATCAGAGCCTCTAGGCTTAACCGTACAAAAGAAGGATATGAAAAGGAATTGTTTGATATAAAAGAGAGATTGTTGGCTAGGTCATATAGACTAGATGAGATTCTTGAAGGGACTGAAGTAGTCATACAAAATAGATCTGATATGGCTTGTCCATATTTTTTGGATATGGGTATCAATACTTATCAAGCTAGACAGGAATTAACATCTACTGTTAATATGAATACCTCTGCCCAAAAATGTTTTTTATTTTTTACATATGATGTTGGAAATGTAAAAGATATTATTCGGAGACATTGGGGGGTTTTAACTGTTGATCCATGTATTAGAGAGATTGTTAGTGACAACCCTGTCTTCTTATTTAGGAATAAGAAGAACTTACACAGACTTTTGTATTATCCCAAGACTTCCTATTCATACGGCTTTGAGTTAGTTTCTAAATGTACCTCTCCATGCAATAATTGCAATTTTTGTGAGTTTATATGTGAAAACACTATGTTTATCCACCCATTTACTTCCCAATGGTTTAAAGTTAATGTGGAAACTAACTGTAATACAGAACACGTGATTTATCTTGCTCAATGTAGTTCCTGCCCTGCCTTCTATGTCGGTAAAACTGACAGAAGGCTTTGGGATAGAATCAGGGAACACTTATATCAAATACGTATTAAATCTAGTGTTAATGCCTTATCTAGACATGTGAATGAAATGGATGATCACATATTTTTAAATTTATGGTTCTTCATGTTAACACACCTAGTATGAGAGGTGGAGATGTTAGAAACTATACAGAAAGAATTGAAATGAGATGGATCATCAGGCTTAGGGCACATATAAACCCAGGCTTGAATGACAAAATATCAGTCAAGCCCATGTTAAAGAATAGGAGATTAGTTGTGAGATGACATGTACTTTAAATTATTTATTTATTATAATTTCTGTTTTTAAAGTATGTTGATGTAGTATAGAATATATGTTATATATATTTTTGATACACTAGCATCAACTTTTATATTAGTTTGTCTTTTTAAATTTCATTGTAGTGATGTCATTATTTATTTGCATATTTAATTGATGAATTATATAAGGTATAGTGTTTCTTGTGCTTTTTGTTAATGGTTTGAAAAAGCCTTCTGGCGAAAGTGCTTACCTGTCTTGTATATGGAATAAAAGCCCTTCTGATTTTTATGGACTTTCGTGGACTTGAATTTTTGTTTCATGGAATGAACATCACCGTTATGCAACTTCTTTTCGCATAGGTCTGCTCCCATACTTTGTTTTTATTTCTACAAAATTTTTAAATATTTATGTTACTACCAGAAAACAAATAGTTATTTCACAGATAAATGTCTTTTTTGATACACATTTTCAGGAATTTTATCATTAGTCTTATCAGTTTCAAATTTTAAGTCATAAAAGGTATTCGTCCCTATATATATAGAAAGATGAATTTTTTGAGCTTTAAAACCCAAAACAGTTACTAAGTTGTCCCATACATAATATTTGTCTATTACAGTGTTGTTTTTGTTCTTATTCTCACATTTGGTCTTCTATTCTTTTTAAAAGCAATTTTACTTACAGTTTGTTCCTACTGCCCCTTTTTGCCTGATGTCACTGCTGCATATGCTTTAATTAATGCATTCCTTGCTGCCACAAAACCAGACTCCTTCTCAGTTTGATTCTACTTCCCTCTTTTACTTTTTGGCCTTGCTGCATTCTCTGCTGCCACATACCTGGTTCCTCCTCCACAATATCATCCTTAGCATGTCCAAAAAAAGTGATCTGCCAACTCACCCTATGAAACAGCAAAACTGTCATATGGGTCATTATGCCCAATTATTTTCAACAGAACATTGTCTGCAAGCCCTCCTGTCACCAGTTCTGTTATCCACACCACTCCAACAGATTCACTTACTTCATTCACTATCAAAGCAGCTAAGCACTGCTCATTTGTATCATCTACCACACAGGAGCCTTTACCTGTATTCAAATACACATATTGAACAAATTTTGTCCAAATTCTCATTTTCTACCTCCAAACATCCCCTAACTCTTCTCTCCTGCTCCATGCTACTGTTTCCCTTAGGCCTCTTCCTTGATTCTGTAGGAGCTCTCCATCACCATTTAGAAGCTCCAAGGAATAGCAATTCTTTGTTTAAAAAAAATTTACAATACTATTTACAAACTTATATATTTATACATTTACACAGTAAACAAATTTGCATTCCTCTCCCTTATTGTCATGTAATTGTAGATATCTTACTTTTCACTAGTATGTTAAATTTGTATCTTCATTATCTTATTTGCCCCCAACTCCCTTTTCTACAACCACCATCTAATTTTCCTTAAAATTACAGCTAGGCTCCATTTACCATTAAACATGATTTAATTTAGCCTTTCATTCCAGAGGTCCACATAACATGAAATAACCTTTTATCTATTTTACTAACATATTCCTTATTTTATGGCTATAATATCCGTACATAATCATATCCATATTCATTTCCTTTACCTCCTTTATATTTTCAAAGAAATTTTGTTCACACAATTTTCCCAAAACTTTGCAACCCGTATACATTGTAAGTTTCTTCCTTACCACAATATATGCAAACTCTTTTACTGAGTTTTATGTGGCATATTTTCTTTTCCTGGTAATTTACTAATTACTAATCTGCATAAATATATTGACATTCTACTTGCTTATTACACTATGCTTTTCATACTTTTATAGCTTTAACTTTTTCATTTGCTAGCTCAGCCCAAAAATTAGCATAATACTGTATCATAATATTTTTATTCTACACTTTCCTCACATTTTCTATTTCATCAAAGTTTATATTGCATAAAATATTTTTTTCTTGATAACATCGCATTACTTCATTTAAATATACTTTCCCTCTTTTGAACATGTTAACATATCCCAAATGCTATTTATATTTGCACTTTAGTAAATTTACTAATAACTTTTAATTTTTATAATTTATCCAAAACAAAACATTATACCAGTTAAAAGAAGTACCATAACAAAATGGGTTTATTAATCCTAAACCTATATCTTCCTTGTCCATGTATAAGAATCCTCTCTTTACTGGATTCACTCTTGAACCCCTTATGAAATAAGCAATTACTTGTAGTATTTCTTTTTCATAGAATATTGGCAACATATAGGCACTAGCTAAATATGCAATCTTTCCCAGTATAACTGAATTAATCAACTAAATCTAGCAAATTGTGTGTTTTTTTCCAAAAACAACAAAGCTCTTTTATTTCATCTAATATTTTATTCCGTTGTTCCTCAGTAACAGTTTTACTCCAAAATCGTATTCCTAACACAGAGATTTATTTGACTGAGAAAGATACTCCTCCTATCTTTACTATATTCCCCAATCATTTACATTTTTCTTTATTTAAAGTCATACCTACTATATTTAAACATTGGTGTATATAACATACAACTTATTTCATCCAGACTTTGTTTCTCTTAATCAATATAATATCACCTGCCTAAGTAAATATGACTGGAATTTTTATGCCTTCAATAGTAATATAAGTAGCATCTCTAAGGTGCACATTTATATCTCTGACTAATACATTCATAACTAATGTGTCTAATATCCTACTAATAGGACATCCCTGACATATGCCATACTTTTTATCTGTTTCTTTGCTTAACCATCCATTCACTAAAATTCTTACCTTATTTTTATTATATGCAGAATAACATGCTTTCTTAATTTTCTTAGTAATATTATACTCTTCCATAATTATCTACAAAAGTTCATATTTTACAGTATTAGAAGCTTTACTGAAATCTCCTATCATGATCTTGGTCTCATCAGTACTGTTTATAATATCATCCACAATTTTCCTTAGTATGAATAATAATTCCTGACATCCTTTTCCCTTAAAACAATATATGCTATTTCTGCAATACTTTTCACTTTACTTTCCATTCTGTTTTGAATTGTTTTCGTAAAAATTGTATACACTGTATTATTCAGTATTGCAGGCCTCCAATTTTCAATTTTATTTTTATGTTCCTTTATTCATACAAATTTAAGTAAACCACTGCATAAATCTTTATACAGAAAACATTAATTTAACCACTCATTCATAACTTTTAAGAAGCATTTTTTCTGCCAAACCATAAAATTATTATAAAATTGTTATCCTATACCATTTGATCCTGAAACTGACTGCAAATTAACTTTTCTAAGTACCTTATCTAATTCATATAAGGGAGTCTAATTTTCCAAATCATTATTTTCTTGTTCTGTCAATTTTTTACATGATATTCTTTTTTGTACTTTCTATTTTGAAACATTTTCTTAACATAACTTATTGTGCTATTCATAATTTGTTCATGAGATCTTCTTACCTCTCCTCTGTCCTATTTCATTTATCTCATTATACTAGTACTCTCTTTAACTACACTACACAAATAAGCTGATACTTCTTTTTATCTTGCAAATAATATCATTGCTTAAATGATAATTCTTTAATTTTCTCTTGATTCTTTTCATTAAGTCTTTATCAGATAATATTCTCGATCATTTCTTCCCAAATCATTTAAAGTATCCATAAACATTGTTTCATAATTAGTTTCTTTCCACTTTTCTTAGATCTAACTGCCATTCTAAAATTTATTTTTATATTTTTCTTTTAAAGCTAGCCACCACTTCTACCTGTTTTTATAAAACACTCTAGTAGAAATGTGATATTTCCATAAATGCATACTTATGTTTTTTTTCCATTTTATCCCATAATTGTTCATTTATTCTTTTTATTCCTTTTTTGAATCTGATATACTCCTTATTTTCTTGTATTTCTATCCATATGGCTGACTGATCTGGAAAGTCTGTTACAGGTGTCTCTCCCTGAGCTATATTTAAACATTGTAATTTAATAAAGTAATCTCTTTCCATCTTATATATATCTCAACTATATGTTCACAAATTCTTATTCCAGATCTTTAAATTGCCACATTTTATAACTTACAAAATTTTCATCATTTATTTTAATTTTTCCTCTCAAATCACAATTAAAATCTCCTGTTAATATAATATTCATATTATTTACCACATAATCCAAAATTGTATTAAATAAATGTTACCTTTCATTATTTGTAACATAGGCATACAGTGCTATAATTCTCTATACCTGATTATACTGTCTGAGATCTACAACAGTTAATCTTCCCACCATTGCCAATGTTATGCTCAATATTTTCATTGACATTCTACAAAGCACAACTATGCCTGAATATAATTAATTTCATAGGTTCCGTGTTGTATATCCTCCCCAAAGTTTCTTTGTAATCTCTCTTCTTGTGTCACAATTCTTATGTCAACATCACACTTACTATACCAACTAAGGATGCCTATTCTTCTATTTATATTTTGATACTATTTACATTTACTGATATTACTCTAAAGTTGTCGTTATGTCTATGTTGTAGCTTACCAGAAATTGTGTAAATTTGAAGTATTTATCTCATTTACATTATCAATTTCCTTTCTTTTTCTTGCTTACACTTATACCTTTAAAACTTTCTTTTTCTGTTTCTTACTCTTTTGTCAATAGGATTCTATTTACTTTTCAATAATTTTCAGTGTATATCTTCCTCATCAGTTATTTCAGAATCTTGTTCTATATTACCTTCTGTTCCATTTTTCTGTTTATCCTTATCTTTATTTTACCTTGATTTTTCTTCCCTACTTCATCTTCACCTTTTAATAAGACTGTTTCTTCTCTTGGTTTACTCACCTCACTTTTATTTCCTTCTGTAGCCTTTTTTTCTCTAGATTACAATCAATCCATAAATGCCCATTTTTTACATTAATAACATTTCAATTTACACTTTTTAGCATCATGACCTGTTTTCCCACAAATATAACATTTCCTCTTATCACAGTTACTTATCAAATGATCATGCTTTCCAAAGGAAAAACATGTTTTTGCTTCCTCCCAATATTTTATAATGCCACTGTTATCCTCTACATTTATCATACTAGGCATATTAACATTTTTACTTTTCCATTTTCAGTAAATATGACAGTCTCATCCCTGAGTCCATAATCCTCTGTTATCATAGACTTGCTAATGTCCATAACTTTTTTACAAAGTTTGCTTAAATGCCCCTTTAAAGTCTCTTTTTCATCTTCAGTTCAGAAATGAACATGTATTTTCTTTTTGGTTTCTCTGTGAAATGCTTTAACTACATAAGAATTCCATGGATTATAGTTTTATTTTTTCTTATCATACTCTTCCCCAAAAACTTTCCAGAATAAAACAAATTTCAAAAATAATGTCACAAAATATCTGTTTATGAATAAGAATAAAAACTATTACCTATTGAACCTTCAGTCCCAAAGGGGGCATTAAATTATCCCAAAAGTCATACCTGCACATTCCTTTTTCTTCTTTGTTCTGAATTCTTACCAAAAATGTCCTTTGATTGTTGACATTGCCTTTCCTCTCTTCATCTATCATCACTTTCCCTGCAGTTTCTTTAACAGTCTCTGCACATGATTTCTTTATCTGGCAATGCTCTTTCAAAATAGCTTTTCATTCCTCTGATTGAATTTTGTCCATAATTTCATCCCATAAAAGATCTTTTCTACTCTCTGGCTTAATCATCACGAACAATTCACCCAAAATATCATCCTGCAACCTTCCTGACTTGATGGTTGTAATAACGCATCCATCATTGTTTTGAATGTTTGCTTCTACTGAAACAAATTCTACTGAAACACCTCTTCAGAATCTTTTAAAGCTTCAAATACTGCACTGAGTTTTATCTCTGTGCTATCTGCCCTCTTGGATCTCCTTGAGTACTGTTCTTCCAGCTGCCACTGCACTAGGAATGGAACAAGCATTATCTTAATGAGTAGGGGAAGTTCCTTGGTGCTCTGGACAAATTTACCCTCAGTAGTATAAATACCACCTCAGGTCTCATCTGAAAAGAGGCTACTAACCTAGTGGGACTAACAAAATCAACAAAGGATAAATAAATATAAAAAAGGATCAAATACTGTAACTATTTAAGAAAAACTGTACACACACTGTTTTCTTATCTGACACTAATTAAACACCTTACAGCACAAACATAGCAACATTTTGCTATCTTACACATTCAGGCATCCCACACCTTTGACAACTCTTTAAACTATTAACAGTTGAAGCTAGAATTTTCAGGTCCCTGATCTTGCATCACTTGTTTTGACTTGTTGTTTCTGTTTTCATTTACTAATGCATGTATATGTACGGACTGACTTTCACCAGAATCCTGTTTCTGTATATTCTGCTTCACACCACTCTATTAATGCAAAAAAAAATTGTAAAGGCATATCATCTGCGGTTGACTCGATGCTAAACCAGAAGACTTGATTTAGATAAGCTAAAACCATTTTCAGATTCCTAACTAGAACCTTTGTTTTCACTTCTTCCACATTATTAGTTCTTTAACAAGTTTCTGCAACTGTTTGCTAAATAAACTGGTTGTTTTGTGTGAAATCCGCATGAAATGCTTTAACTGCAACATGTATTGCAAGTTTTGATGCAGCTGTCTTTTTGAGTGACCTGCCCATACATAATCTGTATATATGTTTGAACTGCAGCAATATTTTTAACATGCTTCTGCAGCTTAAAAGGTAGATACTCCCCCTCCCCACTTACAGACTTTTTAAACTTAACTACAAATTTTTGTTCATTAGAGAACTGAAATTTATCATCAAATTAAAAGATTCTGCTTGAATCCAATGGAGACAAAACCTTGCAACAAAAATTAAAGCTGTTTAGCTCTAATACATCTGCCAAAAAGTGCTATCAGAAGCCACACATCAAATGTTCTTCAGTACAAGTAAGACAACACTGTTAAATAACCTAAGTAGTTTTGGAAGCAAATAAACCAAGTGTCAGAATATTCCTGGAATATGAGTCTTAACATCAATGGTACCCTTAAAGCCCCTTCCGGCCATCCATCCCCAGACAACTGCTTGAAAGAGTTCACACACCTCCTACACACTGCAACCAACAGACCTACTTCTTCCTCCAAATCCCTGTTCTTTATCTCATCATTCTACTTCTTGAAATTGAAACTAAAAGACAATGATGGACTTTTAGACCAAATTCCCTATGATACACCTTCAACTCTGATGCACCTCCTACTCTGATACACCTCCTACTTTGATACACCTCCTAGTTCTGATGGTCTTCTCTCCTGGCACCCTTAGGAGAGCACTTCACCAAAGCTTGACACATTTGATTGTAGTCTTCTGCTCAGTTCTCCATCAGCTATTTAGATTGGTCTAAATCCTCATGACTTAAGGCTTTATTTACCAATCAGAGCTTCAAAGGTAAAATAGGGCAACATTCTTCTCACCTAACACCAGTGTCAAAAGGGAGAACTTTTGATCTCATTATTTTTCAGCTAGTTGATAATATTTCACAGCTACCAATCGTCTTATGTACAGATGATATTAGCACATAAAAATCCAGCCTATCCCATGTCACAATCAAAAGTCATTTGGAATAAGATATAAACCAACTCACAACCCTTCAAACAACAACAGCAACAAAATACTTCTCAGTGTGATAAAAAAACTAAGAATAATGCTTGGCACCCAATAAAAATTATATTCAGGACCCTCAAACTGGCCCATTTTGCATAACCACAATAAACCCACCAAGTAAACCAATAACTTCTGATACCCAAGCATCTGGCTTTATCCTCAGCTTAATTTCCAATAGCACTTACTTACAATAAAAGTCAAAATCAGCAGATATTTCTGGGCTAGAACGATATCATACATTCTTGCAGTAGAAGAATGAAGCGCACTTTGTAAAAGTGCATGCCTCACTTAGCTGGAATATGGTTTGCTCCTGCATACTGTCATCTCAAAGAAAAAATATTCTACCTTGCAATCCTTCTCTAATCAGATATGCAGGTTCATCATACTCTCCCCTTAAAGGGAATGACACTGTTGTGAGACTTCTAAAACAAGCTTGTTACCAGCAAAGTAAAGGGCACAACTTTTACTAAGTGCAATTCTGCATAAGCTCCATAATTTAGAACCATTTCCATACCTCAAAGTCCAGATAACAGTTAGAACCTCAGAATATTAGCTCTACTCTATTATTCCAAATGGACCTTATATTTTATCACTTTCCACCACTCATAGAGCATTTATTACTAAATTATTATAAATAGTTTAAGCACTGTGTTTTTCTACACAAAGAATGTTTCCCACACACAGAAAA
Organism: Protopterus annectens; assembly: GCF_019279795.1. Classification (NCBI taxonomy): domain Eukaryota; kingdom Metazoa; phylum Chordata; order Ceratodontiformes; family Protopteridae; genus Protopterus; species Protopterus annectens. The sequence continues at coordinate 822,190,126 of NC_056732.1, forward strand.
ATACATCCTAGTATTTCTTTACTTTTTTCTTATAAATAGCCTCTGTGTTTGGTTCTGATCATTTTTTGTAAGCCTGCATAGCTGCTTTTCCTGTTCCTATCATATAAATGTAAACCCTGGATAAAACTGAATATTTTCCTGTTAATCAGTGCTCCACTGAGGTAAAGAAATTGAAATAAATAAATATGCATGCATACATACATATATACATAAATATATGTTTTATATTTTAATTTAAATTTTAAGATGTCATAGGTATACTGATAATGACTGAAAAACCCAAATTCCAATGTTTATGCAGTAGACACCGAAAGATTGATTTTGCAAATTCTGACACACTACCATGCAGGAGCCGATCAACAATCCTGGTTCATGCAAAACCTGTAAAAACAAAAACAATAGTTTATTACATCATTTTTTACAGGCAGGAGGCAAGTCACTGCAACCCCACATCCCCTGCAAATTAAATATACTTATCGTACACTTGTCAGTCATCTGTTTAGTCAATCAAACTTTTTCAGTTAAATAGATTTTGACCAAAGATAGTGTTGACCAAATTCTGCCCACCCATATACATGTACATATATATATATATATATATATATATATATATATATATATATATATATATATATATATATATATATATACACACACACACACACACATACATACATACACATATATATAATACATATACATATACATATATATATATATATACACACACCCCCACATGCGCACACACACACACACACACACACACACACACACACACACACACACACACACACACATATACATCTGCAACCCTTTCTTCTCGTTTTCCACATGGAGTTGGGCTGTCACTTCAATAGTGGCAATCATCATATATATATATATATATATATATATAGAGAGAGAGAGAGAGAGAGAGATGTCTTTTTCGTCTTTTCCCGGTTAGGGGTCGCCACAGTGGAACTCCGGTCCGCTAATGATTGGTAGTAGATTTTTATGGTGCCGAGTTGTCAGCCCGACACCCAACCTTCAGCGAAGATACAGAGTATAAAATAGATACAGAGAGCACTTGTTTTAGCTTAAACTGTTGTCAGTTCTAGGAAGAATCAAATAAATCAGTAACGGACTGTACAGTGGCAGGTGAAAAACAGCATCAATTGAATTTTACTAAGTAATAGTGAGTGTTATTGCCTCTACTTTTGGTTCTTTAAATAAATGTTATGTAGATTTGTTTCACCTTTTTAAGAGTTCAAACCAAGCAGTTTATAATACACAAAGATCTCTTCCTCATTGAAACAATTAGTGTTAGACTTCTACTGTTCCCTTGGCAACAAGTGGAGGTAAAGAAAATGGTTTGCTGTTCTCTCTCTCTCTCTCTCTCCCTTTCTCTGTCAGTGCTAAGTAATTCCCCAGTCAAGCTTCTCTCGGCAAAAGATGAGCAAATAGCAAAACAGTTTTATACACTTGGTAGTGGAAGCTGCACAATAAAGGAATGTTTTTTAAAAACATTTAAAACAATTTCAGGACAGCTCACTTCCTTTTTCACTTTCATGTTAGCAGCCTAGGCTTTGCCACTGATTTGTGCCAGTGGATTTGCAGCAAGTAACAAACAGGCAAGAGTATCTGTTTACTGTCAAGTTTTCACCTGACAAATGTCAACATTTTACAAATAGGAACATAATAGTAGCAGTCTGTTTTATATACTTTCCCTCAAGTGCCCAGAAGATCCACCCAAGTTCTTTAAATGCAGACCTTAGTTTAGTAGTATAACAAAAATTGTACTGATGTTGTTGTGTAGGCAGTATAACACAGATACTGGCAAAACAGTCATTAGGCACAACTGTGAGATAAGAATTTCAATGAAAAAGTATTTTACTGCTGTAGCAGATGGAATGCCAGTGAAATACCAGTTAAAAAAATCAGGTCTCTCCCTGCTGAAGTATGTTAAGAAAAAAGATTATCAAACAGGTTTGGATCTGGACCAAAACTTCCAGAGTCAAAATCTCAGCTTTAAGCGCTGACCACGCTTTGTTTCCTTCACTACTCATAGTGTAAATGTAGTTCCCAATTTCTTAGGAATGTCATGGCATATTTCACCCAACCTTGGCATACTCTCTGTCTCTGCTGAACTCTCTGTGGACTCCTCCAGTGCACTCTGCTATAGAACTCTAAGACCCAACAAAACTCTGCAATTATTCAGCTACAGGCCAATTAAATAGGCAGCTGAATTTCCCAACTTGTTTAAACAATAACCTTAAAGGGCTAACTAATCCCAATACCCTAAATACTGTTAAACATAGACCCATAGACACTACATAGTGGGCATCACCCAGTAACATCATCATGCTATGTTATTATATATATATATATATATATATATATATATATGGATTCGTATCACTTCACTGAAAGACCATTTCACTGAAACCCATTTCACTGAGACCAAATCACATAAAGTTAATTTCACCTAAAATTCATTTCACCTAAAACTCATTTCACTGACAAGTAGTACTCTAAGTCAAGTCAAAGGTCAAATGTCCTTTTCCCCACTGTAGTGTGATACTGGTGTTAGTATATATATATAGTTAGGTGAAGTGTGGGAGGCACAAACCCCCATATTGGGGGGTGTGGGGGGCGTAGCCCCTCACTTAGTTGGGTTTTACCAAATAATGCAAAACAAAACCAGACAACAGAAAACCAAATTAACACTACTACCACCAGGATTGCACTATAGTGGTGAAAAGGACATATACCTTTGACTTGCCTTAGAGTACTACTTGTCAGTGAAATGAGTTTTAGGTGAAATGAACTTTAGGTGATTTGGTCTCAGTGAAATGGGTGTCAGTGAAATGGTCTTTCAGTAAAGTGATACGAATCCATACACACACACACACACACACACACACACACACACACACACACACACACACACACACACGCACACGCACGCACGCACACACACACACGCGCACGCACGCACACACACACACACACACACACACACACACACACACACACACACACACACACACACACAGATATGTGTTCATCAGTGGCAGTGACTAACATTGAGCAGCTTCCCTGCCCCCCGGAGAGGTGGTTACTGACTTGAAACTGTAGTTTTATTGGCCACTAAGGGTCATTTCCATAACTCCTTCATTTGTCCTCAGAGGAGTGGTTTAAGGCAGTAACTTGTAGTTTATTGGCCATTTTGGGTCATTTCCTGTCTTTTCCAGCCCCCTGCTATAAAGCACGCTTTAGCGCGCATTAGCGCCATTTAGCCCGATTTAGCGCGGAGCTGCCACTGTTGCACACTAGGGCAGCGCCGGTTAAGCAGGTTTAAACTATTCAGGCTACCTAAAGTCCACTCTTCAAATTTTCCCTTAAAACTACCTTCCTCGAACTATACTACTGATCTAATCAGCTTATCCTATAATTAAAAAGATCATCTCTACTTGACTCCAAGTAGACTATTCTCTATCTGTTAAACGTAGCACTTGCTCCTACAGTACTTATTACCTTGATACGGCACTCTTGTCATAGATAGTACCCCAAAAGGCAACCCCCATTTCTCGGTCAGCCACGCCCCGGAATCTTTTTAAAGTTTTTTGTCTATTCCTTCTAGCATGTCGAGGGATCAGTTGCTAGTGTCCTCTCCTGCTCAGCTGGTTAACCTGGGAATATTGAGGCAATGTTACAATTGCCTCATGTACACAGACAACCCTCTCCTCCTCCCACAAAACACAAATACATGAGAGATGCAACTATACGGCCAAACTGGAGGCTGAGCTCTCTCAACATAGGACTGGCAAGACCAGTCAGGAGGAGAAGGTTACCACACACACTATAGACCCAGTCTCACATAGTACCATTACAACCTCAAATCATACACATAAACACACAAAGACATACTCGGAGGCTCTGATCAAAAATCTACCAAAACAGCAGAGGCCACCAAAGCAGACACCCAAACAACCACCACCTCAGAACACAACACCTGCAACACATAGACCTCACAGTCAGAGTGTCAAACAGTCACAGCCCTTAAGGCCAAACACAATGCCAGACACACTAGTCATTGGTGACTCCATAGTCAGACACACTGACGCCCCGCTCACCAGACTGAGTAAGGAGAAGGTCACAGTAAGCTGCCTGTCGGGCGCTAGAATCCGCCACATAACGCAAGCACTCAGGTCTCTCAACAGCAGGTACAAATATGACTCAGTCATTGTCCACGCTGGTGTAAACGACCTGAGACGCACCTCCTTGGACTACATGAAAAGAGACATTGAGGAGCTCTCTGATTATGTAGCCCAGGCAGGTATGACCCTGACCTTGAGCAGTATCCTACCTTCACCAAGAATGATGCCACAATACAGAGATAAGATGATCAGCTTTAACAATTGGCTTAAACACTGGTGTCATTCAAAGGGGATCCAGTGTCTGTCTGCCTGGGATGACATGCTGGACAAGCCACGCTGCTTCAAGGGACGGCTTGCACCTGTCACCCTGGGATTCCGGACATTGGCAAAGGCTCTTGCCACCCCATAGTGCCTTTTTAGACAAGGCTCAAATTCTAAACCTACCACCCTAGAACACAAAAAGGAAAAACTAAGGGTAATGCTGCTCAATGCCAGAAGTCTAAATCTCAAAATGCACGCACTCAAGCCCTTCTCTGTATGGAGAACATCGATGTCTGTGCTGTGACAGAAACCTGGTTCAAGGCTCCTGAGAGCACCCCAGCTATCAGGTTTTACCTCATATCATGCGTCCGCCCCAAAATCCGGACAATACCAAGAAAGGAGGAGGGGGTATCCATATTCATCAAGGACACCCACACCTCAAGACTGGTGGCAACGCATGATGCATCGGAGACCATCCAGGTGCAATTAACCATAGGCAAGACTGCTCTGCAAATTGTAGCATGTTACAGGCCACCCTCACAAACTCAGGAACCTCACATGGCCTTCCTGAAAACACTAGAGGGGATAAATGTATCACCAAACACCATCATACTAGGTGACTTCAATTACCCTAATATAGACTGGGAACACTACTCAAGCCCAAACACCCTAGCCCAAAAGTTCCTGGAATTCATAAACTCAAATGCCATGGAACAACTAGTCACCATCCCCACAAGAGGAGATAACATACTTGATCTCATCATCACGAACATGGGAGCACAATGTTCAACACCGGAGGTGTACCCCTCACTGGTGAGATCAGACCACAAACTAATCTCGCTGGAGGTCCTCATCCCACCCCCACCTGAAATAAAAAAGACCACAGTAAAGAACTTCTCAAAAGCCGACTTCACACTTCTAAAGACTAGTGTGGTCTCCTTTAAGGCCCCCGAGCCGGCGGAAAACTGTACTCAAGCCGTTGAATCACTTACAAATGCCTTCTACCAGCACCTACAGGACTGCATGGATAAGGCAATCCCAAGCAAAACAAAGACTCTTTGTACCAAAGGCAAGCGTCCAGTCTGGTGGACCCCAGCCATAAACAAACTCTACAACAAAAGGAGGAAGCTACTACAAGATAGAGCAAAATCCTTAAAAGGTAAGACACCCTTGATCACTATAAGTAAAAAACTAAGAGCTCTCATAAAATCATCCAAAGCAAATTTCGAGAGAAAAATAGCTAAAGACTCAAAATACAATCATAAGGCCTTCTTTAGCTATGTTAGAAACCTGGGAGGAAACTCCCAGATATGCTCAGAGCTAGTTCAAAATGATGTGAAGATTACTGATCCTACAGACATTGCCAACATACTGGCTGACAGGTTCAGTGCAAACTTCTCCCCCCCCTCCCCCCCAAAAGGAGAGATATCTATACCAAACGATTGCAGCCCCCCAAACATCTCCAGCGCCCAAGTGAGAACTGCTCTCTCCAAAGCAAAAAACACAGCATCCATGGGACCTGATGGTGTCCCCGGCTGTGTGCTCCATGAACTCAATGAGGAATTAAACCCACAGCTAGGACAGCTGTTTAATCAAAGTCTTACCTCTGGATACGCACTCCAGGAGTGGCCCACTGCAACTGTGGTACCACTTCACAAAGGCGGTGCCTCCACCGACCCTGGAAATTACCGGCCCATTAGCTTGACAAGCCTTATCTGCAAAGCCATGGAGAGGATCATAATGGACCTCATAAATAAAGACATAGGGAATTTGCAGACTTTGGATCCAACCCAGTTTGGCTTTGTCAAAGGCAGATCATGCCTTTTAAACTTGCTTGACTTTTTCGAAACAGTCACCAAAGCCATTGATGAGGGAAAGGCAGTCCATACAGCCTACCTCGATCTGGCTAAGGCCTTCGATACAATACCCCACTCGGGTATCATTGAAAAACTCATCAGCTTAAATGTCAACCCATACATCACAAGATGGGTTGCAAACTGGCTGAGTGACAGAACCCACAGGGTCAGAGTTGCTGGCGCCATGTCAGACTCAAAGCCTGTCACAAGTGGTGTCCCACAGGGCTCAGTCCTGGGCCCACTCTTGTTTGGCATCTACTTTTCTGAAGTACAAGCAAACACAGGAGGGTTATGGCTGACAAAGTTTGCAGATGACTGCAAACTGGGCGCCATAGTAGAAAACACATCTGATACAGATATCCTTCAGAAGGGTCTCACAGAAACGGATAACTGGTGCCAGGGCCACGGCCTAAAGTTAAATGCCAAAAAATGCATAGTCATACCCTTCGGGAAAAACAAGGTTACCCCTAGCTACCAAATAGGTGGCAATCCACTGAGCACAGAAGAAGTTATCAGGGACCTGGGGACCCAGGTTGATAGTAGTCCATCATTCGACACCCATGTAGCTAAAGTAGTTAGGAAGACCTTCTACATTGCCCACCTTATCATGAAGGGATTCTCATCTAGATCAAGGAAGGTCATAGTCTCCCTTTACTCATCACTCATCAGACCAATGATTGAGTACAATGCCCCATTCGGAATGTATCTGACCCGACACTTGCAGCAGCTGGAGAGGCCACAAAAGTTCCTCACCAAAAGGATAAAGGGTCTCAAAAATCTGTCCTATGCTGCCCGACTGAAAGAACTCCAGCTCTATTCAGTCGCTTACCGCTTGCTCAGAGGTGACCTTTGCCTAACATACAAGGCCATGTCAAACCCAGATTTGATGAATATGCTTCACCTCAAAAATCTAGATCCATCAGATCCACAAGGGCGGAGACTTAAACCTTGACACGGCTATTAATAGGACGTGCTGGAGGGATAGATTCATCACCCAAAGACTCCCTATGCTGTGGAACAAAATCCCGGTACATGTGAGGCAGAGCACCTCGCTGGCCTTGTTCAAGAGAAATCTTGACCAATGGATGGGAGATCACAGATATACCCCAGGGATAACCTCAGTGTCACTGCTCGACAGAGGCACAGCAAAATAATGGGTATAGTTCCCCATACTAAAGGGGTGGCGTAAGCCACAAAACGATGGGCTAGGCTTGTAAATGCCCTCGGGCAGATAGCCTAGTATGAACCTATGAACCTATGAACCTATATATATATCATATATGTTATATGATACATGCTCCACTGTGGAAAAGTAAAGCAGCTGGGACCACTGGACTGCCAGTCTTATAAAAATGCAGTTTATTATATACGAATGAAATTCAATGCAGGCTCTTCCAAACAAGAACAAAGTATTGTGGCTAAAGCAAAAGCACAGGAAGTATCTTCAGCTCAGTCTTATACTTCTGGGGAAACATTCTTTTTTTCTAGGCTTCTGTTGATTCCCCTGCCAGGCGCAGTTTCTGCTTTTAGGTCTTCCTTCACTTTGGTTGAATCCACTGGAGGCTGGTGACTACAAAGCATGAGGGGAAGCTGCGATACTAACCTGAATGACTGGGGCTAATTAGAATGCTGATGGGGGATATTGTGGCAGGAGAAAAACTGTTTAACTATGATGAAACAGTAGTTGGAAGTCAGTCACTTTCATTTTATATGTCGTGCAAGTCTAAAAGTGATCAGCTAAGAGATAATAATAACAATTATAATAGTAGCCACAGTAATACAGTTTAGCTTGTTTTACTCACACAAACTAGCTCTACTGAGCCAGATTAATGACTGTTTATAAAAAACAGATGCAATCAGTCACTGTCATCTACATATTACATCAGTATTTCCTTCTTTCTTTCTTTGTTTATGTATTGGCATTTGTTTACCAGGATAGTCCACTGTGCCATTGAGAGCCCATTTTCAGTGGAGGCCCAGGGAGAAAAGCTCCACAAAACTGACCATACAAGAGAATGTTATAATAATTTACAAAGAAAATGTATAAATTTGAAGCTGACATTTAGACTAATGTAAAGATACAACAAATGTCTGTTGGGTACAAACTAAATACAAAATCTAAGTTGTAACATAAGAGAAAACATTAAACAAATTGTATTAAGCTAGAGCAAAAAGTGTAGTTAATCATCACCAGACATTTAGTTATTGAAGAAGGAATATCTTCATAAAGTAGAAATAGTCAGGATATAGACAATGGAACCCTCTATCTACTCATTATAGCCACTTTACTAACTGTATACACCTCGGATATCTGAATGTGACCAAATAATAATAATAATAATAATAATAATAATAATAATAATAATAACAGTTACAGGAATGAATTTCAGTTTGTTTTACTATAGAAATCGACTATTTAAAATGACTGCAGAGGTCAATCATCTTTATCTACTGTCTCTCTTGAATCAGGAAATTGCCATTTAAAACAAAAGAGTTCATTCACAATTATGGGGGAGGGGGTATAGGAAAATTAACTGTTTTATTGCTTTGACAGCTGTAAAACAATTAGCACTGCAACACAGACAGCAAACAGAATAAAGTGCCCTTCTAAGGAAATAGCTTAAAAACCATTAAGCATATTACTCTGCAGCACTTTTTTTGTTTAAAAGTGGGACAGAGTGAAATGCCCAGCAGCCATTAAAGCTATTTTAGCTTCTGTCACTACTTTGTAATGGCTGACACTATACATTGTTATGCTCAAACACAAGACTAGAGCTTAGCAGTACTTAAAAGTGGCTAAAAAAGCTTGTTGAATACCTTCCTGATGATAGAAAGGTGTTTAACAAGTCTGTCTTTTCTTCAAATTCAAGCTTAATCACAGTTCTCCGTGTGCTATATAGAGGAGTGTAATCAGAAGCTGCGGTGGTACAGCGGTAGAGGTGTTGCCTCTCAGCAAGATGTTCTCCTGTTCGATTCTCGGCTGGAGTGCCTTCTGTGGGGAGTCTGCATGTCCTTCCCGTGGTTGAGTGGCCTCTGAAAGACATGCGTGAATGGGCATGCCTTCGCTTAAGGTTGGGCATCAGGCTAGCAACTCAGCACCATAAAAATCTACTGCCAATCATTAGCGGACTGGAGTTCCGCCGTGGCGACCCCTAACTGGGAAAAGCCAAAAAGACAAACAACAACAATCAGTTCTCTGATCGTAATGTGCATATTATGCATTCAAGACATGAATGCCAAGAAGTGAAGCTCAAGAGGTGAATCTTGACATCCATGTCAAGAACACATAGTTAAAGTTAATGATTGGTGACCCTATCATAATTCTTGTTAGTGCATGGAACTTTATCTGAGACCTTTTCTAAACAATCCTATCTTGGTTTGTGACTTACTGTGGAGTTGACTCATAAGAGAAGTTTTATTTGAATTTATACTTTATTTTTACCACTGTTTTTCACTGTTTGTAGGAAGGAAGGGATAGCTTGTAGACAATATTTATTTTGGTTTATATTTTGTTGTTTTACCTGTAATTTTCACTGTTAGTTGATAGAAAGGGATACGTTTTAGACAGGCAAGCTCTAGTCATCCCAAGGGGCCTAGTCAGCTATAAATTCATACGGACTGCAGAGAGGATAATCCAGAGTTTACGAAAAGAATCCTATCTTGGTTTGTGATTTAAAGTGGAGTTGACTAATAAGAGAAGTTTTATTTAAATGTATATTTTATTTTTACCAATGTCTTCATTGTTTGTAGGAAGGAAGGGATAGCTTGTAGACAAGAAGATTTACTTTCATTGATATTTTGTTGTTTTACCTTTAATTTTTACTGCTGGTTGTTAGAAAAGTATAGGTTTTAGACAGGCAAGCTCTAGCCATCCCAAGGGACTTAGTCAGCTATACATTTACTTAGACTGCAGAGAGGAGAATCCAGAGCTTATCTAAATAATTCTGTCTTAGTTTGTGATTTATTGATATTTACTGTTAAAAAGAAGTGTGACTGTGAACGATAGTGTATTGATTAATTTTGCTTTCTCCTTTGCATAAATATTGCACCATATCAAATCTCTTTTTCTTTCCCATGTCCATATTTTTTATTCAGATGTCTCCTGCTCCACCTGTTTCTCCTTACTTTAAGGACGCATCGTTCCATCATGCTGTGATATAACCTGTGTTAGACTTTCTACACTAAATCCTTCACTTCACAGATATTCCATAACTTCAGCCTTCTATTTTTTAACTTCTACTTTACTAATCTTCTATTCTACATTCCCCTTTTGTGCTCTTATATTTTTTATTGTGAAAATTTCCATATTTGGGTGCCTTTGCCTGCATTTCTCTTCAACTATCCTTGAAACTGCTTTTTTGTATTGATTAGATTGGCTTTCTCCTTTGCATAAATATTACACCAATATCAGATATCTCTTTCTTTCTTTCTTTCTCTCTTTCTTTCTTTCTTTCGTTCTTTCTTTCTTTTCCATGTCCATGTTTCTTTTTTATACCTTTCAAAAATCTCTAGGTTTTGCACTTCCTTGCTTGCTTCTTTTTCCATACGGCTCAAGTTTTCTTGGTCTATATAGTGTTTTTATGAATCTGTTGTATTAATGAACACAAATTTGCATGTGAAGATTTTGACAGTTTCTCTTGTGCAAACATTTTTCTTTCCGCTAATTTCTCACTTAATATTTTTGAATATCTTCTATCTGGAAATTCTGGCTTATTGCATAATGGCAACAATCCATAATTTATTTCTCATTTTCAATAGTCCATTCTATCATCTTTATGGTCTTTTTTGGATTGTCAGTTTTTGTGGATTTTGTGGACTACTATTTTCATCTATAATGGGGAGGGGGGAATCCTCCCCCTGAGACTGTCCTAACCCCATTGTACGAATGTTTCCATGTCTTGAGGGTTCTAGACTGTCATTTGTTCCAGTCCTGGCATCAGTGTACCACCAGGCACTTTTTATTCTGTGACTTGTCCACCCAGCTGTCTTTTTTATTTGTTGTCCTATTTCTGTCCATGATATATGCTATATAAAACACTGTCTATATATCAGTGTTGTCTTGGTGAGATTTTGTAAAAGCAAGGTCTACTTTGTGAAGGTGCTTACCAATGATGAATTCAGTTCCAGCAATACTACTGTCCTTTGCTTGTTGATTTTATCACTTCTCCATCCAGACTTTTCTGCATTATCCAGAATTGCCTATATGTTGTTTTTGATGTAGACCAAGTGATTGTAGCTGTTCAAGCAATGTGAACTATGCAATGCATTCTTTGATTACAGTCTGAGGTGGTTGGTCATTTCTTGATAAGCTAAGTGATCCTAGGTGTCTGAATTAACTTTACTAGCTCTATCAAGTAGGCTGTAGAGTGTGGGCAGCCTTATATTGACCAAATGGATTTCATTAACAGTGTTAATTGGCCTCATTCTTCAGGTAGTCATTGTTAGATCTAATAAGTGATTCTGTTTGTGGACAGCTGGGCTAACCAAAGAGTCATCTTTAGATGCATTAGTTCTGTTGTCTCGGTCTCTCTTCCTAAGCATGTCATCAAATCCTTATTGCCATTATAGTGTTGTCAGGTTTAATGACCTTTTCTGACTGTCTACCAGTACCTTAGTGGACAAAGCGGCCTTTATCTGATGTATCAATCTTCTTATTGCTTTAAATGGTATGCCACATGATTGTAATAGTAAACATGGTCATAGATAAACTAGATTATCCAAGTTAACTACACTAGCTGACCTTAACTTCCTTACCAAACTATCATCTCTGACCTCAGCTGATAATATTAGCCGTGATTAATGGTCTTAAAAAGTCCAAGTAGTCTTAGATGGACAAGGCTCACCTCATTAGTTGCCCCACACAGCTCATATTAAATGTGCTATGTACCTTTAAGTTATAAACATTCTGAATGGACTTCATGGTTGTGTAAAATAAGTCCTTAATATAGTGCACTATTCTTTATGGCTCAAACTGTCATATAAGGTACACAGCTAAGCTGTTCTTCTCTCTTATCAAGTTACATCTGTGTTTCTGTGTACAGATAGTGAATGTAATTCTTAGACGGACTTAAGTTTGGTCGATGATGGTATTTATGGTAGCTGCTGTAAGTCATAAATGTTGTCTCATCAGAAATCATTACATAATTACACGTGTGTAAGGTGAATTATTGTCCAGTTCTTTCCTTAGTGAGTATGTAAGAAGTTATGCACTGTCAAGCTGACAGTACATCTAGAAAGCTAGAAAGCTTTTGTTCCTGTGGGCTTGTGGGCTGTGGCAATTTTACAAAGGTGATTTATAGAATCAGGCAAGCTTTTTACTGAGGAAAGTCAATGATCATCAACACAGGAACATCAGAGCAGTAGCTGCACCAGGCTACGAAGAGATCCCCACTCAGTCAACTTCCAATTTTAGCTTCAGTTTATTTAAACACTTGAATGTAAGCACAATACAAGTTAAAATAAATAAATAAATCAATCAATAAAAACATAAATAATTGGTAAAACAGGTCAATATACATGAAACAACATGATGCAATAAAAGGTAAAAGTTTCACATGACATACAATAACTGAGAGAATTATAAATTAATCATAACTGAGATAAAACAAAAATGTTTTAAGTGAATGCATAAAGTCATTCAGCATTATGGAGGACTTGAGCTAATAATCTGGGAATAAACTGGTCTGCAAAATACGCTTGGAGGTTCCAACAAGAGAGAAAATACTTGCAAATATGAATCTTTGGAAGCCATCAGCTTCAACAAAACAGTGCCTTTGAAGTCACAGTTGTTTGAAGCATCATGCTTACTGTACAACAGCCAATTAAAGTCAGACATACTTTCAGCTTGTACTCAGTCCTCTATTAATGAAGAAGACCCTGGCCCTTGTACATGTGGCATTTATGAAGTACTGTCATTTGAGACTTCTACTGCTCTTTGATGGGATCTGAAAAAATATTTTGAAACTCCAGTTGATTTTTTTTTCAGGAACAAGCTCAGAAAAATCCATGAAATTGAAACAAACCAACAAAAAAAATACTGCAATGTGATGATAGATGCATTGCTAATTCAGAAATAGAACACTAACATTGAGGATTATGAGTGGTTCACTGATCATGACCTGCTTATTATGTCTTTGAGACATGGAAGCCAAGAACTTTACCTCAAGAGCAAAGCTCTAGATGTGAATCTTAGCATCTATGTCAAGATCACATAATAAAGGGTTATGATCAGTAACCCAGTCATAATTATTTGTAGTGCATGGAGCTTTACCTGTTCCATGTACTACTAGTCACAGAAAAAAAAAGTGTTTTGCTGGCTTTCAAAGCTGTAAAGCACTAGCAAGTTCTGTTACAATGATGTAAGAAATCTGTCTTATGTTTACACTCCTCTTACAATGCCTCTTAACTGGGTCTATATTAGTTTGGCAAAACACCATTTCAGCGAACACCTAATCAGCGACACAAATTCAGCAAAAATCATTTCAGTGATTTGCTGAATTTAGCAAGGACAAGAAAATACTTGCCTACAGCACAATGGACCAACATCTAAGCCAATCAAACTCACCCAAGTGGGGGGCTTCACCCCCACACCCCCCTTACTATATACTGTATACCAACACCAAGATCGCACTAGAGTGGATAAAAGGACAAAGTTGTGTAGTTGGCCAACTACTTCTTTGCCCTTGGTAAATTCAGTGAATCGTTGAAATGATTTTTGCTGAATTTGTGTTGCTGATTAGGTGTTCGCTGAAATGACATTTCGGCAAACTAATATAGATGCTCTTACGTGTTCAGAATTTCTCAGAATGTCCAAATTCCTCATATATTTGTCTGTTCTTCATAAAGTTTGTGGTTTTCTGGCAAATCATCGAGGACTGAAGTCATTAAACAATGACATACATTTGAGTTTCTGATTTTTTTATCTTTCAGAAAATGCAGGCTAAAACAAATCCTGTTGTTCTATAAACATTCTAGGTTTATAAGTCAGGGGCACATTACTGGCACAGACCACAGTCAGAAGCAAATCTGTTTTTAATTCTGACACAATTATTTACTGGTCAGTACTGGCAGATTTGACTGTCTAAAATTAGACCTGACCTTAGCAACTGAAGCAGGGGGTGTGTAACAGTTGTTAAGATTGGGTCTCACGCTATAGTAGCATGTACTGAAGTGTCTTTTATCTGGATATCTAGCTATTGGAGTATAATAACCACCATTGCATTGGGGAGGACTTGGGCTAATTACCTATGAATGCTAACATAGCAAATTATTGTCCAGTAACACAGCTCATTGTCTGAATACTGAAATGATGGACAAAGGGAAGGACAAATCCCAGAACAGGTAATTAAGCTATGAATAACTGGTTCATATAGATCTCTTCTGTAAGTCATTGGCATGCACATAACAAGAGAGGGTGTTTATTGTGTTCGTAATAACTTTGTGTGAATGACGCTGACATGTTTTACTGTGAAGAAATTAACATGAACAGTATAATTGTTATGTCATAACAATGATGTTACATGTATATAGCTCTACTAGCTTTAGTGAAATTAACACACTCCAGTAAGCACCTGGGGGGAGTAACATCAAAGAAAATACGTGTAGATTTGAAGATGAATCTGTTGAAACTATCAATCTCAAAAACAGGGCCTTTGAAGTCAGAAATGTTTGCTCTCTGCATGATCAGGCAGAAAATATTCAGAGTTTCTTCTGCTTGCCTCACTGTGAATGCAGACACCATGCATGTGTAGATAACTGTAAAGGTTATCAATCTATTTTATAAGTAAGTATATTAAGGCCCACACATTAAACAATTTAATGAAACTGTCAGATTTATGAGCACTTCTGCACGCTTCTATTGTATAATAACACTTTTGGAAATAATTTACACAGAACTGAACTATGGCACAGTAAGTTCTGTATTGTACAACAAATGTCTCTGAGTAACCATTGCATTACTAATGTGCAGTAAATATAATACATCACATTAAAGTAGTTTTGGGGGAACAACAGCAATAGACTGTTATGAAAATACAATGATACATTAACCAAGAGAACAGTAACTGTCTTTGTATAATGTATGATCTATATAAAAACAGCTAGCACAGTTTGTGTCTCATCTGCCTACCTTTGGTTTTCTTCTTCACTAACTGTAAAGGCACAGTGCATTCACATTAAGTAAAGACAGATTTGAAATACTATGTGCACATTTGTCATCATAGGTTTTTCCACAAAAACAAGTTTAGCAGGCAGAACTTCATAAGCCTGCAACTTCGCTCTTCTGTCTCTGTTCTCCAGTCATTACAGACAACGTGAATACCCATGGCGTTCTCTGATATCATGTAGTTTTCTTTTAGTCGAGTAGTAATGGTGCTTCACTTGTAAAGTAATTAGATTAAAAGCACATTCATGACCAGTGCCTGATACCTGACATACTGCACATAATGTCCCATATACTTGTTGAAAGACAAAAATGAAAAATACATTTCATTGCCACATCAAAAGGTCTTAAATGTGCTATGCTTTTTTTTCACTTGCAATATATATGCAGTCTATGCACAATTTGAACCAAGTTTTACTAAAACATGAAGGATCTGAGATAATTTTCTTCACTGGTAAAATTGCCATCCCTGAAATGAAGAAGTTATGTCTAATAAGTTGAGCTGATTAATGAATAAATAAAGAATTAGCAGGTCAGTACATTTTCCTAACAAGTCTATTAACTGCTTTGTTTTTAAATCAAAATACTTCACATTACAGAGTAAGCATAGCTGAAAAGTGAACCACTCACTCAACTCTTTGGGAAGAAAGTTGTTCTTTGTTTTCAACACACGTTTGTAAAAAATAAGAGTATGCTTCCATTGTCAGTCAATATATTAAAAGCTGCTAGTATGCTTTTGACTTCATCACTGAAATGAATGTTGTCAGCTAAGCATTGTGCCTAGGGCTTATTTATTTTGACGTGCAATCTAAGGTGGTTCTACTTTCATCAGTAAACAGCTTTGTAGTAGATAGTTTAATTCTAAATTCCGTCAGATTACTATTCAGAATATGAAATGTAACATAAATGTGAGGATTTTCTAATTTATTATGACAGCATTTGTGAACAGGGTTTATTTATGTTGACAGCAATTGTGAAAAGGATCACATTGTACCTTTCAACTTTCCTTTGCAGTGCTAAAACAGAACATCACCATTTCTCAGTGTTTTAACTGCAAAGTAGTTTTATAACCACCTGAATTCTTTGATAGGTAAGAAAACAATAACATACGTCTTTCTTTAAAGTTAGTATGCTGCACTACCCATGGCTAAACATTGTATAGACTAACTCTTAGCACAATGCTCATCTTTCTTACCATTGAGACATACTTCAAAATGACTATTCTACACTCAAAGTACAGTTTTAGCAAGCAGCTTTTCACCCCCCCCATTGATTGTTTTGTTTCTAAGTCAAAATCCTTCACATTTAGTTTACAGTCTTTTTATGCCTTGTATGAAATTGCTGTGCAGTGTTACTGGGATTTTCCTCATTGTTGTGTGACTGTGGATTTGGTATATATAAGTTCATGGGAGTGGAGGGTGTGCCCCCACCTCATGGGGGGTGCAGCCTTTCCTTTCTGCTTTCTTTGATGCTTATGAGTTATGTTTTGTTTGACTTAAGAAATCAGGGAACGTGTAACTTGTTCTGCAGTGACTCATAATAACACAGGTGAAACCTTCTAAGCAGTATCAGTACTCTTCTCTATGAGTTACACAGTATTGCTCATTTAGGTATTGTGCACAGTTTTTAACATGGCTGCAACAGCATTACATTGCTCAAACATCACTAAAACATCAAGCACAGTAAACATGGCCAATTTTTGCAAGAATAGCTGAAATTCTGACTAGTGAATAGACAAAAAATAAAACAAAAACAGACAAAGACAAATAGCAAGCTACACCTATCGCTCTTTTACTTGACTTTTAGACAATGGGCGACTGTAGATCGCATGTTGATTGGAGAACAAACATTCTCCAGCAGAGTGTTAATCTATAGGTAATGCCTGCTGAAAAACGAGTCCAACACTTCATGGCAACATATCAAGCTGCCTTGGAGTTCAGATTGAAAAAACATAACGTCTGACATTATTTTAAACTTGCTAAGCAGTGCTTTTGCTGTTTAGTGAGTGTAAAATAAAAAGAAAAAAAGAAAAGTGTGTGTGTGTGCGTGCATGTGTGTGTGTGTGTGTGTGTGTGTGTGTGTGTGTGTGTGTGTGCGTGTGTGTATGTGTGCGTGTGTGTATGTGTGTGTGTGTGTGTGTGTGTGTGTGTGTGTGTTTGTGTGTGTGTTTATATCTGTCTGTGAGTGTATGCATGTATGAGTGAGAGAGAGATCCAGCTCACTAAGCAGCACTTTTGCTGTTTAGCGAGTGTAAAAAATAAATGAAACAGAAAAAAAGTGTGTGTGTGTGCGTGTGTGTGTGTGTTGGAGAGAGTAAAGCAGCAGTTAACATATTTGGGTACCCCTCAACCATACCTGTCAACCTCTTGGCACAAGAAATCTGGACAGAGCCACAAATGACAAGGGGGAGAACAAAGGGCCCAAAATACAGATTTTACATATTGCTCTTATAAACATAGAAAGTTACTAGAATAGCAGGGTTTCCATTATCATGTATTTTCTGAAGGATATGAAGTCTGAAACTTAAATGTCTGTCATTATTTAATGACTTCAATCCCTAGTGATTTGACAGAAAACTACAAATGTTATGAGGAAAGGGCCAAACATAAGAGAAAAAAATCTGGACATTCTGCAAAAAGTCTGGACAGTTGAGAGATATGCTGTCTACACTTAGCTCAAGCTATGTGGATAAGTCTAAAATAAACAGGACAAAGGCTCAAAACAGGAACATATTTTACTTGAATATTTGTGTTAGCATGCATTTTCTGAAGCAGAGATGTGCATGTGAGAGAGAGAGAGGGAGAGAGAGGAGGGGGGGATCCACTACTGGCAGCAGCAGTAAAAAGATTTAAATACCTCTGGATCTTTCAGCTGAAGAAATTTGGATAAAGCCTAAAATAAAGGGGGACAAAGGCTCAAAAATAGGAACAAAGTTTAATTTTTGTTCTTATAAAATTACAAACTTGCTTAAATAATATTATTTGTGTTAGCATGACTTTTCTGAATAAAATAAAAGTCTGAAACTCAGATATATGTCATTATTTAGTAACTTCAGTCTCCAATAACTGGCAACAAACCAAACATTTTAGGAGTAAGGGACCAAACAATAAACTAAATACCTGGATATTTTTAAGTGTTATATTTTGGATGTAAAATGCTGTTTCCAACACCATTCACATATACTACAGAAAGTTTGAAACATTAGGTGGAGGAACTATTTTACATCAAAAATATATGGAAAAAATATAGTAATAAAAAAATAAATATGTAAGTGAAACACAGCAGTTTTACAAGACAGACAGTTCTCTAAGCACAATAATGCCCTTCAGGATGTGTGCTATTGTGGAAATACAGCCCTTCTGGGGTTGTAGAGGCCCTCTGCCTGCAGCATCGGACCTCAGAAGAACCCTGGGAGGTCAATATTTCCACAATAACACATACCCTGTTGGGTATTATTGCTTGCTTGATAACTATTTGTGCACTTCTCTTTTTAGCTAGTTATACCAGTAGAATCATTAAGGAAATATAAATAGCATTTCTTCTCCAACATGGGAGGCAGTAAGTGCAGAGGATAAAGGCAATGCATGAGTTTTTATCAAGCTACTTTCTATCTACCTGGGTTTGAGTCCATGAACTGTTGCTTACTGTATAACTTTGTGCAAGTCACTTAGCCAGGCAGTGCTCTTGGCAAACTGATCTATGCTTCTTAATGCCTTCCTGGAGTGCATGTCTAATTATCTATGAATCAGTGAAACAAATGTATAACCCCACTGTGCATTTAAAAAAGTCATCTTATATGATTCTTGCTTTAAATAATTAGTACGGTTTGCATTTTTGTGTACTTTTCAAATGCTAATGTGAAGGGGACTGAACTGATTATAGCAGCATTTCTCAAATGATGTGGACAAGTCTGGAAATACCTCTCAATCTGCAAACATTAAAAATAGGTACAAAGACCCCTGAAAAGTAAATACATCAAACCACAAAAATTGTGATAAATAATTAGCATAAAATGTGAATACCAAATAGCACATAACTTTTCACACTTCCAGTAGGAATATGAGATACTACTCTGAAACATGTTTAAATAACAGACAGTGACAAAAATGACAGAAAAAAATATCAGCACATTATCGAAGAGGCAGTATAAAATCTGTAGACTTTAATTATCTGTATTGCAAAAGTCTACTACACAATGTCATTTGTCCCGGTCCCCTTCAATAAACACATCACACTGAATGACATTTGACGACCTTTATTAATGTTCCATAGCTTTGATTACCAATTTATTTACAACTGGACATAGTATAGTTGATTCTAAACAAAGCATAAACATCCTTATAATTGTAATCAGGACAGCGTACCTGCTCATCCTGCCCAGTAAGCAGCGTCCATACCTTTGCTCGCTTACTTTACTTATAAACCTCTTTGTAATGTTAATCAGGACAGCGTACCTGCTCATCCTGCCCAGTAAGCAGCGTCCATACCTTCGCTCGCTTACTTTACTTATAAACCTCCTTGTAATGTTAATCAGGACAGAGTACCTGCTCATCCTGCCCAGTAAGCAGGGTCCGTACCTTTGCTTGCTTACTTTACTTATAAACCTCCTTGTAATGTTAATCAGGATAGCATACCTGCTCATCCTGCCCAGTAAGCAGCGTCCAAACCTTTGCTCGCTTAATAAACCATTCATCAAATTACCAAAATACCAACCAAATAAGCAGCATTCTTACCTCCGTTTGCTTACCTATTCAGCAAACTTCCTCCAGCTGCTCATTTCTTTCCACAAATCCTTGGAATAAACCTCCACACACCAGAGGGGGAACAGAAGAGGGCAAGCCTGCCCCTCTTCTCCACCAACCAGCCTGACCAGGCTGATTCCCCTCCCTTCTACCCAAAATTGTTCAACCAACTACCTCCCATAATGGGAAGGGTTAAGCCAAACATCATTTGGTGTACCCATCATCTGTAAAGCCCTTAGAATCCTGCATACCATCCCTGAAACATGCCATAATAAAACTAAATACAGTAGGATTACCCATGACTTCACTGTACCACCGGGACCTCCACTCCAAGAGAATACATTCATTTTAGCCCGCTTCCTTCCAGACACTAATCATGGCTCAACCTGAATGGAATGACAACCTATAGCCTGTCCCTGGTCTTTCACCTCGAAGGGTCTCTTCCCCTAAACTGAACACAAGAGCTGCAATATGCCTTAATAAGGTGATTACTCAGCCCCACATAGTGCCCCATTCTGGTGGCAAGAACATCCATCCTATCAACATGTCATCTTTCAGATCCCCTTTTCAAGCCACCACATAATGCCTTATAGCCTTCAGCAATCTGCAAAGAAAAGAAAAGAAATTCTATGTGCACCTACCCCAATAATTACTTAACATGGATGCACTGAAAAGGACCCCTGCCACTCCATCAAGTGTTTGCCAATCTCCCCACCAAAGTATGGAACCAGCCCCCTATTTTTTTTTTTTTTTTATGCTAAAACTCATATCCCCAAAAATAAGAGCCAAACTTGTCTAGCTTGTAATCATCACTGAGCCAGTAGCCTAATAACTTCCTATGACTCTGAGTGCTGTGATCCATGCCACCTACCTGAACCTCATCCACCTTAACGTGCCTTAATGAATACTAACTAAAATGCATTACCTGCAAACTCATCCAGCCCACTACAGGAACCGCAAACTCTTACCTATGGCCAATGTCTGTTGCTCCCTTTTACTATTGAATGCAAACACCCAAAAGCAGGGACAACATTCCAACATTGTTCTAACATACTGAACTGTAATTAAACCTAAGATCGCCAACTCAAATGCTTATCCTTCCCTGGCTAGCAGTGTAAATCCCCTACCAAAACTCAACTTTGAAATCCACTTACTTCAGTCAGTAACTGTTGCCACCAAGTGCTCCCCATGTGTAACATCCTTGCTGAACACTGCTTCCATCACCTGCAAATTCCCTGTGTATCACCACAGCTGGTACTCGGAACACCTCCATCACCCGCAAATTCCCTGTGTATCACCACAGCTGGTACTTGGCACACCACCATCTACAAAGAAAAGGACAAAAGTAAATCCTCTAATATGTAAAGAGAAGGCTCTACCTGATACCCACCTATTCCAAATTATAGCAGCAGCATTCCAAAGCTCCCATTTCCATCAGTAACTGTTGCCCATTTATAACCTCTTCGCTCACCACTGTTCCATCGTCTGTGAATTCAGTGCATCGCCACAACTGGCACTTGACACACCACCATCTTTCAGATCCTCTTTTCAAGCCACCCCATGATGCCTTCTGTCCTTCAGCAATTGCAGACAGTAACTGTCACCACCTTATGCTCCCCATGTGTAACCTCTTCGTTTGCCACTGCTTCCATCATCTGTGAATTCATTGTGGATCACCACAACTGGTACTTGTGACACCACCATCTACAAAAAAAAAGCCAAAAGTAAATCCTCTAACTGTAAAGAGAAGGTTCCACCTTATACCCACCTATTCCAAATTATAGCAGCAGCGTTCCAAAAAAACCCCCCATCTGCGATAAAGAAAAAAGGACATATAAATCATATAAAATACATAACGCACAAAGACATCTTCAAGACAGCCTATTCTGCCACCCGGGGAGGAATGTACCCCACCAAACACACTTGCGAGAAAGCAGCTATACTGAAGCTAAGCTAAGCTTCTGATAACTCTATCAAATACCTAATGTAAATTTTAGTATCAGTTGAGAATGTTACAAATAAACCCCACACATGAAGGGACATAACCTTGTGACGTAACCTTGTGATTCCATACCACATCCATTAGTGCACTGTGTAGGCCAAGTGAATATATTGTAAAACCCATATGCCTAACTCTCAACCTTCCATCTCCAAATGAAGAACACTAGCCACCATAATGTAGAACCAAGAGACAAAATGCAGAAAACTTAATAGCTTACTAGCAGTTTAACTAGGAAGATAGCTTCACTCAGCTTTGACCTAATTCTCTTGTGGTGTCGCCCTCAAGGGACACATAGGTCACCCAACTGATAAAGCCTCTCCAGACTTCTGCAGGTTATTCGGCCCATACCACACAGGTAATCCCAGGAAAGTTAAGACAAGAAGCCAGAGAGCTGATGAGTTTCGACTACATAACTGTTTCCAGATGATACGGGTACCAGGGAGAACTGGATTAATAAGACTGTATATGGTTCATAGGTAAATACTAGGCTAGCTGGTCTTGTGGGCCATTATAAGCCTGTCCAATTTTACTTTCAAAGATGAGAGTCAACAATGCGCCTTAATCATTATACCAACCCCCATGAATCAAATACTGTTTGCAAATAGGCAAAGGCCTTTACTCTAAACAATGCTTCACAAATATCCAAAGAAATTGCAGTAAGTGTTGACAGACTTCTTAAATCTTTCCCCATTCAACAAGGAGATTACAATTTGTTCACATACACTTCCTCTCCCTGCTATGCAAATCAGGCATGCTTATAAAAGGTAAAGCAACATTAAAATTAGTCTTGGTTATCTAATGGAGAATATAAAAACCTAAATTTTTGATTACTTTCCACTTACACTAATTACTCAAAAGCTACTATTCATCTTTTTTCTGTATTCCTTCTACATTGTGTTTGCTTACTCATTGTCTGTTTACTTATTTTGTGAACTTATAATATTTGAAAATTTGTGGTTTGATGTTATAAATTTAAAGCAGCACTCTTTGGAAACAGAGAAATGAACATGCAAATATCTTTGAGGTTTTATTTTGACCTTTGACAGACATTTTACAGTACATGTAGACCACTGAGATAGGAAAGCCCCTGCTTGATTTCTCTCTCTCTCTTTTTTTTTTTTGTTATTAAACTCCTGTATGCCTGCACAGCAAGAATATTCCCCCCGGGGCCTCGTCGCTTGCGGAAACCTTCTGCGGAAATCTGTATAGTCGAGAGGTAAGCTGAGTCTCACCTTACCCACACAAACACCACCACACACTCGCTTAAAGTGGGAGGGAGCACTCTGCTTTGAAAGCCTATATTGCATTACCTCATAAAATAAAACAAGTGGTGTAAGTCCTACACATCCCCCCCAAAAAAATGCCCCACTATTCCCCAATGTGAAATTAAACTGAAACACTTGCCTTCTTGTGTTCGTATCATTCACTCAATAACAATGCGGTTCAATTCAACAACTAAGATCTTCCAATGTCTCCGCTGCCAACCAACTGACCGCTCTGCCTCTACACCAATTAACTGCAGAGCAATCTCATTCATAGCTACTAAACTGATAGACCAATTTCTCTCACAAAGACAACTCATCCACCAATGTGGCAAATGAAAACAATGATGAATTATGAGCTCTCCAATAACTTATTTGTCAGCATTCTGAACAGATAGCCTGTCTACCTGACCACCCACGTTTCAGTTAATAAAACCTGCAAGCAAATCAAAATCTCTCCTTAATGCAATGACCAACCAAGAGAGGAGGTTCTCTATTGTCAGGGAAAGAAACTAAAATAATCATCTCTATCCAAACAGTCTTAATATACTGTACACATAGCAAACATAGTAAGCACTGGTAACCATTCCATTAGCCTCATTCATTGTCAGGCTCATTTCAAATTAAAGGCTTCCTCAGAAAAAAGGCAGAAGATGTTTCCATCCATTAGTAAACCGATCACTGATAAACCATATTACTGGCTTCAGAAGGACAGAGCTCATCAGGTTTGCACAATGTGACACCACCAACTCCATTTACTTGGTATTTATATCTCACAGTTTGCCCACCCACCTACTGTTGCTTAAATCTATACACACTTGCTTCTTGTATTCCACATCCACATATAAAAAAACCTTATCAGTATGGTAAGGTGCTTTTGCTTTACTAGCTGGTGTTTGCTTGTGGTTTGTGTGTGCGTGTGCATGCATGTGAGAAATACCCTAGTCAGAGCTGGCAGGTAAGATAACTTAACCAGGCTGAAACCCCCATACCTTATTTATAAGATACAAGAGCCTGAATCGTCTGTACCAAACTACCCATTTTCAACTACCCATTTTCAAGGATCTGTGGGTTTCAACGAATTGTGAGCTGCAAATAGCAGTTTACTACCGCTCTTGCTAAGTCTGTATTAAATGTGCAACTCTTTTGTTTAGCAAATAGTTGTCCGTATGTACACTGTCACTTGTGAATTAACAGTCAATCAACAGTCACCAGCAATCTTCTCATGACTGGCCTTCCATGCAACAAATGGCTTTATTATAATTTTAACTTTTTTTTTTCCAACGCCAGAGCAGCAGACAAGCTAACCTGACCCACAATTGAGCCGGAATGACTGCCCATATGTACTCTCATGTATCAGCTCTCCTCAAGAAGAAAGCGCGCCAACTCCAACCCCCCACTCATGAGTGACGACAAGGAGAAACTGCGACATACACATTCCCGGCACAACCCATTAGCCAATCTCCAAACACTTCCCGCAAAATATATGTACCTACTTCCTTCAAAAAATGTTACCTGCCCACCATAAAGAGTTTTCGCTGCTTGAAAAATCCGCAGCTTCTTCAGAAAAACTTAAAAACAAGCAGTGAAACTTTTTTTTAAAAAGGTTTAGAGGAAGTGTTAAAATTACATCACTTCCTGTTGAGAACCTCATGACAACACGCTCATACTAAAAAATACTAAAAGCGCTCCAAAACATTAAACGGGCGCAAAGTTAGTTTAATAAAATACCATTTTCGCTGCTTAGAAAAATCTGCAGCTTCTTCACAAAAAACTCCGTTAAAACAAAAAACCAAAACTTTTTTTAAAAGTTTTAGAGGAAGTGTGAGAAGTACATCACTTCCTGTTGAAATCCTAATGGCAACACGCTCATACAAAAACATTACTAGATGAGCTCCAAGGATTAAAATGTGTAAGAAATGGCTAAATATTATAAAGCAATACTAAATAAAATGGCAAGTTTAAAGCAAAAGATAGAGAGAAGTAAAAAGTTGTAAAAAGATGTAAAGAGATAAAAAAAAATGAAAGAAAAAAGGGGATGGAAATACAGGAGGGGGGGCGGTAGAGAGGGGAGGAAGAGGAAGGGGAGGGGAAAGGGGGGAGGAAGTGGGGGGTGAGGGGTTGGTGAAGGGAGGTGTGTACACCCTCCCTTCACCAACCCTCCCCTTCCCCTCTTCCTCCTCTCTCCCCCTCCCTCCTGTACTTCCACCCCCTTTTTTCTTTCATTTTTTCATCTCTTTACATCTTTTTACAACTTTTGGTTTTTTGTTTTAACGGAGTTTTTTGTGAAGAAGCTGCAGATTTTTCTAAGCAGCGAAAATGGTATTTTATTAAACTAACTTTGCGCCCGTTTAATGTTTTGGAGCGCTTTTAGTATTTTTTAGTATGAGCGTGTTGTCATGAGGTTCTCAACAGGAAGTGATGTAATTTTAACACTTCCTCTAAACCTTTTTAAAAAAAAGTTTCACTGCTTGTTTTTAAGTTTTTCTGAAGAAGCTGCGGATTTTTCAAGCAGCGAAAACGCTACTTTATTAAACTAATTTTGCGTTCAAACCTCTTCACATTTTGTGGATTTGTATCACCAGACTGCTACCTTTCTGCATTTTTGTTTTCATTTTGGTTTGTTTTTTGCTTCTCCAGTATTTGTTTGCCCACCATAAAGAAATAAAATTTCACAAACAATGTGATTCATGACAGCAACCAGAGACTTCCAACTAGACAAGCCCAAAGAACCACCGCACCCAGGAGCTAAACCATTGAGAGGTATGGCCTTGACATACTTTTACTCACATCTGTTAATGGCAACAGAGCTTTTTCTTCTTCTTCTTTTTTTTTTTAACAGAGAAAAAGGGGAAATTGAAAGATCTGAAGTACTAACTACCCATTTATCCCAATACACTATAACAATGCCTCCACTCCTTTAAACCTACAAAGCTCATTCCCCCCAACATATTAATGTTTAAATTAAATTCAGCCTACAGTTTAAAACCACCCCTGTGTAAACCTACACCAGTATACCCCCCTCCTGGCAATTAACTGTAGCAACAAAAAAACCCCAAAAACAACAAACAAAGACCAACCGACCAGTAACCATAACACTGCTTAGCAAAAGAAAGGAAATATTATACTGCCATACTCACCTCATTCTTCCTATTCCTGTTAACCCCAAGGCCTACCTAACCACCCAAATTCCTACAGGTCGTCTTGGACGTAATCCTGCTCTATAGCAAGTTCACGCCAAAATGTGATTACTTACCAGCTACACTTGTCTAAACCCCTTAAGCTCCTCCCCACCCTTATCTCATTTCCTCCCAATCATCCCTTCCTCCATTTAACCCTTTCACCTCCCCTGCCCACTTAGCTCCCATTAATATATCAGCCTAATCCCTACTGAAGATGTCCCAGGACAACTTGGTTTGTTACCAAACCTCATTTATGTCTACTTCTGAATGAGGGAGATGTAAGATGTGTCTTCTTTCTTGAAATTATTGGTGACACTAGTATGTTGGTCATGTTATGTAGTTTGCTGAGTGGCAGACAGCCTCACAAATCGACTGTGATGAGGGGGGATTCAGCAATTGTGTGAAAAGTTAAATCAAGCCTGAAAACAGGGACACACTTCCAAAATAGGTGCACCATGTGCAGGAACAAATCAGACCTGAAAATATGTCTGTTCCTCCAAAATACAGACAGTTCAGTGGTCTGAGTCCAGGTCTATTGACCTCTTTCAGGGGAAGCCCAAGAAAGTCTGACAGTGTTGGGTATTTCAAATTTTAACAAACTCAGTTACATCAGATCAGACTTTATACAAAAGTATAACAGGGATGTGTTTGATTATTTGATTGCAAATCAACAGTAAAAGAATAATGCATTCATTCAAACTGTTCATAGGTTCATAGGTATATACAAAGCTGACAAACACCAGGACCTTTATAAGCCTAGCAGTGCAATCCAACCCAATTGTGTCGCTATGTATCATGGGCATTTATTAGTAAGGGGTGTGTTTGTTAGGCCATTTCTACAAGTTATGTGGAGGAGGTATGTTAGTTTAAGCATTACTGTCTGCCTTTGTCTATCAGAGATATGGGGGACAGACCATGGGTGAAATTCCTATTTCCCATCCATTGGCCAAGGTTACGCTTATATAGGGTAAGGGATGGACTCTGCTTCACATGGATGGAAAGCCTGTACCAGAGCATGGGGATGTTCTGAGATACATATCTGTCATACCATGTCTTATTTATGTCACAAATAAAATTTAAATATTTTGATCTAGTGGTTCTGATGCTCCTGGTCTTGCAAATGTGCAAAAGGTCCATCAGAAATGGATACAAGGATGCCTTGTATACCAGCCATAGTTTACCTCTCAGTAATCTGTAGGAGAAGAATTAGAGACAGGGCTTTAAGGCTATCCATATAGGACAATGTCTTTATACTCTGGATTCTCCTGGTAATTCATTTTTGTGGGCATTCAAACTGTTGTCTGGTCAGGACATGCTGAAGGGGGCAGTATATTCAATGATGGGTTGATAAGGGCCAAATAAAGTGGCACAATGACTTCTTTGGACTTAAATGCCATGCCCTTACTTATAAACTGGGTGATATAGAATGATTTTCTTACTACCTTAGCCACATGTTGGTCAAAGACAAGATTAGTATCTACATATGTTCCCAGATCCCTGACTACTCTTAGGGGCAAATTATCGATGGAGTAATTAATCCAGGTGGCAGTTTTCCCAAAAGGCAGTATAATGCATTTCTCTGCATTGAGTTTCAATCCATAACTTTGGCACCAGTCATTTGTCTGTGGTAGAACTCTATTGTAAGATGTTTGTGTCATGGGGTAATTTATGATAGCTCCCAATTTCCAATCATTTGTGAACTTGGTCAGCCAAAGGCCCTCAACATTAGGCCTTTACCTTTAAGGAGTAGAAGACAAATAGGAGAGGTTCCAGCATGGAGCCCTGAGGCACCCCGCTGGTGACTAGTCTCTTAATGGAGGTGTATCTCCAGTTCTGACTTCCTGGGTCTGGTTTGTGAGTCAGCTGACAATCCAGTGAGTTATGCAGGGGTTTATGCTCAGCTTGGTGAGTTTGTCAATTATACTCAAGTGAGATATGATCTTAGCCAGGTCCAGCTAGGTGGCATGCACAGTTTTCCCTTCAACCATTGCCTTGCTGACCTTCTCAAAGAAGTCCACCAGATTTAGTTGTTATGACCATCACTTAGCATAGGTTGGGTCCAGTGTCTGAAGGCTCCCCATGTTTTAGTTCATCATTTTCATGATAATTCATTCTATGGCTTTGCATAATAGACTAGCAGACTAGTAGGTCTGTAGTTTTTGGGGTTGGTTGATGAGCCACCCTTGTAACATAAGATAACTGTTCCCATGGTACAAAGTCTGTTTTGAGGCTATAGTTGAAAAGTGACTCAAGTGGTTCTGGTAGGTTAAGTTTCAAGTTATTTAGGAGGCATCACATGATATTGTCAGGGCCCACTGACCCTGTATTTTTGGCCTTAGTGAGCACCGCCAGGATCTGCTCCCTGTTAATAGTTGGGGGGGGCACGCTCAAAGGTATTTCATGAGGGGAGTCTTTTCTTGCTTGTGGGGATTTCAGGATCACAATAAAATGCATTATTTTTAATCATCTGGATATGCAAATGAAGAAAGCACTTTTTTATCATTTGCAAGATAGTAGATAGTCAATTTTTCTATCATGATTACTGCATTATATAATTATTTAATAGTAAAGAGATTCTGGGGAATAGAGCACATTGTGAATGCAGTGATCATTATGAGCTCTCAGCCATTAGGAACACTGTAATGCAATGATAAATGTATTATATATTATCTGCTAGTATCACAATTAATGCAAAGCAAAAGTGCTGAAGAATTTACTTTATGACTTGTATGGGTAGTTTGGATTGAAAGACTTATATGCTGCCAATAGTCATTGCTTGTTCTGAGGTGTCTGTTTGGGAGCGCTTATTGCATTCTCAGTGACAGATAGCACTGTTCTGTTAATGTATATTCAATGGGATTGTCAGGGTAGCATAAACAAAGCACATCTTGAGTTCTGAGACATTATGGTCTGTGCCTTCCTTCAGTGTAATTCCACATGTAAATAAAAGATGTTTGGCTGCAAGTGAGACAACAAATCTTTGGTTGCATTTGTTTTGAACATAATAATCTGGTTTAAATGGCAATGCAATGTAGGGTAAGTGATGTGATATTTAAAAACTTACATGATTACCATCTGTATGATTGTTGACTACATGTGTTTTATACTTATCTCTCAAAATCTGGACAAAGCCAAAAATAATGAGAGGACAAAGGCCTCAAATCAAGGACATATTTTAATTATTGTAGCAATGGCAGTGCCATAAACATTCAAGATCAAACTTGTGTTGTGTATGTGTTTGCTGAACTAGCTTTACACTTTTTCCTGTGCTAGAATCCTTTGCTTAAATGTCTTGCAAAGAAGTAATGAAAGAGCAATGCTTTAATTATTACACCAGGTACATGACTAAAAGAAAGGCTTAGGTAGTAATGTCCGCAAAAGCTAGTCCATTGAGAACCAGATGGCAAATTACTTTTTCATGTCAATCGTATCCAAATTCCCTGAATGACAGTTTACTGGAGACCAATTACTCAACAGAAGTGTACTTATCAACATATAGGAAATCTCCTTTACAAAGTGATTTTGCCCTTGAACCCCCACCCCATTATGGGACCACCTTCCCCACAGTTTTGCCACCTACATATACCAATTTTAAGGTGAAACAATCACAGAGAAAGCCCCAAGTCCCAATTCTGTTCATAGGACTGTTTCCTTCCTGTCACAATTTTACAGTCTTTTTATTTAAAGAACATTCAATAAATGGGA
Organism: Protopterus annectens; assembly: GCF_019279795.1. Taxonomy (NCBI): domain Eukaryota; kingdom Metazoa; phylum Chordata; order Ceratodontiformes; family Protopteridae; genus Protopterus; species Protopterus annectens. Next base: position 822,220,435 of record NC_056732.1, read on the forward strand.
ACTCAAAGAGAAGGGCATAGAGAAGTGACTATTGTCAAGAGTCCCCTCAGTTAAGATTGCCTTCTTCTGAAATTGTGAACTAGCAGATAAAGACATTGAGATGGCATATGGTTTGAGGGTGAGTTACTGAAGCATGCATAACAGTATCATTGTGTAATGGAGTATTGTTGACATTTAGAGCATTCTAACACACATCTCTGAATACATTTCCCTTTCATAATGTGTCTGTGTAATACTGCTTATTTGTTCTTTGAGTAAAACTAGTAATCACTGATTAGGAAACATGGTACACAACAAACTTATTTCAATGTGTGTCACTTTGGAAGGCAGTGCAGTGAATAGAGGATGGATTTTTATTACTTTTAAACTGCTTGTTAAGGCTTTTTAAGTTTTGACTTTAGTATGGACAATGTGCAATCATGAAGAAGGGATTAAACATCTCACTCAGTGACCGTGCAAGATAGTGATTGCAGGAACATCAAGATGCAGTTAAGGCTTTTTAAGTTTTAAGTTCCAAGCATAAATGTACACGTAGGAACCAAATGGCACTCCTCTTCACGATCCAATTATTAATAAATTCCAACAACAATAATATCGAAAGTTGATAAAAACATTAAAGCCAACCATAGGATTAGTAAATTTATTAAGAACAGAGTTAGCGCTTTCACCCGAAGGCTTCTTCAGACTTATAAAAACAGACACCATAATCCATGTTTAAATATCCAATCTAAGCAATTCATTGGTCAACCTCATTTTCATTCTTATGACAATTTTTAAAAAGCACTCGCGCTATATTTACAATTTAAACTAAACTCTAAAAGTGTTTTTAAATAATTTTAAGGAGAACTTTAAAAATGCAAGTAAGCTCAAACAACTTAATGTAACATAATAAAAAGCATGCTAGAAACACATACTCTATCAAAGCACTGACACGAGATTTAAGATGTTATACAATCTGATATGTACAATAAACAATATACAAACTAGTTAAAACATAGGGCCCTGGTACAAATTAACAGTCAAATGCAACCTGGTAGGAAGATGCCACATATTTCCTATAGTCTATCCGATGACAACCATTTTATTATATATGCGAGGCATATAAAACCTCTACATAATTAACATAGGGAAATGGTACAGGATATGGTGAGCGACCTACCACAAAGTGTATAGCTACAATAGTTGCTTGTACCTGTTCAACTAACATTAAAGAAACCTACTGATGCAAAAACTACTTGACATACCTATAGGATAATCATAGAGTCATTCCTTTCTCGGAGTATATGCTGTTATCTTCTCAACCTTAACCTACAAGGGAATAGGCAAGACTGCAAACATGCACCTCCAAGTTCCAACATATAATAAAGTGGTGGTAGTGCAACCCCTTTACTAACAATATTCACCTTTTGGGTCTATTAACCCTTTTTCTTTTCAGCACCGGTTTAACTTGTATCTTATCATTAAGACCTGGTGCTTTATCAGCCTTGCACCTAATAATCCATTTCAGCTCACATTCTAATGTATAATTAACCAAATCTCCCCCTCTCTTACTGACAAATAATTCTTGCATCACACAAAACCTAAAAGCATGTGTAGAACCTAATGCATTACAGTGTTTAGCTAGAGCATTGTTCCCCGAACCCAGCCTTATGTGGTATACGTGTTCCCTTATACACTCCCTTAGGGACCTATTCGTCTTCCCAATGTAGAATGATGTACATTCTGTACATCTCGCCAAATATATCACATTGGTGCAGGAACAACTTGTTCCTGTATGGAGCATGAACTCATACTGAGTCACTGGATGAACAAAACTCAGCCTTGTATCAATGAACCTACATTGATTACAACTACCACATGGTGATGTATTATAACCACGCGTGTTAGCGCTATTAGGATAATTCACCATCTTAGGTTTGCAGAGAAGGCTCTTAAGATTTGGTTTATTCTTAAACACAACTTTGGGCACTGGGCCTACTATTTTCCTAATATCATTGTCTAATAACAACACATCCCAATGGTTCATCATAGATTTCCTAATGAACTCCGCATCCTTAGTAAAATACATGGGAGCTCTGACCTCTTGTACTCGTGGACGTGTAGGTAGGTCATTCGTATCATATGGTTCTGAGAAGTATGGCTTGGCTCTATCGTGTCTCAAGTCATTAACTTCCATTACCATCTGTTCAAATATATTAGACTCATATCCCCTTTGTATAAAACTGTCTCTTAACTGATTCAATTCTTTCACATAATCTTCATTGGTTGGGTTAAGCCTAGAGGCCCTCATAATTTGCCCTTTCATCACATTATCAAAAACGTATTTTGGATGCATACTGTGCCTATGAAGGAGGGTATTTCTATGGCACAGTTTGCGATGTATGGACATATTGAGGAGCCCACTATTTAATCTGAAGATGTTAACATCAAGGTATGAGATCTCATCCAAAGAATATTTCAAAGTAAACCTCAAGAAATTGGTGGAATTATTCATGAACTCAACAAAAGTCAGTAGGCTATCCAAATCTCCCAACCGAATTAAAAAAGGTCATCTACAAACCTCCTATAGAGGCCTACATACCTACAAAAACCTTCAGATTGGAAAAGGCACCTGTCTTCCCAATTAGCCATCACCAAGTTGGCATAGCTATTGGCACAAGATGTGCCCATAGCTACGCCATCTCTCTGTGTTTCTAGCATGCTTTTTATTATGTTACATTAAGTTGTTTGAGCTTACTTGCATTTTTAAAGTTCTCCTTAAAATTATTTAAGAACACTTTTAGAGTTTAGTTTAAATTCTAAATATAGCGCGAGTGCTTTTTAAAAATTGTCATAAGAATGAAAATGAGGTTGACCAATGAATTGCTTAGACTGGATATTTAAACATGGATTATGGTGTCTGTTTTTATAAGTCTGAAGAAGCCTTTGGGTGAAAGCGCTAACTCTGTTCTTAATAAATTTACTAATCCTATGGTTGGCTTTAACGTTTTTATCAACTTTCGATATTATTGTTGTTGGAATTTATTAATAATTGGATCGTGAAGAGGAGTGCCATTTGGTTCCTACGTGTACGTTTATGCTTGAAACTTACACTTTTATTTTGTATTCCGTAGGAACCGAGCTCTGTTGGCTGAGTGCTTTGTGGTTTGTTTGCTTTTTAAGTTTTGACTTTAGTATGGACAATGTGTAATCATGCAGAAGGGATTAAACATTCCACTCAATGACCGTGCAAGATAGTGATTGCAGGAACATCAAGATGCAGGTAAGTAAGCAAGTAAATGTATTTATATATTGATGCTTGTGTACCAGGAAAGTCCGAACTGTGTCATAGGTACTCATTTCTAGCAGAAGTTCAGGGAGAAAAGCTCCAGTAACAACATATATTACAAGACAGAAATTCAGTTTCACAGTAAAAGTTAATATAATAATGACATTACAATGATTGTTGTGACTGACTAATAAATACATTCCTTAACAGTAAAATAGGCAGTGTAAGTAACTTAAGTGGATATGTGCATTAAAATGATATAAGGAGTTGAAGGCTGTGAAGTTATAATTTATGCAGATAAAATGTGTGGTAAAATATGCATGACATATTGTCAGATTGGTTTGTATCTAGAGAGATATTAAGGAGGGGGAGTAATAGAAAGGGGAAGAGTCAGAGGTAACACTAAAGGTTATAGAGTGGCAAAAGCAAGAGACATCAAAGGGGTGATGTAGGTATAGTCAGGAAGGAGGAGGAAGAAAGGAGATTATAGGATAGCAAGTAAATAAACAAATAAATAAAGGTAGTGGCATAAACAAAGAAATAAAGAAAGGCACATAAGTAAGCAACCTTACCAGCTCACATTAATAGAGGCAACCAATCAAATGAAATAATCAGTCAGGGGCACTGCAGTCATTTTATCAAACAGATAAAAAAAGAAAAAAAAATGTATCCAGTCTCAGATTAATGGCACTGTGTTCCAAGGTCTGTATCTGTAAACATTCCAGTAATGAGCAGCTTGTCTGTATCTACTGCAACAGTCTCTCATAGACTAATGCAGCATATGGTTTACCTTGATGTCTTTAATATTTCAGTTTTGATGTTCTTGTAACCACCATCTTGAATGTTTGCTGTACAGGATGATTGATTGCTTCTGTTTGATTACATGCTGTTTGAAGAACCATGCTTCAATCAAACATTAGGGCCCCTGTGTTAAAATCTATTAGTGTCCTGCTTATAATATAGTGAGTGGTGAGGGTTATGCTAGTTACCCTTCCTGATGACCTTATTGCAACTGTTAATGGATATGAGTTTATACACCTTCTGGTTGACATGGGCTTCATATGTATCTGGTCAGGTAAACAAGGAATAGAAGTAATTTGAGCAAAAAATTCAAACAATAACCTTTGAAGGCTTGTTGGAATTACCATCAACTGTGTAATATTTAAACCAGATGCTTCATAGTTTCTAAATAGTTTTCATACAAATATACTACATCACGTTCTGAAACCATTTCCTATCTTAGAATCACAGGCACGTGCTTCATCATGCTTTATCTGTCCACTGTTTGTAGTTTTTTTTCAATTGGGACTTTAATTGTGTGAATAACTCCAAGGAGTGAGAGTTATGAAAATTGATTTGCAGATGGCATACCCTTGGAAACCACTTAAGATTGCACTGTTGCTCATCATAAAATAAAAAAATACTAATCAACGTTTATTTACTTAAGACCTGTGTTGCTGTTGCAGTATGCCACCATATATCACATTCTGTGGTACTTTGTATTAAAGGTGTAGATTCTGGAGACCAGGAGGTCTGAAGTGTGGCAGTTATCACAGAGGATAGGCTGCTTCCTGTGGTCCAGAGTCTGACTTCCTTATCCTCTATTTCCATTATCTGTGACCAGACAGTGCTCCCTGGTTCTGTCTCATAAATATCTATGTGAATCAGTGGATCAATGCTCTACCTGTTTATAAGGGTTGTGTACTCTTTGGTCTCATTGTTAAGGGCACCATTATTCATATTGTGTGGCACCAAAAAAAAAAAAAAAAAAACAAAAAAAAAAAAAAACAAGGAAGCACATGGAAGTTCAAACACAGCATCGTTGCTCTAGGAGAATGCATTAAAACATTATCGTCTTTCAAGTACTTAGGATATCTCATATTCACTAGATAAACTTACATTTTGACATCTATTATTGTGCAAGAAACCTCTTACCAGAAAAGCAAAACAAGCACTGGGTAAGGGGTTATTTATATATTTATTTATTTGTGTTTGTCTTTGTTGGCTGGGAAAGTCTGTCTTGGCAATGCCCATTTTCAGCTGAGTCAGCTGAGGATGGGGAGAAGAGTTCCAATAGATACATTAAAGACTTTTTTTTACAAATATACAAACATTGTGACACTATTTAAAGGTAAAGCAAATATTTCTTCTCTGGCGACATTATGCATGATATTTCATGAGAACATTTTTTTTACAAATATACAAACATTGTGACTATTCAAAGGTAAAGCAAATATTCCTTCTGTGGCGACATTATGCATGATATTTCATGAGAACATTTTTTTTTACAAATATACAAACATTGTGACACTATTCAAAGGTAAAGCAAATATTTCTTCTGTGGCGACATTATGCATGATATTAAATTCAAAGTATAAACCATTTAGTTTGCAATCAGTTCATGTGCAGTATATGAAACAAACAGACACTAGATATGATTTATAAGACATCCTTAAGGAGGGTTACAGTATAGATGCTGGGAATAAATAAGAGTGAGACGAGGAGTGTGAAACATTAGGCAAATAAGAGTTAAGGCTAGAAGAGGGGCCAACATCAGAATATACCTTAGCATGTGTATGAACAGCCTCTTAAGTAATTTCCAAAACATAGTCAAATGAAAACAAGATCTGTAGATCAATTCTGTAAGTTTGAAACACTGCCATCACTTTCTCACTGTGTTCACATCACTTTGGCTTTTACTAATGCCTACTGCCCAGCTGCAGTGTAAGAGCTTAAGTAATAAATTATTGTACTGTGCTCTATTTATGTCACTTTAGTAGTCTCTGATTGTCAAGCCAGTAACAATGCGTTTGAGCTCCATGCCTACTTGACATTCCCTACAATTCTTTAACAAGAAGTTTCAAAGTTTTTTCTGTTCTTGACCACATAAATTCTGGCATACTTTTCAACTGTCCCGGATTTTGCCTTATATATATATATATATATATATATATGGTTCTACCTGACTTCTAACAGCTGAGAAGAAGAACATCGAAAATCCGCTCCAGAAGAAGAAAAATAAGAAGACGGAGACCGACGGAATCTCGGTTGCAGAAACAGAACAAGACCGACACGACGACGATAGGGAGGCGAGGGTGGAGTTGTCGTGAGTTAGGTTAGGTTAGAGTAGGTAAGTGGGTTTGTGAATGGGGGATTTTGGTGTAGTTGGTAATTGTGTGTGGTGTGTGTGGTTTTTTTTGTAAGGGTTTGGTTTGTGTTGTATTTGGTTCGTACCGTGTGTTTGTTTTGTTTGGGTTTTTGTTTTTGTGTTAGTTTGTGTGTTTTATTATGTCGGGTCGTGTGTGTGTGTTCGGTTTGTTGTGTTTTATATATATATATATATAAATATATTCATTGAAGGTTGTGCGTCAGGCCTGGCAAGCCGGTATGTAAAAATCAACTGCCAATCATTAGCAGACCGGAGTTCCGCTGTGGCGACCGCTAACCAGGAAAAGCCGAAAGACACAAACATATATATATATATATATATATATATATATATATATATATATATATATGTGTGTGTGTGTGTGTGTGTGTGTGTATGTATGTATTTTTTTTGCCTAACGCCTCATAATGTTCAGGAAAATGCATGTTGATGAAAAAAACAATTGTTCTACTGACTTTAAGTAAATTAGAATAATATTTTAAAATTATCCCTGATTTTGGGACCTTGTCCTCCCATTATTTGAGGTTGAGACATATTACTCCTGATTTTATTAAACTTAAGGCTTTATGAAATGCAGTTGAGCCTTTTTCACATGTGTAGTTTTCAGGGCCTCAGAGGAAGTAAGGGTAGCTATGTGCATATATTCAGTCTTTTTTTAACTTCTCAAGTCTTTTGGGTTTCTAATACCATGACAGGAATGGACCCCATTCCTAAGTCAAAGTAAATTAAAGTTCATGAAATTAGCATTGTTTCAATTTTTGATGTCAGCGAGAAGTGCTCTTCACAGCATCCGCAATGTGCCCAGTAATGACTCCTTCTGCAGTATGTATGGAGTTACATGTATTGGTAGCATATCTAAATATGACTGTAGATTCTCTTTTATAAGACCAGTTGCTCCCACTACTACTGGAGCTGTCTGAGTATCTTTCTTCTACATTGCTCTTGTTTCTGCCTGCAGATCCTGATATTTTATGACTTTGTGTCTCTGTCCACAACACACTGTCATCGGTGTGGCGATTTCAGTGATCAGTGCTACTTTTGTCTTCTTTTCATGGACCACTATATCCAGTTTTCTAGCATCTATCTTTTGAACTGTTGGTAATGGATGATCCCATGTGATATAAACTTCATCATTTTCTATGATGCTTTGTGGCTCATGTTTCCAGTGATTTTCAGCCACTTCAATACCATAATGTTTGCACAATCCCCTGTGCAACAGTCTTGACACATTATTATGCCTTTAAGTATACAGTCCTTCTGCCATTAGAATGTCACAACCAGCAACGAGGTGTGCCACTGTTTCCAATTCAGTTTTACAAAACCTAAATGTATCTGTTTCTCCCACATGCTCAATGGACTTTGTAAACCAGCATGTATGTAGCCCACTATCATGGGACACCAATATTAACCTTTCATCTCTTGGTTTGAATTTGCCTCTCCTTAACTATTCCTCTGTTTGTTCCTGGTCAACATGAGGTTCTTCTAGAAGTTTTCTATATGCATTTCCCACATTTCCTGCCTTCCTATCTGGTCCTTCACTTTATATTCTTTCTTTTGTTTTTTGGCACATTCACTTGCTGCCTGATTTTTATCTACTTCTGATTTGATTTCCATTCCTGCTTGACACTGATATGCTTCTGCTAGATTAAAGCAGAGAAGTCATCTTCGATTTATTCTCCTCATGTTTCAAAACTTTCACTACATTTTGGTCTTGTGAGTTTAGAAGATATGTATGGAGTCCAATGACTGCAGATTTATACATGTAATAAATTTGAAGGAGGGGCATCCCTTCTTCAGAACTGGGAATATATAATCTTGGTATGCACTGATTTTTATAAATCATTTGTAGAGCATGAAGCATCTTTCTTGTTTTCCTATGTAATCTATAAGACACGTTTTGGGGCCAGTCAATCACTCCAAAACTCTAGGACAGGAAGAGCAAACTGGTTCATAGGATGGGGCCTCTGCTGAAAACTGATATTTAGTATCCTGCATATGTTTACATATGTTGCTGATGTTTAAGACCATGTGAATACATAGTGTTTTTTTCTGGGATTCATATAAATTGACTTCAAATAACTCAAATTCCAGTCCACCAAAAAATCTAGTCAGAATACATTCAGTGAACATTGGAACCAGTTTTTTTTTTTTTTTTTTTTTTTTTTGGAGGGCATACCTCCCCACACACTTCCTGTGAGAGACCTGCCCCCCCCTCCCCACAGCACTGAACTTAACTATACCTATTCTGAGATTACACAACTGTAGAGAAGAAGGAAAACAGTATCACTGAAAGTGTTTCCAGAAATATTTCTTTGCAGAACCAGTATTTGGAAAACCTTCTCTCAATCAATTGACAGATTCCCTATTTTCTGTGAACATGACGCAGTTCTTTTACTGCTTGACATATAGCCATCATCTATGAATGTTTTCATGTTATGTCTTATTAGTGCCTTCATGCTTAATTTAAAGTATTATTTTCCTTTAAAAAAACAGAAAATGCATTTTACTAGCTTGGCCTAATCAAAGATCCAGTAAATTGCTAAAGGTTTTAATCGGATTTCCCTTTCAGCAAACTGTATGTGTTATTTTTATCAGTGTTTGATTGTTTTATAGGACAACACTAAATGCTGGTTCTAAATTGAGGTTATAAAGGTAATTTGTAAGAAAGGGTTAAAGCCGTGGGTAGTAGAGTTTACAATTAGTGGTCATGAAGCTGTTTATCAGAGGGTAGTAAATGAATTAGAATGACAGTCACTTTTAATGTTAAATTTGCATAAAAATCTGAGAGGATCTTGGCTTAAGAATGCAACAGGAATAAGTGGGAAAGGTATAAAATATCAGGTTTATGCACATAGCATCCTGTTCTGGAAAATATCTCAAGGCTGTCTTGAAGTGATTTTTCTTGACCTGAAACATGGTTTTACTATGAAATGCCACCTTCCTGAAAGTCAGTGTTCGAAACAGAGGCACCCCCCCCCCATATCCCCACACTTATATAGACCCACTCTAAGGTTGTACTAACTTGAAGAAGTGAGAAATGTATTTATTTATTTATTTATTTATATTTGTTCACCGGGATACTGCGTTGATCAATAGTGACCAATTTCAGGCTGAGCCCTGGTGAAATGCAAAACATTTTACAAATAATACACAAATGTAATCAGTGACAGAGTAGTTCAGACTAATTACAGAGACAAAATTGTGTGCATAAATTGCAGTGAGCAAGCACAGTGCAATGTGTAATGTGCATTATATCCATTCATTTCTAAAGTGGGTAAATGATTAGTGAGGCTTGAGAGAGGAGAAGAGACTCAGAAAGGAGATAGGTAAGGTGATAAGTCCTGTATTGAAGTAGGAGCATTTGGCCTCTCCCTAAAATAGTGAACCATTGCTGGTGCACATTTGGAATCTATGCTGGCAATGATTTCTTATGGAACGAGGGCTCAATGTCATGCTATTAGCCTTTTTTGGGGCTACTGACACTCATTCAATTTCATATGCAGCATGTGCAGGGGAGCCCCTCAGACACATACATACAACAACTGAAGTGCTTCCCACAGTTTAGAAGTAGTTTCTCTCTCATGGACCTAATTAAATAAGCATAACGTTGGTATTGTGTCCTAACTTAGAAATCTTAAAACTCAGTGGAAAAAACTTTGACTTGCATAAAACTGCAACAATAAAAGAAAAATAGTAAACAATGATCATACCTGTCAACCTCTTAGAGCAAGAAATCTGGAGAAAATCATGTATAAAAGTGGCTCAAAAGCCCAAAAATAGGGAACATTTTTAAATATTGTTCTTACAAACTTAGAAAGTTGATAGAATAAGAGATTTTGCATTAGCATGAATTTTCTGAAAGGTATGAAGTCTGAAATTCAAATGTCTGTCATTCTTTTTTAATGTCAATCTTTAATGATTTGCCACTAATTTGCCAGAAAACCACAATTTTATGAAAATCAGACTAAAAATATGAGGCAGAAATTTGGACATTCTGCAAAAATGTGTACAGTTGAGAGGTATGAACTAGTATGTAAACCCCCCCCCAAAAAAAAAAATATATATCAGATTTGTTTGAATAGTAGTTTGTTCTTGTTGCTGTCTCCATAAAGTCAGTTGCATTTAACTCCTCATCAGTATCCTGTACCCTATCATGTTTCACATATTTTGTATCTAACATTATCAGCTTCCCATTCATCCTTCAGCCTGGTGTAGGCCAAATTACAGCATTAATACATGCAAACTATATAACACAACCTTAGTAAGCCCTTTCCCCATAAGACAGTTTTCATTCATCATGTCTAGTGGCAGTATTCTAGACTGGATTTTAGTCTCTCATCCCCACTATTTCTCCGACAGTGGTACTCTTCCAGATCCTCTTAGTGACCACTTACCCACTTTCACTCATCGTCTCCCCTTACTCCTACATCGCACCCATAATTTTATTACTATCCGGAATCAAAAAAACTTTAATCCATCAACCTTTTCTAATTCCGTAAAAGCAATAAACTGGGACTGTCTAAAAACATTGTCTCTAGATAATGCAGTTGGCCACTTCAACTCAACATCCTTAAAAGTTCTCGACTTCCATGCTCCCTTAAGGACAAAGAGAATAAAAATTAAAACTGCCCCATGGCTTACCAAAAACACACTAGCAACAATGCGGCATAGAGATAAAGCCTGGGCACACTTCCAGACCACCGTCAACCATAATGAATACAAAACACTTCGAAATAAAGTAAAAAAACTCATCATCTCTGATCGACAAAATTACTTCTCCATACTCCAAAACAATAACAAAACAAATCCTCAGAAATTCTGGAAAGGTATCTCTAACCTCCTCAACCCTAGCAAACCAGACACCCCCACCCCAGACCCTAATGCTCCTGATACTGACCTAGCCACACAATTTAACTCTTTTTTTTCATTGAATCCATCTCTAAATTAACCTCTTCTTTCCCTAACTGTATCACATTCTCCAACTCACCCCCAACCCCCCCTACCAATACTCTGCCCTGCACTGCTACCACTCCCTCATTCTCATCCACTAACTCTCTACCCTCTACCTCTTCTCCTACTCTCACTTCCTCACCTTCTTCACCCCCTAATACCCCCTCTTCCCACTCCCCACTATTCTCACTAAAGCCTATACCCACTTCTACTATCAAAAAACTCCTTCTAAAACTGAAGCCATGCACTAATGCTCCTGATAATATCCCCTCTTTCTTTCTTAGCACAGCGGCTGAAGCAATTGCCTACCCCATTAGCATTCTAATCAACCGCTCTATCCAAGAAAGTACAGTACCCCAAATCTGGAAAAAGGCCTTTATCATACCATTACATAACGGGGGCAACAATAACAGTGTTACTAATTTCCACCCCATTGCTATCCTGCCTCCCATCCCTAAACTCCTTGAAAAGTGTATCCAACTTCAACTCCTACCACATCTCTTAGATAATCACCTACTAACTCCCACAAAACATGGATTCAGACCAAATCACAGCACTATGACAGCCCTCCTCTCCTTCCTTGAAACTATTAACAAAGCCCGGGACTCTGGTCTATTTGTCTCTACCCTATTACTAGACCTCTCTAAGGCCTTTGACACTATCTCACACAGCCTGCTTTTAACTAAACTCTCAAAACTTAACCTATCTCCTTCATCTTTGAACTGGTTCTCCAGCTACCTATCCCATAGATTTCAAGCAGTAAAATGGAAAAAGGCCACCTCCTCATTTCTTAATACCCCAACCGGAGTTCCCCAAGGTTCCATATTGGGTCCCCTCCTCTTTAATATATTTATAAATGAGTTCCGCAACTCTATCCGTTTCTCAAACATCATCCAATATGCAGATAATTCAACTATTATCTGCTCTGCCACATCTATCCCTACACTTCTAAAGCTTACTCAAGATGCTTTTTCAACCACTGAGCAATGGATGAAAAGAAATCACCTAGCACTCAATGCCTCTAAAACCAAACTAATGGTTTTTACACCCTCTAAAGTCACCTCCCTCGATATAAACACTTTCTCTATTACTAGTCAAAATAACACACCTCTGGTACTGGTCTCAGAGACCAAATTACTCGGGGTCCAAATTGACAACCAGCTCAAATTTAACTCTCATTTACAACTAAATATCAAAAAAACACATCAAAAACTAGGTATGCTCTATCGACAAAATCATTACCTTACTCCTGCCACCAAAATTATTCTCTCTACTTCCTTTCTTATTCCCTCCCTTCTCTACGGAGCTCCACTTCTAACTAATCTACAGTCCTCTCTGAAAACACAACTTTCCTCTTGCTACAACAAAATTGCCAAGTTCGCCACCAGCCATAGGTTCATAGGTTCATAGATTAGTACTAAGCTAACTGCTCTTGAGAGCCATTTTAAGCCTAGCCGATTATCCCTTGTGAGACTCAAACCCTGCACCTTGTGCTTGCAAGGCAAACACCTTAACCATTAGGCCACCCTCCCAACCCATAAGTCCTCTACCCACCATTGCTCCTCTCTCCAAAAACTAAAATGGCTAGAACTACCCAATCTTCTCACCTATACTCAACTAACTCTTGCACACAAGCTGATTTTCAACCCCTCTCTCTGTCCCTCCCTTTCTTCTGCCTTTAAAATGCACCTACCTGATAGAGTATTAAGGTCTAATAACCAAAATCTATTAGAAGTGTACAAACCGACTCATCCTCCAGGCAAAAATCTTCTATCCTATGGTCTGGCTCACCTCTGGAACTCCCTGCCACCATCCATTCGTATCAGCTCTAACCATTTTATTTTTAAAAAATCTCTTCATTCTCATCTAGTATCCCTCTGGGAATGCTCTTGCTCCCATCCCACATAACTAGCACTGGCATTTCCCATCTTCCTTACTTCCCCTGATTACACCAGCAATTTTCTGTTTCATTACTCCTAACTCATACATTCTTATTATTATGATATCTGCATGAATATTATTATGATATTTGCATGAATATATGACGCTGCTCATTTAAGTGTTTGAATCCTAGGACAAAATGACTTCTAAATATTTACTTGCACTATTCCTTTTTTAGTTTGTATCATCTATTAGTTTCAATCACTACTTTGTATTAGTTGTAACGTTTGTGTACTATTTGTTATTGTTTGCTTGAATTGTTTTTTAAAATTGTATAATTATCATTCATATTTTTTACATTTGTATAATTATCATTCATAACCTACTGTAACCTTGATTGTTTGTAGCTTTTCTCCCCAGGACTCCATTGAAAATGGATTCATTTTGACCCAATGGACTATCCTGGTAAACCAACTGCAATAAATAAATAAATAAAAATAAATAAAATGTTACCCCTCTAGAATAATAGCTATACGATCCACCTGTATTCAGCTATACATAGAATGAGTACTGGGAATTAGATGTCTACCTAGCTCTGTAATGTCCAAAACAAGACACTCAGCACCTTGTGTTCCTTCCTGTTAGTCTCCTCTCCCATTTCATCCTAACTGGATCTTTTCTGTTGCAAATAAATAAGGTAATTATATCCACAATGTAAGATGAATTCTGCCATGCCCCTCACACTTTCAGACCACACTACTGAATATATTTTCACTGTTACCATCAGCAAACTGGATACTCATATGTTGAGGCGGAAACTATATCACACCCATTCAGTTTGCTGGACTTATTTATATTCACTATTTCCTGTAAGCAGCCTCCTCATATTTCTACCTAAGCTCTGCAAAGGATCTCACTTTACACATACTCATAACATGTGCATTACAAATAATACCCTGCTTACACTGTCTTATAGAAGCCTCCTCTCCATCCAGCCCTCATTTGAATTATTACAATAATTATTTCCTGTTATTATTTATTCCTGTTGTAACTAGGAACCTACTCTGTTATCCTTAATATTTCTTTTCTTTGCCATTGCATACAAAAATATGCTGTATGGGGGAGTGTGCTTTATAAAACTGCACATACACTTAGTCACTGCATTTCTGTTTTCTTGTATTTAAGCAATTCCTTGTATCACTATCCATGCCTTTCCATAAAGTCCGATGGTATAGGGATCTTTTGCTGGTCCATTCTCCCCTATTGTTAATTCTCCAGTTACAATATAAAATCTAACCAAGGGCTCACACTGTAGCTGAAAGGAAAAGTTTATCAGCTATAATGTCCATCTTTATTAGACAAATAAATGGTCAAGCCTCTGCTGTAAGTTACAAAGTAACGTCTTGTCATTGGCTTGCACCCGAACCTTCAAGTTATGCTATAGCTTTCTATACATGCTGCAGGTTTTGTTCTTATTTTTTAACATGTAGCAGATGCAGACAGATATATTTCTGCTCAGAAGTAACTATCTGCATCATCTCTATCCCTTAAATCCATCTTCATTCTCAGTGCATACAGCCATCTAATCTCCAATCCATCATGGCTTCCATGCTTCTTTCAAACTCACAATTATTTTATGTTACTATCAAGTGTATGCCTTAATGTTTTACTTTAAGTTATGTACAAACATCATACAACATACTTTTGGCTCCCAAAATATCAGTTGTTCTGCTTTCTGTTGCTAAAAGCTGAAAAGCAGCCCTTTTTATATTGGATTTCATAATGGCTAATAATTTAAAGAGTTTGAAGGCATGCTTAAGATCTTGTACCCTACAAATTATGATTTGGTGTTCCCATTTCTATTATCCCTTACATATGAATAGCGTAGTGTGGCACTGTCCCTGCATACTCCATTATGCTAAACAATTCTTAGCATATGTAGTTATGTACAAGTTGAGTACAGTTTTGAAGGAAAAAAAAAAACATTAAAATACATTTACTGTGAATAAGATGAGGTGTTAAAATGAATATGGTGCTTTGAATTAAGTAGCTGATGCTGGCTCAGCAATAAAATAAGGTTTATATTTATTCGTTCTCTGATTACCCACTTTATCCTAAGCAGTATGGATATTACAATAAAGTTGGTCATGAGAGAATCAGTGAATGTGTAAGGTGCTACTCTTTTAATTCGTCTGGCTCCCATGGCATAAGACATGGTGAGACAATGTTTGCTCTGTTACTATGAGAGGTAAGTATTTTGTTTTCTTTTTATGATTATTGCAATCAGGGTGGCGTGTGTGATTCACAGGATATAAATGACAGCAGTAATCTAAAGTACATTACTACGACCATTGCCAATATAGTGATCAGCGGGGTGACTGTGAATAACAGCAACACATTGAACTATATTACCAGTGCTCATGACATTATTTGTATATACAAGGTGTGGGATGTGTGGATGTGTACTGAAATACAGTATTGTGGTCACTGGTACAGTATTCAGGGTGAGAGTGTGGCTGACATGTTATAAATTAGAGCAGCAATATAAACTGGGTTGGGTATGTTGTTATGAATGAAAGAACAACATTGAATTATATTACCGGTACTGCTGAAATTGCCAGTCAAGTGATTAGGATAGGGTTATGCTATTATGCACAACAGCAGCAAACTCCAATACATTACTGTGGCCATTCCTGGCATAGCAAACAGGGTACAGGTGGGGTATGAATGGATGCAGCACATTGAAATAAACTGCTGTGGATATTAATTCTTTCACTTTCTCTAGGATCATCACCACTGAAACAACAATAGTGTCTAATAATTTAGAACAGGCATTTTCATATTCTGGCAGAGTTATTCTCTTGCAGGCATTTTTGTTTTTTCCTGGTAGGGCATCAAATTCTTCCTTTCATTACCCTATGATTTATGATTGATTTAGCACTGTTTCTTTAATGCCATTTTTGGCATACATTTTTCTGGTTGTCCACAAGTATATATGCTACTTATTTAGTTATTTATTTGACTTTGTTTACTGAGCTAAAGCATTTGGGAGTGTACATGTTTGCATTCACAACCAAGACAGTGGAGGAATGAAGGAAAAAAGAGAAGTATATGAATCATTCATACTTCTTTGGAAGATTATTGTTTAATTTGGATAAAAGATTAGTTACTTGTCTATAGGTTGTTGCACAGTGATTTGTGGAATCTAGAAGAACACTGGCACAGTTGATTGAAAGTGTTGGCAGCTGTTTTGTACAAGATAGCAATACGTGGGGAGGTTTTTTTTTTTTTTGCTTTCTTTTTTTTAACTGGCTACTGATTCCTAAGTTGTGCTAAATCAGTTGTCATTTGATGGATGTCATTTTCAATGAGCTACTGGACATCCATATATGTATATGTATGTGTTTGCTTTTGTATGTGTGTATATACATACATATAGAGAGACAGTGCGAGAAAGACTCAGAGAAATTCAGAGGGAAAAAATCATTTAAAGTGTAAACAACCCCACACCCATGAATCAAAGAACATTTATAAAGTGCACTTCAGTTGCACCTACACCTGATATCAACTTCAGAACAGCCTTCAAATCAGGTTATTAACTAGTAACCCAAAATAAATAAAATTCTGTCTCATGCAAAAAAACAGATTTATTGATAAATAAATTTAGCTCTTTCATTCCAAGCAAAACTGGAACTTCATCAGAATAATAAAACATAATATCCTTCATCCTAAAACTACAACAGTGAAGTTCAAAGGTCAAAAACTTTAAACAATACTTAAAGCACTTTATAAAAAATTATTTTCGATCCTCATAGAACTAAAACACATAACAAATATGTAAAATGAAGTCCAAAAATATTTAAAAGGTATATAACAGTTATAACATACTTTGAGCCACTTGACTATACAATATTGACCTCACCTTACTTCAAAGTGGTAAGGATTTTGCAAATTATTTATTATTTTATTATTTTGGTGTTTCTTTGTATGGGATAAAGTTTCATTCATGTTTGGTTATATCTGATATAACTAAGATGCAAACTGAAAGCCTTATTGATAAACACATGTTCTGCTGCAAATCCACATTGGATTTTTTACAGTTTGATTCACTTATTTTTTGTATGTGTCTTGCATTTTGTGCATTTTGAGTCACTTATTTGTTGTTTGCTTAATATATTTATTTTTATACTTACATAATGAAGAGGCTCTTTGGTGCTGGAGCTTCTTCATGTTTTGTAATATATATGCATACATATGTATATATGTATATATATATATATATATATATATATATATGTGTGTGTGTGTGTGTGTGTGTGTGTGTGTGTGTATATATATATATATATATATATATATATATATATATATATATATATATAGATATATATATATATATATATATATATATATACAAACACACACACACACACACACACACACACACACACACACACACACACACACACACACACACACATATATATATATATATATATATATATATATATATATATATATATATATATATATATATAAAATGTTTGTCCTTTCTTAAACATGTTAGTCCCAGAAGGTTAGCAGTTCCTTTTTAGGGGAGTCCCAAGGGGATAATTATACTACTAGGGGAAATTTGTCCAGGGCATTGGGATAGTTCCCCTACTCTTTGGAGCTACTAAATGGCCCGGGAGGGCTCATATGGCAGCAAGGAAGAGTGCTAAATGAAGCAGCAGCATGTTGGAGGAGAGAAATGAGAAGTTTTAAGGTAAAAAATGAAAATTTGGGAGAAAAAAATGTGTTTGATATGGAGTATAAGATTCCTGTGAAAGGAATGATACAAATGAGCAGCATTTAGCTTTCTCGACGGAGAATGAAGTGAGCCCATTGGTGTGGTGCAGACAACAGAACTGGTATTAGGAGGGCTTGGGGAGTTTGTTCTGTTGAAAATAATTGGGCAAGATGATCCAGGTGACAGTCCTAATGCTTCATGGGGTGAGATGGCAAATAACGTTTTAGGAAGTGCTGTGGATAGTAATGTGAAGAAGGAATCAGGCAGTGTGGCAGCAGAGAATGCATCAGTTAAAACTCTGTAACAGTGACTAGAAAGTAAAAGATGAAAGCAGTAACAAAGTGAGAAGGAGTCTGTTTTTGTGGCAGCAGAGAATGGAGTAGTTAAAACTTATGCAGAAGTGACAGCAGGCAAAAAAAAGGAGAACAGCAGCAAATTTACGTAAATCTGTTTTTAAAAAGAAGAGAAGGCCAGGTGTGAGAAAAAGAACAAACAATTAGACTGTAATATGTAATTTGGCAACTGTTCTGGATTTTAAAGCTGAAGAAATGTCATCTTTTATACATATAGATGCAGAGGCTTTTTTTGACTTAACATTTGAAAGTAAGACTGATGATAACATTTCTGGAACTGTGTAATAAAAAGGACATTTATCTAGAGGACATTTATTTGTTTTCTGGTGGTAACTTTAATTATAAAAATGTTACTTTGTAGTTTAGAAAAGATTAACTGGAAGAAGAAGAAGATGATGTTAAAATGCATGTAGGGTTTATGTGAAAGCCTTGATGACATTGCAAAATTTAGAGATGATTGAAACTTATGAAATGGAAGGTGGAGGTTGGAAGCTGTTTTGAAATGTGAAAAAAAACATGGTGAAACACTTGCCAAGTGTTATTTGTGTGACTGGTTGTAGTGGGACATTAAGATATGCTAGCCAGCCTAAATCATGTTTCTTTTGTGGGGTTATTTCTTATTTATTGTAATTAATGATTGTGACAAAATAAAATATAACCAGTGTGCGGAGAAAGGACATTCAGCAAGAAAGTATGTGACTGCATGAAGGTTGTATACAAAACGGACACTTTTGGACGGGCTGCCAACAGCAAACATTAAATAATGAAAAAGAAGGAAAAGGGAAAAACATACATTTGGAAGGATTAAAATAGGCAAAGAAAGAGGGTGAACTAGTTGAAGAAGAAACTGTAGAAGAAGAAATAATATTGAGGAAAAATAGGTAGTTTGTGTGCAGGAAGAGAGATCAGGAGAAGGGATTGGTATTGAGAATTATTTGAAGTACTAACCAATGGAGAATCTGATCCTGAGGATCAAGGATTGTTTGTACATAAACCCAGGAAAAATATTCAACTGACAAGAGTGCGAAGAGTAAAAATAAGAGAATGAAAATCTAATAAATATTTCCCCTAAATTTAAAAAGAAGGAAAAGCAACAATTTTAGAGTACTTTCATTATATGCGAACAGTATTGTTACCGTAAGAAAGACGTGAGTACTGGAATGGTGTGTTAAATATGATGTGGATGTTATTTTAATGGCTATAAGATTCCTGACAAGTATAGAAAGACTGCAAACGTTGTGGCATGCAAATAAAATATGGAACTTAGGAAGTGAAATTTGTTCTGGAGTGGCTGTGTTATGTAAAAACAGACAATGAAAATACTAGCTGTAATGAAGATAAGGATGAGAAGTTTAACTGCTGTGAATGTGAGGTGAAGAGAACATGTTTATAGAATTAAAGTAGCATGCATATATAACTAGCAAAGTAAGAGAAAATCTGTTTCATCAGATATTGCACTGTGGTGGTTAACATGACAATTATAATTGCAGGGGACTTTAATTCTGATTTAAGGGGAAGATGTAAAAAGAAAGGGAAAGATGTAATAAAATATAGGACGTGTAGTTAGCTGTGTGGAACAAAAGTTAATTGACACTTGAAGCTGAAATTGATTATATTGTATTATCAGATGGTTTGAAGGTATCAGATGGTGATACATTTTTGATGTTTTTTTCAGAATATTTAACAATATGGACAGAGGTGATTTAAGAAAAGGAATATATTCAAACAGGAAAGGGAATTCAAATAATAAATGATAAATTATGGGTTGAAATTGGAGGGAGAAGTATTGCAGTTCTAGAAGGATCGTATAACCATGAAGGACTTCCAAAAAACTGGTCTGAGTGGTGGACTGGAATTAAAAAAATGTATAAAAAGTGTTTTTTTTTCCTTCAGTGGCAGGATGATGTAAAAAAGAAAGACAGAGTGAAGTATGGGAACATTTATAAAAATAAATGATATAGAAATAAAATGGCTGGCATAACTGAAATAGTCAATTAAAACAGCTTTAATAAAACAACCCAGTAAAACAAAAAGCTGATAAGCACTTTCATGCCACACAAGTGCTTCATCAGATCATATAACAAAGTTACCAAATCAAAACATTTAATGCCTTAGTACAACATATTCATTCTGTGAGTAAATGTCATACTTTTCAATTTCTTGTTTTGCAATTGTTGTTTATTAGTTTAAGAGGTGATGATGTGCCTAATAAGACTGAGCATATTGAACTTCAATGCATACTCAGACTAAAGCACATAAGGGGTCAAGTTTAAATGACACTGTACCTTTAAAGCCGGTTTTTAAATCATGTGCTTTGTATCATTAAGTATTTAAATATTTTCATTTGATAACTTTGTTATATGATCTGATGAAGTGCCTGTGTGGTGAAAAGCTACTAAGTGTTTTATTAAAGCTGTTTTAATCTACTATTTTGGTCATGCCAGCCATTTTGTATCTGTATCATTTATCTTATATTGTTGTTGGCGACACTTGATTTGGATATAGATTTTGCCAAAATTTATAAAAATGTTTTGGAGAATTTAGAGACTAACACAAATGAGTGTTATATTATGGAAAAGGAAATATATAAAAGAAATCAAGAAAAAAATGAAGGCAGTATTGCTTAAGCACAGATGTTTACAGAGGAGAAAGGAGGATGTAGATGCATATTTGAGTAAAACAGTAAAGGAGGATATTAGTATAGTAGGAGAAATTAAATATGTGAAAGGAGAGGTAAAAGAATACAAGAGCAAATTATGAGTATTATAGTACAACATGTGAAAAATATGTATAAGAGTAAAAGGACGTAACCATTTGAAGTGGTCAGGAGCTGCTAATGCAAGTCCCAAAACATGGAGACTTAATGGCCAAAAGAATGGACTTAATACTGAGTCTGAGATGACATTCCTCAGAATATTCCTTCTCTATGAGGTATTTTAATGGAAGTGGTAACTTGCTCATAGGTGCTAAGCCTAAGAAGGATGATTGCCTGCACTTACTGGGTACGTAAGTTCATTGCTCCTCTTTGATTCTTGGTGGCTATGCCTGCTCACCTTCTTGCAAACAAGGTCCCATTCCTCTGTTCAGGAGAGAAAGATGGTTAATGGTTCTGCCATTTGTGCTACTAGTCCAGACTTTTACTCCGTTCTTTGTGAATTAAGAAGTCCTTTATTTGGCAGACAAATAAGTACAACCAAATTGCTATTCCATCCCTACTTCTATGTTAACACTCTAACTAGCTTATGTATTCACTGAAACTGAATTATTTGTTATGTTAAATATTGATTACATTAAATATGATAACTTGGAGTTTTTCTCCCTGGGCCTCTGCTGAAATAGGGCACTTGTGCCCATTCAGGCTTTCACAGTAAACAAATTTCAATAAATAAATAAATAATGTAGATAGACCGATATATAGATAGATAGATAGATAGATAGATAGATAGATAGATAGATAGACAGATAGATATACTATCGCCCTTGTGTGTGCATGCATGTCTGTTTGTGACTGTGTGCACATGTGTGTGCATGTATGCTCTTGTGTGTGTTCATGTGTGCATGTATGTACTGTGGCACAGTATTTACATTATAGTGTGTGTTTTTGTCACCTCATTCACTCCTTGTTATATGATACATTTACACTGAACTCTGCACCCTTGTTTCTTCTGTTACACTCACTGTTCTTTGTAGCTCACATTTCTATAATTGGGTGTTTGTTCTCTTGATCAGCCTAGTCTCTGAACTACATGAAATCTGTTTCTGCTGCATTATCTGTGTACCATCTTTAGGCAATTTAGACTGTAACTGAGAGTCTTACTCGTCTGTGCTTCTTTACTGTTTTACACTTTTTCTTTATCTCTTTGTTTACTTCTCTATCTACATATCTATTTATTTATCTATCTATCTATCTATCTATCTATCTATCTATCTATCTATCTATCTATCTATCTATCTACTCATCTGTCTATCCAGCTAACAATCAATTTATGTGCGTTTGTTTGCGTACTTATGAATGTGTGTATTTATTTTGTATTCTATGGAATTAACTAAACATACTTTCTTTTATTAAGATCGTGTGACTAGGATGGATAGGATTAGGAATCGGTATATTAGAGGGTCAGCTCATGTTGGACAGTTTGGAGACAAAGCAAGAGAGACGAGATTGCGTTGGTTTGGACATGTGCTGAGGAGGGATGATGGGTATATTGGGAAAAAGATGCTAAGGATGGAGCTGCCAGGTAAGAGGAATAGAGGAAGGCCTAAGATAAGGTTTATGGACGTGGTGAGAGAGGACATGCAGGCGGTTGGTGTGACAGAGCAAGATGCAGAGGATAGGAAGAAATGGAAAGAGATGATCCGCTGTGGTGACCCCTAATGGGAAAAGCCGAAAGAGAATGATGATGACTTTCTTTTATTAAGATAGTCTTTGTTTTTATAACCATTACATATATGAGTCGAGAGTCAACATTTAAATAGAACCCACGTAAATGAACACAGTCAACCCTGCTAAGTTGCCAAAATCAAATATTCAAATTATACTTTTACTAAAAAAATATACAACAGCTTAAATATATCACTGTGGGAGAGTAGAGGTCTCTCCACACTTGTCATCCACAGGCCTACACATCTTACACCCCCATAAATGTTATAATAATCCCTGATGCAATTGCTTGTAATGACAAGTACCATTTCCTCTACTGAAGTGACTTTCATTCCAGGCATACTCAGACATATGTAGTAGTGTAGGCTGAGCACTACAGCCATTAAAAACATTTAACTATAGTATCTCACTGAATGATTTTACACATCCTGCAACCTCATGCAACCTAGACTGCTTTAAACCCCTAGAAATCACAGTCACTTTCTGCATAAGTTGTCATTGGCTGTGTTCCACCAATTGATCAGAATGTCTGACTACTTAAAACAGTACACAAAAAGAGATGACCTCAGAGCTGTCGTACATACATCTCTCATATATTTGATGAGTTGTGATAAAGGAGAAGACAAATTCTTTGCAAGATGCTGTCAATGGCTGTGTTTTAACGTTCTTGCTGATGTCATCACAGTTAACGTGCATGCTTTTGTTTTTGCTTTACTATATGAATGTTGTTACATTTTTAAACTACTGCTTGACACTATGACTCTACATTGACATGTACAGTATGATATTTAACACCTATCAAAATTACTTCCATTGTAGACAGGCAAATTGTTGTCAAGCTAACATCTCATCAAATGCACAGCACCTCAGGAATACAGCACCCTCTCCCCAATACAATACTGCACTGCAGAGTCAATACTGGAATATAAATCCACTCAGTGCATGTGAGAATAGAACTAACAACTTTTGATCATTGTCGTCAAACAAAACTCACAGCTTTTGATTGTTGTCAGCGGGTGGTGCAGTGGTTAACATTGTCACTTCAGAACAAGAGGTTCTCTGGTTCAATTCTTCACTGGGGTGCCTTCTGTGCAAAGTCTGCACATTCTCTCTGCATTCATGTGGGTTTCCTTCTACATTTCTAAGGCATGAGTCTGAAGTGTTTCTTCGTGAAGCTCTGCCCTAGTCAGACTTTCCCAGTCAATAAATAAATTGGTAGTGAGCCTGCTGAGAAATTTAAACATTTTGATTGTACAGTAGGTTTCAGCGTATTACATATAACCTGGTAGCTGAAAAGAAGATGCAGTTTGATCAAGTTGCTATCTGTGGAAAGTTATGTGTTTCAAGAACAATGGAAGGTTTTTGAAGAAACAGATTAATTCAAAGTATGAAAATAATTTAGAAGAAGTATTCACTACTGGATTTACTATTAAATGAAGTTTGTAAGAATATTCCGGCTTGATGATACTGTCTACATAGCTTTTCAGTCATATTTACTGCACAGATAAATTAACGCGTAATTTAAAATAGCAAGTACTTGCCTCAGGTTCATTTATTTATTTATTTCAGTTTGTTAACTGAGTTAGAGCACTGACTAGAACTGACCAATTTCATTCTTAGCCCAGGAAAAAAAATGCATAATACAATTAATTGTACAAAGAGAATCAGATAGTAACAATTTTAAAGTCAAAGTTTCATATTATACAACTATGTACGTAACAGTGTCTGTACAACTGTTACATACATACATAACAGATGTACACACACACTAAATTATGCAACAATTTGTGCACATTGAGATATATGCATGAGTTGTGGGGATAGCAGAGAAAGCTAAGCAGTCAGAGAGTTGTAGGTGAGGGAAGTTGCGTTGGAGGTATGAATGTCTGGAAGGATGGGTTGAGATGGGTTATGTAGCTAGAGGTATGACACTGACATTTTATTGTTTATTGAGGGTACATTTAATTGTGCAACAATTTATACAAATACATAATCAGAAAACACCTTCCAAGAGTCTAGTAAGACTGTACATGAAAGAAAGGGTTATTCACTCTTGCTTCACTCACATCCTCAGTGAAAACTGCAAACTGTGAGATAACTGTCAGTGGGCATTGCTAATGCTGTGATGGCTGAGAAGTTACATGAGTAGAGCTTATCATCTCTTCTGTACTTGAAAAAGCATCCTTTCCATTGGAATGGTTTGTATTAGAAAGCAAGTTTTGTAACTTTTTATTTCCATATTCTATTAAAATCTGAACTTGAAAAACTTGCTTCATCAGTGATGATGAACCACGTTCTTATAATTTGTTTTTAGAGCAGGGGTACTATACACACACATGTGCACACATAAACACACATGCATGCACGCGCGAGCACACACAGACACACACACACACACACACACGCGCGCACACGCACGCACACACACACACACACACACACACACCACACACACACACTCACTGAGAATTTTATGCATGCATGGATCCATACAGATATGTACATGTGAGTATATAAAATATGTGGGCCTAATTTTGTGTACATTCTTAATATTTTTACTCCAGTCCATGAAGTGGAACTCAAGTTATGTGATGAATGTGCAAGCCATGATTTACAGTAACAAACTAAATACAAAAAACATATCTAGATATACTTGATCAAAACATTTCCTGTTCACCTGTTTTTATATTTTTTTGTATTTTTTTTTTGGTTTGTTTTTACCTTTATACTTCATTTGGTGGTTTAGTGCTGTTTATCCAGTATTAACAAAAATACTATAGCAATTATTTTTGCCATTTATTTGTGAAATAGTACAGAAGGATTTTAGGTTATTTAAGATTATAGTTATTTTTAAAGCTAATAATTGCTTTTTCCAGTTGGGTATTACTGAGCTTTAGTGTTTCCTGTTGACTAAGTATGATATCGCTAGGTTTTCATATATATTTTTCTAGTCAGATGAGTCGTGTGGTTGCATTTTGATTATTTGGAGGTGTGGTTTTGAGGGGATTTTTGATTTTTCAGGTAATTGTCTTCACTTTTTGGGCTGCAACCAACAAGATTGTTGGGGGGACTTGTGTTTATTTTCAATTAAGAGAGAATTATTTTTAGGGAGATTTTTTTATTTGTTTGGATGGTAGTAGTCAGTTAAGGCTTTACAATGAAAGAAGTTTATTAAATTTGGTTCCTGGTGGTCAGTTGTTACAATGTTATGCTGAAGTATTTTATGTCTGAGATCTGAGTAGTGTTTGACATGGTGAGAGTTTGCAATGAGCTGATGGAAACATGTGATTATCCAATGAATCAGTATTGGGACTTTGAACACATCTATTGTTATTGTGTTAAAGTGGTTTCTTTGCTTTGACATTATTTTAAACATTTTATGCATTGTGCTCTCACTCGGTGTTGGTATATGTGTTTGGGAGGAAGGGTTTAGAAAGAATTTTGTATAAAGCATACATTTGAATGTATACATTTCACAATTTTTTTTTTTTACATTTTTTAAGGTTTGTCTGGAAGAGTTCTTTTGTATGAGATAGCACAATGATTTTCAACATTTTTATATTGTATTCAGGTATTTATTTTTCCGGATATCTCCTATAGGTGGGTCATCTTTTAATTTATTAGTATGGGAAGAACTTCTTTCATATTTGTTATCTATTTGTTTGGTAGTCATTTTGTGTGGCATGACTCATTTATTTACGTTTTTATGCGCATTCTCATTCCTGTCATATATTTCCCTTACTTTAATAAAGATATAGCTTCACATATGAGTTCCTGATGTCCATCTCAAGAGCTCAACTCACCAGGTTAAATTATTTGGGAACTCAACCTCTTGAAAAATTTTACAGTAATATTTCTTTTTTCAGTGGAGCAAGCCCTCTCCACTCCTCTATGATGGGGGACAAGCGCCCCATACCATAGATGTGTCGATATGCAAATTCCATGGTTGAATAAACATGAAAAAAATGTAAAAGACAACACATATCACAATTACTTTCAGTGCATACTTAGTAGCTGTCAGTGACTCCTTATGAAAAATAGAGATTAGGAAGTTTGACACAAGGAATCTCATCCACTTTCACTTGATGAAGTGTAGGAAGCCTAAGTTATATGCTAGGGGCTTAATATAATTAATTATATTGAGTTTTTTTTTTTTTTAGAAGGATGGAGCTCTCTTGTTTATTAGATGTACCACTTTGGTGAATCCAGATTAATCTTCTTTCGGCCTCCAGAGAAGCCTTAGTTGCACAGTAACACTCCTAAAAGATTAGCAGAGGTGTTTTAATTTGTAATGTGCCATGCACCTTGTAGCAGTTTGAATAGATAAATACCATTGGTAAGCTATGGAATCTACTACCCACTGAACTCACAACTCTCTCCTCTCATACACATTTCAAAAAGAAGCTCAAGCTTTATCTCATGACACACTGGCTATGTTCCTGTACTATCCCTGACTAACTGCTGTTTCTTCTCACTAATTACCACCTGCCTCAACTAGCCTTCCCTACGAGATCTGCTTATTATGTATCTTTGACTGAATTCTTCATATATACACCTATATCTCATCATTGATTACTGCTCTGGCCATGCTTATTGGTAGTATAGCAGTTAACATTTCAAAAAAAAAACAAAAACTGTTTTCCCCTATTCTATTCAAATCAGCTCTAATCTATACTATTTTCTATATTGTCTTCAGTATACCACTTATTGGTACTTCTTTCTTGACTGTATTTTGCAAATGTTCTTCTTATGCTTTTTCAAGTCTGTACTTAATATCGGTTCTTATTGTATATTGTTTTATTGTATATTGCTTGTTGTGATGCACATGGAGCTTTTCTCCCCGGGCCTCTACTGAAAATGGACATGTATCCAGCTAGACTAGCCCGGTCAACAAATGTAAAATAAAATAAAATAAATAATAAATAAATAAAGAAAATTACTGCAGTATAAAACTAAATATGCAGATTCATAATTACAGTAACTTTTTATGCATCACAACAGAAATAATACACAGCTAGAAAAACAGAAATTTATCTGAATTAACATTACAGTGTACATTTTCATTTTGACTCATTGCAGTACATTTTATTTTGAAGCTAAAGGTTAAATATTCACTATGGAGTGTTGTCTGCATTATGACAAAAATTCCCTGGTTGCTGCTTATTTCAGATATAGTGGTTTACCCAGGCATTATTCGAAAAATCAACAATGTGCTTTTAATAAATGTGTAAAATAATAAAAAAACTCTAACATTTCCCCTTGTAGCAGTTTGAATAGATAATCTGAAAAGCCATGATTTGTTTCATTTCTGTATCCTGCATCACTGACTCATTCAGGCTAAACCATCTGCATGCAGTGTTATTTTAAGATTGGCAAAAGACATATTAGTCTGATAGGATTACTATAGTCAGCCGTATTTCATACTTAAAATAAAATGTTTACAGGACAACTGAGTTGCTGATTATAAAATACGACAAAACTAAGTAGCTTTTAACGCAGCTGTAATTGAGGGAATATACATTAACCTTAACCAGGAGAGTACTGCAAAGCAGCAAATTCGCAAGATCTGCTATTTCAGTCTTGTTTCAATATATTGCAAGAAATTCTGAGACAAGGTGTTCTCCTCTTACTTACGCTGCGTGATCACTTAAACTTAGCATCTCGTTGCAAGTTAATTGAGAGATATCCTAGAGTTAATTAAGGATTCTCTGATAAGAGTTTTTAAAACTAATGCTTAATTTGTTTAAGATTGGAAGGGAAATTTTGTTTCATATGAATTTTTGTTGACAATTTCACATACAGCTGTTTCCTAGTTAATCAGTAATTCCAAGTATATATTAAAGCTGACCATAGCTTTAAATCTGTTCTTATCAGACCATGAAATTAATTTTATGTCATAAAATTTATAGACTTCAATTTCTTTCTTTGTGTTCCAAATATTTTCCAAGCACCTGTGCCAGATGCTCTATCATTCATTTTTCATTAGCAAAATATTTTTTCTTGGAAAACCTATGTGCACAGAAAATAAAATGAGATTTTTTTTTTCATTCTCAGTTTATCTGAGCTTTATTTTATCTTAGATGTTTTATATGTTTTAAAATAGATGCTACATAATGCTTTTGATACAATTTTGCACATATGGATTAATACATAAAAGGTATTGATGTTATTTTATTTGCTCTTTTAAGCTTGATTCTCTCTCTCTCTTTATATATATATATATATATTTATATACCTATATTTATATATACATGTTTCTCGTGTGTGTGTGTGTGTGTGTGTGTGTGTGTGTGTGTGTGTATGTATATATATATATATATATATATATATATATATGTATATATATATATATATATATATATACACACACACACACACACACACACACACACACACACACACACACACACTCATATAATTATACATATATGTTTCTCATTTCCTTACAGTTCCGTATATAGTGCTTATTACATTACTCCAGCTATTAATATCCAAAGTGGCAGCCCCAAATATCTCTCCCCAGACTTTTATAACACAACAAAAAAGATCAGTGACTTTATTACTCAGACACTGCAATATAGTAGAGTATATATGTTGTTGTGAGAGTGTATTAATGGTGGTCCTTGATTACATCTGCTTACTGTGTATGTCAACATCATGGCAACACTGACAGATGCATTCATTGACCTCTTTGAAGCTATCCCTGCAGGGAAAGATAATACAGCCTCATTGTTGATACATTTGCAATCCATCAGAGGGCAACCCATCTTACAACAAAGTGGTTTACATTCAGTTTTCTATGTTTATCAGTAATGCCTGAGTGTAGGATTGTGCCAAAGGCCTTGGCCAAGTCAAGGTATGTTAAGTGCACGAATTTGCCCTCGTCAATATGCCTGGTCCCATATTTAAAGAAATCCACCAGGTTTAACAGGCAGGCTCTGCCCTTGACGAAGCTGAATTGGGTCAGATCCAAGGTTTGGAGGTCACCTATGTCTTTATTTATGAGGTCCATGATGATACATTCTATAGCCTTACAAATGAGGCTGGTCAGACTTATGGTTCTATAATTCCCCAGGTCTGTTGCATTTGTATAGAGTACTTTAATGATCTGCCCCCTGTAACTAATTTGCTAATGTAGTCTATCACCAATTGAAACAGCAGTAGGCTCAGAGATCTACCGTGATGCACATCAACTGCAAAAAGAACCGTCTTTGAAACCAAACACTGCTTGTACATGTGTTGTTGGGTCCTTGTCCCTTGCATGCACAAATTCTACCGATGTTTCTGTCACTTTAAACCAGTGCTGGCCAGATTAGCTCTTTTGGGACCTTGTCATAAGTTTTCTCCAAGCTTGGAATATCCAGTTGGACTCGGGTAATTGTACTTCATCCCATAGGGTAGCTGGCTCAACCCTACAACCGTGTTCCATCCCATGAACTAGTGCCCACACCCACAGCTCTTCAAGTGAAGAGCAAAAAGAAAAGAAAAGAAAAAAATCTGTTCCTTCTACTGGCACACCAACCAAAGGAGGGATCGTTGGTCTAATGAAAACAGTAGCTTTACTGGGGGGCCCAGGCTCAAAATAGTCAGGATCCATGTATGTAGAAGCTGGCAGTTAGTGCAAAGGACAAAGGCAGTAAGCTGTTAATGAGTTTCTTCCTGTAGTCTGGGATTTATTTCCATCTGCCTCAATTTATCTACTGTGTGAGTGAGAAAATTGCTTAATATGATAGTGCTCTGGGGCAACTGGAAAAGTAGGCTAGACTGATTAATAGGGGAATGTGCCACGCGGACAAACATAGTTTTGTCAAAAGGAGAAACAGTGAGTGCTGTTCACTGAGACTACTTTTGCAACAATGGAGTTTACTTCTTTTTCTCTGTTGTGTGACCTTGGAGTTGTTTTTTATAAGTGCGGGAGGTGTCTCCCCAAATGGGTGGTCATGGGAGCATGCCCCCTTGCAAAACAAATTTCATTGTTCACAGAAGGTAGTTTCAGTGAACATTTTTTGGCTTGTTTCCCTTCAATGAAATTGCCTTCAGACTCAGCATGAATCCACTAATAGTTTCCTCAACCTCATACCTAGTAACTGACTATAAATGTTAACCTATGTGTTTTCACTCTTCCTGCAAATGAAGAATGCAGATATTGTTGCAGTGAATATTTTTCCACTGGTGACCTTTCTGATCATTTAAGGTTTGTGGGTATTCTAGTAAAAGGAAATTTGATGTTCAGTTTTGGCACGTATTAAGAATCGCTCTGCAGTGGTGTTTTTCAGTTGAGTAGTGTGCTCTATTACTGTAGTGACTGCAGCTTTGAATTTCTGCATTTGGGTCTGTAGACAAAACTGGAAAGAGTTAAAAGACAAAATGAGATTTTGAAGGGACTCTAACAAAGTTTGACATCTTTTCCATTGTCTGTTTCTGCTGGCTTTTCAACCATTTTGACTGGTGACATGGGATGACGTGGCTGTAAGGTTTAACCAACAATTTGTTAGGCAACATAAATTTTTGCAGTTAAAAATTGCTCACAGCAGGAACTGCCTTGAAGTCCTGGTTTAGAGCTATCAGCTCATTACATCCGAGTGATGCCTCCAGGTGTTTCTGCAGTTAACTCCTACTGATGCCTCTAGGCATCAAATATTGCTTGTTCATATTTGCATCAGTAATTTCAAAACTATGCTATGTACAAGGTTTTAAAAGATTTCATCTTAAAACTTACACAATGACAAACTCAACTGCACTAGTGTTTGATCTCTGTGCAGTGCAGGTAAAGAGATACTTCTTCTTCTTTTGGCTTTTTCCCAGTTAGGGGTCGCCACAGCTGATCACCTGTCTGCTCATGATTGGCAGTGGAGTCTTACGGTGCCGAGGTGCCAGCCCGGCACCCAACCTTCCACAGAAGGCACACACACACACACACACACACACACACACACACACACACACACACACACACACACACACACACACACACACACACACCTAGGACCAATTTGGAGTGTCCAATTCACCTACAGCATGTCTTTGGGATGTGGGAGGAAACAGGTAAAGAGATACTAACTGTTGTTTTTAATGATATTAATTTATATAGATATATTTTATTGCATTTTTCTAAATATTTCAAAAATCAAATAACACAGACAGAATTCCTTAGCCTCATATGAAAGCTCTCCTCTAGATGAACAAAATGCTGCTGACAGTATATTTGGAACTTAAGTGGTTGCTGAGATATTGTAAGTTGTTTACAAAATAGTATAAACTTAATAGCTACTTTGCTTGCTGTCACTTATAAAATTTGGTTTAAGACTTAGAAACTAAAGAATACTACCAGTATAAAAATAGTTTGCGCTGAAGAGTTTGACATTTATACTAATTTCATAAGCCCTATGGTTCCAGAAATATGAACATTTGCTTGAAATGTGAGGACATAATTTGATTCTGTCAAAAGGCTTAGGCTCTGCCCATTGGAAGTTATAGTGCAAACTTCTTGAGCTCCACTGGAGTGAATAAGTTAAGCTACATGAAACCCTGAACAGAAAAACAAGGGTCTATATTATATATTCGAAGTTTCAAATCTTTGAACATACCAACTCCGAGATCACACTTCAGTGCAGAAAAGGGAAATTTTCCCATTCTGTACCGTACGGAGCCATTGCTTTTCACTTTAGAACTTTTTAAAGTTGAATCATACTGTGTCGATAATATTATATTCGAACTTTAAACCATTTGAATAATTAATAGGGACCCAAAACATGTAAGCATGTTCTATATCAAACTGGTAGACCCACCTTTTCCTTTTTAACTGCACCATCATACTCTTAATAGTGGATTTCTGTGCTGCTATTCATTTTGAAGCATTTTTTTCATATTGGACTGTCTAGTATTAACACATTTCATCTTTGTTTTAATTTTGCACACATCCAGATCTGCAGCACTATCTTTGCCAATA
Source organism: Protopterus annectens (assembly GCF_019279795.1). Taxonomy (NCBI): domain Eukaryota; kingdom Metazoa; phylum Chordata; order Ceratodontiformes; family Protopteridae; genus Protopterus; species Protopterus annectens. The sequence continues at coordinate 822,253,172 of NC_056732.1, forward strand.
TATACTAGTAAGTTCTGCACTACACACATTCACAGTTTTGTTCATAGTTCAATCAAACCTTGACAGAAGCTTGTCTCTTAAATTATTTTTATAATACCACAAACAACTCTGTCAGCAAAGAATCATGAAGCTTGCCAAACTCATAATTTTTGGCTGCATGCCTTAGTTCAGTTACTTAGGTATGAATATTCTCTTGTGGTCCCTGATTTTAGTGCAACGCAAATGAAGGATGTATGGCTAATATATATGATAAGATTTTTGAACTCATAATACTGCTTAAATTTGTCTTTAACAGGAGACAAAACAGCCTTTTGCTCTGTAGTAAGACAAAACTTCCTACTTTTCAGCTGTACTAAAAGCAGATCTGTAACTACTGAATTGCTGCATCCACTGCTTTCAGTTTGCTGCCAAACTGCCATGGAGTATCAATGTGGTGGTGTAGTAATTGGCAATATTGATGCTATGATGAAAGAAGATAGCAAATAAGATCAAAAGCTGTGTGCAGTCTGCAATGTTTGCTGAATTTAAAAAGGAAAATGGCTGTTCCCATCATATTCAGTGCTTTGTAAATGTTGGCTTCCTTAATGCACTACGCTATTCATTTTTGAAACTTCTACTTGTTTTAAGTATTTGCCTGCGTGGTACCATTTTAGTCACTGAGTTACTCGTTTGCCTGATTTCCTTGTTTTTATCTTTGAGTTCGATCTCTCTTGTTACGAAATGCTCTCATTGGTCTAGCAGTAATTTTGATGTTTTTGTGTATCTTTTGTTGATCATCTCAGAGGAAAGATATGCTTTGCAGATGTTGGAAGAGCATACTTTGCCAACTTTCAGTAAAAAACATATTTTTCAATAAGAGATACATCCAGTTCTAACACCGTGTGATATTGGGATTAGGAATGGTGGCAAAGGGATGCATCCACCCTCTTTATTAACATGGCTGCAACTATAAGGCAAGAAAGAACCATGTCATATCCTACATGCAGACACTAACCCTGTGGCTACTTTCAAATGCAATACTATACATTACAATATTCACATTTAATACAAATGTTGCTTTATTTATGTACTGTAAATGTTTTGAAATACCCTACAGAATTCCAGAATATATTATGATTAGTTTATTCTGATGATGTCCTCAGTGAGAGGGATGAAAGCGCTCACTTTCTACAATAAAGAAGTGTTCCTGCTGTTTTTCCACTGATACATATTTTATTTTTGGCACTTAACCCTTCTGAACCATGGACCATGGACCCCCCAAGGATACATAACACTCAAGGATACTATAGGTTGCAAGTGGTTTATCCACAAGGAATACAGAAATAAGTAAATCCTTCCAGATTACACTATGAACAGTTAGTGACTACAGTAAGTTAGTAATATCAGTAGTACTCCAGCTAGATAAAATGAAGTAATGCATTATACATTTTGCAAGCTTTAATCGTTAGTATGGTGTGATACTTTATGTATTACTAATATTTCACAGTTTTAAGTATTTACAACTTTTTGCAGTTATATACAGAATGCAAAACTAACAGAACTAAGTATAGGCACAGACTAGAATGAACCCTATTTGTAATACAGATCGTCATGAAAAAAGTTGTTTGCTGCAGTAAGCTAGGAGTATTAGGTTATGTCACATGAGACACAGTATGTTAAGTAAGAGAATATGCATAGTATTTTGAAGAGTTTATGTTTAAGGTCAGCCTGATTATTAAGGTAGGGGAGATCTGATCACCTACGTTGCTGGCAGGTTTTTGTTTCAGTTGGAAATTTGTTGTTTGAGCTACTTATTCTGTCTTGGTATGCCAAGTTAGCAAGAATTTTAATGAAGGGAAGGGGTTTGGTATAGTATTTTGTGAGCAAAGGTTTGATGTATAAGGTTTGTTTTGTTTCTTGTTTTGAAATAATATGCATACTATTACTATTTGCGGAAATAATCTAATGTAGCAACAGCAGTACTCAAAGTAAAGCTGTGTACTACCAGCCAACAACTTCCATACTGTAACAGGAGTTTATCCCACCAAGATGGATAACCATATAAAGGAAACAACAAGAAAATGGTTTACTATTGGATGCTCAAGACCCACAAGGTCGAGCCGGAAAAATTACCTCAACCCTTGGTCAAAAGTTGGGATGCTGAATATTGGTATATGAGAAAAACACACTGAATGCCAAAATCCCCTACCACTCTGGACCCAAAAACAAGTACCAACATGTGTCTGGAAGTGGAGCAAGTTGGGTCAGTCAGTATTTGACATTCTGACTGTCAGAATGTGGGGTTTGGGGGGGAGCGGAGCCTAGATGGCTAACTGAGAGCAGTGAATTTTGAGAGCTCCATAAACTAGTATAAACTAGTATAATAATATAGGAAATATTTATTATTTTCAAGTTTAAAACATCCAAAATCTATAGATAAACCTCTAAACTACATAATTATCAAATTTGGTGGAGATATACAAAAATGTTCCTGTCAAGTAACTTGGAGATATATTGAGTCACTGAATATGAACAACTCAAGGAATTCTCATCCAGATGCTGCTTTGAAAAAAGAACTGCAATTGATGACATCTACCTTACAGGAACTATCTTTGAAGATGGATGGCTTTAAAAATGACTTAGAAAACCTAAAATTAAATTCTCAAAAACTGAATGACACTCTTAAGGAACTATTACAGCAACACCATACAAAAATAACAAATATAGAGACTTCTCTAAATGACATTAAAGGGAGTCTCAAAGAGGAAGAATTCCAAAAAGAATTTCTTTTTAAACAGAATACATGGCTGCTTAACAAAATAGATGACTTAGAAAACAGAGAAAGGAGAAACAGCATAAGGATCTTTGGTATGCCTGAAAACACTGAAGGAGAAGGCATTATTTCATTCTTAACGACCTGGATTCCTGAATTTTTAGACTTGAAAGAGGGTCTTTCATTTTGCATTGAAAGGGCACATAGAGCACTGAGGAAATCTGCTTCTAACTCAGCAAATGCTCCTCCTAGATCCATAGTTATAAAATTTCTTTCATTTCTGGACAAGGAACTAATATTACAATCTGCTTGAAGAAAATTACCCTTAAAATACAATCAAAGCCTGATAAGGTTTGACAATGATTATTCTTCCAGAATACTAGAAAAAAGGTAAACAGTCTGACCAATAATAAAACTGTTGAAACAAAACAACATTAAAGCACAGCTGGCCTTTCCAGCCAAGATAAAAATACTTTGTGCCAATGAGACGAGAACCTTTAATGACTTAGAAGAAACTACTATATTCATCAAAAACAACATAATGTCTATCCCAGAAGAAATGGAATGGATGGCTCCTACTCTTAAAAGAATAAAAGAAACAAATCCTTGGACTGATGCTAGAAAGAAGAACAAAAACCTGATTCCAAGATAGCTGTCCCCCCCAAAAAAAACTTTTACAACTACATCTCTCAAAGTATCAACTGATATGGTACATCACTTGTCATCTGTTTTTATTTTTTAAAAAAGGAGGAATTCTTACACAACCGAAAAACAGTAATGATTTTTTCAGAATGTTCAAAGAGTCCAATAATTCTTCACAGACAAAGGTAGGTCAAGATGGGTCACTATTTACATTATATATAAGCCAAACAAAGTAACATATAATACAAACATAGAAGCTTCTATTCCCCTACTTGAATTCAGTCAATAGTTATCTTGTTCATTTTTCATTGATTTTACTTATAATAATTTAAGTAATTAATTAACTAATTCAACAAGGTATCATTCCTCAGAGTTCAGACTCAAATGTAACAAATTAACATTATATTAAATAGCAGTAACAGTAGAGTGTTTTGAAAAAAAAATGCTGTCATGGAGACTAATGCCTTCTTCAGTTAAAGTATGATTTAGAAATGTCATGTATATCCTGGTTAAATAATAGTAGCAAGCTCTTAGTACAAATGTCATATTATTCTGTCTAAATATAGTTAATATCAATTGTGGCAGGTGTCACAGCTACGAGTGCTGTTTGATCAATCCTGATATGGTATGCATGGATGCAGCTGTGTCAGGCAGCAAGTACAAATGTCATCATTATTCTGTCTGAACATAGTGAATGCCAGTTATGGTGGGCATTATAGGTTCGAGTAATGTTTGATCGATCCTGGTGTGGTGTGCATGGATGTGGCCATGTCTGGCAGCTAGTACAAATCTCATTGTTATTCTGTCTGAACATGGTTGGTGTCAGTTGTGGCAGGTATCATAGCTTCAACTGCTGTTTGATTAAGCCTGATATGGTGTGTATGGATGCATCTGTCTGACAGCTGTTGTGTATTGCCATTTTTGGGGTGTTTTTGCGGAGGGTGGTTTGTTTGTGCATCTGCTGGGTTGGAAGTGGGGGGGGCTGGAGGAGTATGTTGTCTCTTGTTGTGGAGGCTTGTTGGGAGTTTTATTTTTGGTCTATTTGCTCTCTGTTGTTTTCCTGGCTGATGCCTTGCTGAAGGGAGGGAATTTAGGCTTGAAGTTGCAGTGAAGTGAAGCTTTGCTTCAGGTGCATCGTGTGCCTATGGTATGCAGTACATAGACACATTAACAGAAACAGATGCTCCCAGGTTGCTATGGTAACAGAGACAGAGTGACAATAATACTTAATGGCTCTGAGGAGCTCTGAGATGATTCTCGGCAATGACGTTTTTGGTTTAAAAAATAAATAAATAAATAAATAAATATATATATATATATATATATATATATATATATATATATATATATATAAAATAAAATGGCTGTTTTAAACCACATGTACACATATTGATGGTCTCCCAGCATTTAGCTCAGTAAGTTGATTCTTGATAAAAAAAACACACACGCAATAGTTATGTAATTTATGATTTTAGTAAATCTAGACATAAAATATGTAATTGTCATATAAGATGAAGCAGTCTGCTAAATTTAGATATTAATGACAGGATTTAATAACATGGGCTTGTGTATAATAACTCTACTGTCTTAACTTGTCATAAATGACATACACTACACTGAATCTGGAACTCCCTTCCAGCACACATAATAAATAACAACTCCACCACCCAATTCAAAAAACTACTCAAAACACACTTCCTGAATCACAGATTATGTACCTGTACTACCCCTGGATAGTAACTCATATGTCTCTGTTTCTAGCAACTAGAGTAACAGCTTATCTACTGCTTTTGTAATGTCTCCATGGGGTAATAGTATCACTGAACACTGTAAAGAAACCTAAAGGACAGTATGTCTCTAATGTGTAGAAATGAGTTATGAAGTTATCTACTCTATCTTCCTTCTATACTTGCTGTTAAACACCTCTATAACATGTATATATTAATGTAGCCTGTGAATGTTGGCGAATACACTCTTTGGTTAACTCACTATCTTATATGTACTATACTTCTATAAGAAGTATAAAGATTGTGTACTCTATATATTGTTTATTGAACCTTTTGGTTAACATGTTAATCTTAATGTTAATGTTAATCTTGTTAATGATATTACTGCTCTGGAGCTTTTCTTCCCGGGCCTTCACTGAAAATGGACATATATTCAGTTGGACACTCCAGGTTAACAAATGTAAAATAAAATAAAATACAATAAATAAACATCAAGGGGAAGCATGATGATTTCCTTATATAAGTAAATATGCATAACAAGTCATGTAATTGCTTTAACTTGAATTGTAGTTTTTGTAACCCATCTTGACCATATATAATACTTAAGCGGCTACCAAGGTAACTAATGTTTTATACATGGCATCAGACTGACAAAGTTGCTCAAGAGAAACAATAGAATCCTGCACTTGAAATGTCACAGAATGTAACAATTATATTCTGAACAAATAGTATTAAATTGGCAATAATCACTCAGTTTAAACTTTGTTGATTATACAAAATAGAATGTTGCCATTTACATCTAAAAACTTTCAGTATATGCCATAAAATGGCAATTTATGAATATGGAAAGAGAACATGTAATCATTAATCACAATAAGTGAATTTGTTGTTTTTAACCTATAATTTCACTCATTTTATAATAAGAAATGACAGTTATGAAAATCCTTATGTGTAAGAAATGGGAGGAAGAAGGATGCACTGATAATTAAAATGCACTAACTTTCATCAATGTTTACATAAAACAAACTTGATGCTTTAAGTAAGTTAGCAACAAACAAAGTGATTACTTAAATGCTGGTAAACAATGAAATATAACTTCTGCTATATCCAGTAAAATACATTGCATTATAAACATTAGGTATAAATATTATTACCATCTATTTATATTAAGTAATAAGTTTTGAAAGACTTCATCAATGAGGGTGAATATGTTAAATAACTGTGTGCTATAATCTTTTACTGAGGTTTTGTATATGATACATCCTACTTTACTGTGATTGAATTGCTTGTCATCTATCTTTCATGTAAATATTAATTGCTTATACAATAAGTAGATATTTATATTGTATTAGAATTCTGTCTAATCTACGATAGTACTATATTTGTTCAAAATAATATAAATATTGCTTATTCCTGTTAAAAATATTCTCCATATGATAATTCAATTTATGGAGCTCAGATGTTCTGGATTGTCAAGGTATGAGTGATAATCTGATGGACTTAGGTTTATCCATCAGATTAGGAATGATTTTCATTCCATGGCTAGTGCAGATCTTAGTTTTTGTTAACATTTATTAATTTAAATGTGTTATTTCACAAAAACATGTTTAGTATGCTTGACCAAAACATTGCTTTATTTGTAAACACTCAAAGTATAAAACTGATAATTTCATTTAAAATCTCAAACATATACTTTATAGTTATCAGAGGAAAATGTTTAATAGTCACAATAAAACAAAAATACATACTCTAAATAACTTAAGATGGATTTAACTTTATTATCTTTAAATACCAATAGCTTAAACAATCCTAGCAAGAGATTAAATCTACTGATATATTTGAAACTGAACAAAGCACAAATTGTCTTCCTTCAAGAAACTCATTTTAGAACAAATGACAATTACAAATGGAATCCTAAGGAATATATGATATTGGCACAATCCACTTATAAGACAAAGACAAAAGGGGTAGAAATTTTATGGAAAACAAATGTGATTAACCCATAAATCATTTGTAAGTATGAAGATAAAGAAGGCCTTATGGTATTAGTAATAGTTAAATATAATAACAGAATATGGACCCTAGCCAATCTATACTGGTTCCCAGGCATTGGATCAGAAACTGTTAAAAAATACTTGAATTTCATTTCCAATAATTATAAAGGCAACTTAATATTAGGAAGAGATTTTAACTGTGTATTTGATATTTCTGAAACTACAAATAAAAGACCTCTGTGTACATCTGCTGTATCAAAAGCTTTAAACAAGTGGTTAGAATCATTTCATCTTATAGATACTTTTAAATTTAAAGAAGATAAATCTTTGTTGTTTTCCCATCAAGATCACAGATGTGGTACCCAAACTAGAATAGATAAAATATTTGCTGCACATTACTTACACTCTAAAATCATTACTTTCTCAATCACTCCCTGCCCCTTTTCAGACCACAATTCATTGATACTAAAACTTCAAAATGGGTACAAACCATTAATCTTTAACTCCAGAATTCCAGCATATATAACTAAAATTAACGAGTTCAAACCCTGGTTATTGTCTGAATTACAGTTCTTCTTAGATATTAATTACACCACAGAGATAAATAAAATAATGATATGGGACTCATTAAAAGCTTACATATATGGTAAAACCCTAACTTGGTATAAAAATCAAAGAATGGGATTCTGAATTATTAGATCTACAATCCAAACTTTTGTCAGTAAAAGCTGAAAAAAAAATCAAAATCATTTGGAGATGAAAAAGAAAGTAGAAGTATTAAACAATAAATACAACACAATTCTAACACATAAAACTAGTTTAGCTTTAAAAAAAACTAAAAATTAATACCTTGGCCACTTCTCCCAAATATCTGCATAATTTATCTACAAGAATCAAAATACAATCAAAAGCTAATAACATTAAAAGTATCTTCCATGAAAAGAAAGGGAAAAAATGTCTCAGATATAGGTGACATTCTTGATGACTATAGAAATCACTATATGGGACATCACCAATCCTAAAGGAAAACAAATCCCTAAACCTCTGTACCTCATATAGACCTATATCATTATTAAATAATGACTATACAATATGTATGACAATATTAGCTAACACAATGAAAATACCACTATCCAAAACAATAAATCACGATCAAACTGGGTTTATATATCATAGACACGCACATGACAATATTAAAATGATATTTTCTCTTATAGATTATATTAATAAAGAAAATAAACACTCATTATTGGCTTAGATATAGGGGAAAGCCTTTGATTCCCTAAATTGGGACTATTTTTTCAAAATTCTGGTATTACTTGAATGTTCTCCTTCCTTTGTTCATCTACTAAAGAATATATATACAAATAATTTAGCGTATGTTAAGCTAGATCCTTTCACCTCTGAAGCTATATATGTAACAAAAGGTACTAAACAAGGATGTCCCATGTCACCAATTCTTTTTGCTTTGGCTATTGAAATACTGACAGACTGAATACCCAACAATACAAAAATCAAAGGAGTAGATGTTTAGGAACAATACAATTCTAAAGGAATGCTTTTTGCTGATGACATATTATTAACATCATCCAATATAAAAGAGACATTAGAAGAATTAGATATTTTAATTGACACATTTTATAGGACTTCAGGACTCCATTTCAATAAATCAAAATCATTTTTTTTATTTTTAAATAAAAAAAGAATTGTAGACGAAGGGAAATCACATTATAGGGAAACAAGAATCTACCTTAAAATATCTAGGAATTGAGTTATGCAAGGATAATAATGAATTAGTCTCAACAAACTACAATAATATCATCAATAATCTCTGTGGAAAAGTGGAACAAAATAATATTAACATTTGAAAATAGACTACAGTTAATAAAGATGGTTTTACTACCCAAGATTCAATATATAGCTTTGGCAATACAACTGTTACCAGAAGGGAATATACTCAAAGAAATAAACTCATGCCTAATAACATTTTTATGGTTTCCCAAAAGAAGCAGAATAGCTTTAATACATCATATCAGACCATGGAAACAGGGAAGATTAAACTTTCCTGATATCAAAACATATATAAAAGCATCAATATCTAAAATAATCTCAGATTGGATAAGTCCAAATTATTCTACAAATAACTGTAATATCAATAAATGCATTTGATTTACAAAAAAAAAATTCAAATAACAGATAAAAACAATTTGCCATGGCACATATTATATATTAGTTTGCAATATAACATAACTAAGCCCACTAAAACTCGTATGATTAATTATTACATTGACTCATTTAGGAAAATTATTAATGCAAATGTTGTAAGCCACAGTGGTACAGCAGTAGCATTCTTGCCTCAGTCACAGCAAGAGGTTCTCCTGTTTGATTCTCGGCTGGAGCACCTTCTGTGTGTTGTCTGCATGTCCTCCCCGCAGTCGAGTGGCATTCAAAAGACATGCATGAACAGGCGTGCCTTCGTTGAAGGTTGGACGTCGGGATGGCTCCTCAGCACCATAAAAATCTACTTCCAATCATTAGCGGACCGGAGTTCCGCTGGGGCGACCCTTAACCGGGAAAAACCGAAAGAAGAACATTGATGCAAATATAGATTTAAAAATCTGGTTTGATCTTTTATCACCATTCATAGTTACAAAGACCTATCCACATAAAATATATAGAGAAATAATTAATTCCTCTGAGCAGAAAGGATTTGTTTGCTGGTTTCAATGTATCAAAGAACTAAAAGTTCTGGATATGCAAACAATAGAAACAACATACAAAATTCCACAACAAGATTGGCTAACTATACAAAGCATTCTGATGTATTCACAAGATTTATGCAGAACTAGTAATTCTTCATTTAAAGAAATACCTAAACTTACAAAATACCTATAGGAAATTATATATAATGATTATGACACAAGAAATAGTATTTTGAAATTTTACAAGATATTGATAAATTATAAAACAGCACCCAACTCCTCATATTGGAATTGTATAACAAAAGGACACTCATTACAGCTAACTGAAGAAATTAAATAAAATATTTTATTATCAATAAAACATATATCCTTTACACAATACTGGAAAGTTTTAAATTGAAAATGCTTGCACAGAGCATTCTTAACTCCAGATAGAATTACTAAAATTAATTCTTCCACAACGGGAATATGTTGGAGGTGTGCGCAAATACACAATGCAGATTGGAATCACATTTTTTTCAACTGTGTTAAAATTAAGTCATTTTGGAATGGTATTAAAAACATTTTACAAGCTTTATTTAATGAATCGTTAACTTATCTAAAGCTCTAGTATTATTAAATGTGTATGAAGGTCTTCATTTGAATGAGTTAAATATGTATGTAATTTGGACAATACTTGCAATCTCAAGGAAATGTATAACAAGAAGATGGAATACAAACACAATACCAACTTTGGAAGAATCTACAGCCTAGTGAAGACCACAGCATTGTTGGAAATTAAAATTAAAGAATTAAGGATTCATCATAAGCCATTTATTAACAATCCATGGATAAAAGTTTTATCATTAATTGACACTTTACAATAACTGAACAGATACACTCTGATAATTGGATTGTTATACCTATAAAGTAATTGTATATATTGAGCTCTGTTATAGTGTCAGGCTGATGTAAATAGTGTACATAGTTATTTAAGATGTTATATACAAATAGTATGGAATTTATTCAGCTGTATTTGAAAAATAAAACATTTTTGAGGAAAAGAATGTGGGGTTTGCATAGCCTGACATAACCTTTTAAGTCTTGAGCATGTAATTGTAAAGCCAAGAAAACAAACAGCACAACAAAACAACTCCCATGCTTATCATATATACCAACTTTGCAGTCATACCAACTCAAAGAAAGGAGAATTCATACCATCAATGATTTCTTGTAGAAAACAGTGATAAGCATTGTGTTCCTTAGTGGCTTGTGCTTTAGGCAATTGATGTTTAAGAAATCTCATCTTTGCCATCTGTAGTTATACAAAAAATACATATACAGTTTAGTAGTCATGAAGAGGTTTGTTGAGTGGGGTATGAGCTTAGGTCCTTGGGAGTTCATCAAGATTCTAACACATCCTAACCCATGTAGTAATTTTAGTCAATGTCACTGTATCACAATTACCTTTGGTGTTTAAGGCTGTGGGTTCGATTCCCACATTGCATAGCTGGATTGCTAACACTGCAGTGCAGCATAAGGTAGGTTCTGCACTTTTCATCTATTCTTTTAACATATTCTTTACTTCTTTTCTTATAATATCCATATTTAATCATATTTATGTTTTTTTTCTCCACTTCTTTTATACCGTCAAAAAATCTTCTTTAATAGTTTTTCCCATAATGTTTTTTACTCTTTTACATTTCTAAAACACATGTTCAGTGGTTTCTTCTTCAGAATGTAAACATATTTTATCACTTTTCTTTTTATATGGCATATTTCTTTTAACTGGCCATTTATGGATTACCAACTCTCTACAAAAAATCTTGACATTGTACTTTCTGATTTCGCCATTTGCTCCTTATTTTCATAACTTTAATTTTTTTCATCTGTTAGATTTTCCCAAGCTTTTACATAGCAATGTTTTATCATTACATTATAATAACATATGTTTCTACTTTTTTTTCTATATCATCAATTTTTATTTTTCACAACACTATTTTTTCTTGGTAACATTTTATTTCTTCATTTATACACTCCTTTTCTCTTTTACTCTTTTTAGCATACTCCAAAATTGATCATACTTACATTTAAACTGTTTTACTACTAATCTGTCATCTTTTTCATTTATCCAATTTAACACTTTGTAGAAATTTAATGAAACAGTAGTGGTTCTTTATTGATTAACACAACTTACAGTACATATTGAACATTATTTACATTTTCCATCTACCATACAATTTCATATATCTTAATGATTTCCCCCACTCTTTTTTCCACAACCAAAACATATCCTTTTCAAAATTTCAGATGATACCCTTTTGCTATTAAACTTAATTTCATTTAGTCTTTCATTCCATATTGTCCATGAAATATAGAACATTTTTTATCAGTCTATTTCACATCTTTTTGTGTTTTGTTGCCATAGTACCCATATTCCAGCATTTCCATATTTATATCTTCAACACTTTTAAATTCATTCAGTATCTTATTCTCACATACTTTTGTCCATAATTCCTTTACTCTTGAACAGTTCAGAAAACATGGTCCATTGTTTCAACTTCTCCACAATAACTGCACACCCTCTCTTGTATTTTTATATGGCATCTTTGCTTTAACTGGCAGTTTACTGATTGTCACTCTCCACATGAAATCACAACATTCCCAAATGTTCCTACATCATTCATGTCTTGCCTTAATTGCATTTCTTTATTCATTCCCTAAATGCTTCCATGGTTATATACAACATTGTTAATTCATTATTTTAGAATAATATTCTATTCTATTTTCCTACATTTTCTATATTCAATTACCATAAAAAAATATTATGATATTATTTAATGTCTTCATTTAAAAAAAATCCATCTTTTCCCAGAACTTATTTTCTCCCAGGAATTTTTGTACATGTCTGTCATCATAACATTTATTAAATTTGTATACGTTTTTTCCAGTCCTGCCAAAACTTTATAAAGATTCGATGATGCTGAATTAACAATTGGGTTAATCAATCCCAGTCCTCCCTCCTCTTCTTTAACATACAAAATTCCACTCCTAACTGTATTCAACCTGGATCCCCATATAAAAGAGAATACAACAGATAATTACTCTTGTTTAAATTTAGATGGAATCATATAAACACCTGCTAAATATGCAATTTTACCCAAAAGTATCAAATTTATTAAATATACTTTTTATATGACAGCTCATATGACTTCCAAGAAATAAAAACTTCTCTTATTTTTATATTATTTACTCCCATTGCTGTTCCTATACATTTTATCCCAAATTTTATTCCTAATATATTTATAACCTCATTATTAAATTGAATCTCTTCTATACTATCAACCCTATGCCACTACTTTTGTCTTTCTTGATAAATAAACCAGGCATTTTTAAATACTGACTAAATATTTTAATACCCTCTTCCATCCGTAACTTATTCTTCATAATTAAGACTATATTATCTGCATAAGTAAAAATGATTAGAATTTGAATATCTCATTATATTATATCTTGCCATTTGCAACACTCTTTTATTTCTTCACTTAACCACCCATTTATTATCACTCTCATTATTATTTTCATATACTGATGTAAATATTTTAATTATTTTATCACCTATACCATAATCTCTTAATATATCCCACAATACATCATATTGTATTCTATCAAATGCTTTACTTACATCTCCTACCATAACTTTAATTTTTACCCATTTATTTTTAACGTTATCTATCACTTCCTTCAATATCCATAATAAATAATCTTGACTTCCTTTCCCTTTCTACCGAATATCATGTCTTCAAGTAATTTGTCTACAGTATTTTCTAATCTTTTCCCTGTTATTCTGATAAATATCTTCTAATCTATATTATTCAATACCATTGATCTCCAATTTCTTATATCCTGTTTTTCTGCCCCTTTCCATATAAATTTCATAACTCCTGTACGTTTATTTTTCTACTATTCCTTTTTCTAAACATTCATTTAATACTTCCACAAAATACATGTTTTGCCATTCTTCCATATTATAACACATATAATATTCAATGCCATCTATTCATGTGGCTTTTTTCCACATTCAATTCTTTTAAAATAGCATTAAGTTCACCTACACATATATTATTTTCCATATTCCTATTATCCTCTTTATATAATTTTTAACTTTTCATTTCTGCCACTCTCCTATATTCATTTTTAAAATGTATTTTATATATACTTTCTTATTCCTTCAAGTATTTTCTTCTGTATTCATTGTTTTTCCTTTATTATTCTTCAATTCTCTTATTACTCTCTCATTTTCTCTTACAATCTTATTTAAATATGACACAACCTCTTCTTTCTTCCCTTGTAAAATATCTTTATTATAAAACACTTTTTTAATCTTCTGATTCATCTCATATAATTTTTTTCTCTTTTTCATAAGAGACATGAATGCACTGCTAGTCACTTTTTTCACCACAGTGCATTAAGAAAATCACATACAAGTGATTTTGTCTTCATCAGTTCAAAGATGTCTTCAGATAACACTGTATATCAAACAGAGAAAATTTAAAAGCTCATACTAATCACATGACCAATTACTACCATTCAGTTAGTCACTACTTAAAGACATATTCCCTCATTTTATATACAGACCCCCTGAATATATTACGAACATCAATAACATGCATTAAGTTCAAACATGTTAAAAACTTTTTTTAAAATTGTTGATAATACTAAATACACTATTATATCACTTAAACAAAATCCTGAAAATCCTGAAATCCATGCACATACTCAACTTCATGCATTATTGCATATATAGCTTTAATTTCAAAAGACAGGTAACGGATGAAAATTCATTTAACCCCGGTAGGCTTCCTGCATTTAATCTCAATTTCCAAAATAATTATTTTATCTTAAAATATAGACTCAATGGTCCTCCCCTTGGGTTTGATTCTACCTTTTCTATTATGATAAACTTGAACTCATGATCCGAACATTCATTGATATACTTAAATAATGCAGTTGTTGACTTACTTTTTCTAATGTCATAGATATGCTTGTATATGCCCTCCTTAAGCTTACTCTCAGTTTTACCTATATAAAACCTAGGACATTTTTGGCACAAAGCCACATATACAACCCCCCCATGTATTACAGTTGTATTTGCCCTTAACCTTAACTTGTTCATTCTTTATAATGAATGTTTCACCTGTATGTATGTACTTACAATAATTACAGCACCCATTTTATATAATTGTTTTTGACCCCATTATTGATTTTTATAGATTCATACATATTTTTGAAGCTCCTTCCCTTTTTGTACACTATTGTCAGTCTATCTCCCATGTTTTCTTTTATCTCAATGTTCTCATTCATTATGCTCAAATTTTTCTTTAAACCCCACCTTATATCACTGTCAAGTGAAAAGGTGGTAACCTAGCAACACTTTGGTTTAAACTTTGTGCCAATAATCTGATCAATATTTAATTTTTCCCCACATGTTAATAAATTATTACTACTAGTGTCCTTCCAAATATGAACAAAAACTAATTTTTCCTTTTATTATTAGACAATTAATTTATAGACTTAAAAAAGTTCTAGTTAATATATTTTTATAAATATATATTTTAGCCTTCCACATTCTTCTAGAAAATCTTCATATACAGACATCATACATTCCATCCAGACACATTGTCCCTTAACTACAGCTTTCTTTTGGGCTATAAGATGTGAACTGGTAAAATGCAAAAAGGAATTTGAGTATGTTGGGTTTCTATATTTAGATATCAATTTCTTATTCATACTATCCTTTACCTATATGACATTCAAATAGAAAATACTCTTTTTACAAATTTCATATGTAAATTTTAAAAATTATGTAGTCTTATTGGGTCTATATCAGAACATCAAAGTTTGAAAACTTTGAATGTTCTAATATCGACCCGTTTTAATCGAACGCTAAAAATAGCAAAGCTGCAGAACACTGAATTCTTTCCTAGGGAAAGAATTTGGTTGGCTGGTTCTGTGGCTTCACTATTTTTAGCGCTGTGGTGGAGATTTACGGGTCGGGTTCAGGTAAGTGTGGTTGTTAGGATTAGGGCATGGGTTAGGTGAGTTGGGGTTAGGGCGCGGGTTAGGTGAATTAAGTTTAGGGGTGGGTTAAGTGAGTTAGGGTTAGGGCACGGGTTAGGTGAGTGTGTGATGGTGACAGACCTTAGGGTTAGGGTTTGGGTTAAGCTAAGAGGATAGATAGTAGTGTATGTATAGTTTAGTGTAGGGTTAGTTGTAGGATTATAAGTGTATGTGTGTGTGTATTGATGTTTTTTAGGTGTGCTTGTGTTGTGTATATGTGTTTCAGAATAGTAAATTTTTTCCCAAGGAAATAATTTGCTGTTCTGAATGTTCGATATGATATGGTTTAGATATTTTAGGTTAGATGAAATAGCATTCGCTATTTTCATCTTTTGATAATGTGATATAAATGCGTCTTATTTATACATTCAATAAAAGCATGAATTTTTTTCAACTTTGTCTTTCCATACAATAAAAATATCATCTAGGTACCTTGTATAAAGCCACCATTATTGTATGAAATTATTGTTGAACAAAAAATTCCTTTCTTATTCTGCCATTACAATATTGGAAAACAAAGGCTCACATGCAGACCCCACCTCAACACACTTGCAGATAATATTGACCATCAAAGTAAATATAATTGTTTTATTAACACAAGGTCCAATATTTCTGCATAACCATTATTTTTTTGAGGAAATCCACTACTGTTCTCTATGAAATCAATAAACCATTGAACTCCTAATGAATGCAGGATTACTGTAAACAAATCCCTAACATCGACAGTCAAAAAGACATACCTATCATCATACTCTAAAACATAGCATCCAAGTCCTCCTCCCTTGTCCAGTTTCATAATTCTAATGCCATCAAATTTGAATGATTCTAAAATTTAGTTTTCACATCTTGTCAAATTTGAATTATTACTTGTTATAATGGATAGACTTGATTATGTTGAAAGACTGTATAACATTCTATTTGAGGAAAGTTATAGACAGGTATCTAAAAATTAAGTTAATATTTCCTATAAGAAAATACATGTTTTATTGTATATGTTATGCAAGAACAAATAAGTATAGATGAGTATAAGTACTTAAACATGACAAACCTCCTTGTTCCTACAGTCTTCAGTGTACCAAAAATACATAAGGATCAACATAATCCACCATTCAAACTGATAGTCGATGCTCAATTTTCAATTACATACCCCATTGCCAAATATTTAGATGATAAAATAAAGATTTTAGTGCAAAAAGTGGAGGATTTATGTAATAACTCTTGGGACGTTTGGAAAAAAATGTGATATTTTAGAGTATGATTATGATGAAAGGTATGTCTTTGACTGTGTCCCAAACCTCATACCTGTTGAGTTCTTTTTCCTTTTGCTGCTCAGACTTACCACAAATTTTCTTCTTGTCATCTCTCCCTTTTCTTCTGTGTGGAGACATGCGTGAATGGGAGTACCTTCGTTGAAGGTTGTGTGTCAGAGCTGGCAACTCGGCATGTAAAAATCTACTGCCAATCATTAGCGGACCAGAGTTCCGCTGTGGTGACCCCTAACCGGGAAAAGCCAAAAGACACAACAAGACATTCTGCAACCCTCCCAGTTGGAGGGTTGTAAAAATGCATTCTTGCCACCCTTCACTGTCACCTTTAAACAGCCTTTCCTGAAACAAGCACTCTGAATGCTGCAATGGTCTGACAACCTTTCTTTCCTTCTCCTCTTTTCCCTCTCCCTTTTCTGCAGACATGAACAACTTTTCTGCTCCTTCCAACATGCTTCCTCCATCTAACAGCCTGTCTCATAACTGCTCCACTACCTCTACACTTACTCTCACTTTCTCTTTTTCTGCTCCAACTTCTACCATGCATATGATCTCCATACGTCTTCCTGCTTCTTTGAGTTACCTATGGGTGGAAGCAGGAAGCTGGACCAGCTACCAACAATAACATCCCTGTATGATCGAGAGTAGTGAAAGTTCCCCGATACCCTGGCCAGATTACCTCTAGTGGTAAAAGTACTACCTTGGTATATCCTGAAAAGACAGTACTAGCCTAGTGGGATGAATAAATAAATAAATGTTTATCAATTTCCCTATTTAAATTTTATGGTCAAATATTTTGTAAAGGTATGACACAGCTCTGATCATTACTTGTTGCTTAGTCTACTTTGGGATAACCATATAACTGGACATAGGCATTTAAATCTTATCCACAAGTATACACCATTAATCTGGGTTCATGCATTATTTTAATTTACTAGCAAAGCAAAATGTTTATACCTGCTTATGGGTGTTTAATTGAGGCACTATTTTAGGTGCACAGATTATTTAGCTGTTTGGATCTGTCCTGAAAATAATGCATAGCAGAAGTACTTTGAATGAATTTTGTGCAAACTGTTTGACCTTACACATTGTGGATTAGTTATTGAGCATTCAAAGGTGTCAGTAGTGCAGTAGGTAGCACACTCTCCTTTGGTGTGGAAGGCTATGGGTTCTGCTCTTACACCAGGAAGATCAAGTACTGACACTGCAGTGCAATATAAAGGGGGTGGTACATTCCTGAGTGTGTCATCCTTCAGATGAGATGTTAAACTGAGGTCTCATCTGTGTTAGTTGATGGTAGCGCAGATGGATGTAAAATATCATGGTACCTATCTAAAGGATAGGGGGAACTTCCCTGATGCCCTGGTCAAATTTCCCTTAATAGTATAGATACTACTTTGGGTCTCCCCTGAAAAGAGGTTACTGGCCTAATAGGATTAAGCAAGTCAACAAAGAATACATAAATATAAGTATGCAGTGTTTTTTTACAAATACTTTTTACCTTCAGTGGTCATTTCAGTTATCTGCAGGACACTAGTCATTCTATTTCTGAATTGGCACTTGGGCTGCCATCTCCCTTAAAATAGTTTGCATTGTAGGCCCTTGTATTTACCTATTCACACTTACTAAGATTATAGAAATATACCTGTGATGGGAAAAATTACTAGACTAACCTTTGGCATATACACACACACACAGACATACATATACACAATGTTTTATATATATATATATATATATATATATATGATATATGGTTCTCTAATGTTATGCCAACATTTGTGTTTGTTGACAACTAAAACATAATTCACAATATGTTGAAAATGTGAATGTCAACACAATAATATGCATCCAAGAAAAAAACAACCTTGCTGCATGCAAACCTAAAACAAAACAAAGCATAAAAACAGCATCCATGTTGTGACACCAGGGACATACTGCCAGCCCAGCTATCTGGAATTTTGTAAATAATTATGTCACTTGAAAATATTAATATGATTTATATAGAAATGTAACAAAAGGAAATACTGTCAGCCCAGCTATCTGGAATTTTGTAAATAATTGTGAATATTAATATGATTCATATGCTTGTCTTAAAAATGTAAGAGAACTATATATTATGTTGATATTAAACTACTGGTACAGAAGTGTGTGTTGAACTGTATGTTATGTACTGAGCTTCAAGAATGTAACCACAGTGTACCCTTCTGGAAAAGAACAGAAATGTATATAAACTATACCAGTGCAAATGTATGTTTTAATAGTAGAAGCTGGAAAATACAGAGTTAACTTGCAAACCCTCAAGAAAATAAGTGGAAATTGTTTTACAATTCTGCTATCTTAGTTTCAGCAAAGGAGACATGATGTCTAGAGCTAGAGGTTTTCCTATTGTCTTGAAACAGAAGTAATTACTAGGTCTAAAATGTAAAAGTATTTAATTGTTTTACAACTTCCAGTTCTAAGCAAATATCTGAGAGATATGTATTGTTCACAGAGAAATGTAAAATTTTGTTAAGTTTCTGTTAGCCTGGGAACTGAAGGGAGGTGACAAAGAGTGATGCCATCTAGGCTAACCCAGCAGTAATGTTTTGATATTAATTTGGGAACTCTCTCAGAGACTGTGCATTTTGCGTCTTGTCTTGGATCTAGAAATATTCATTCAGCACTTCTTATCTGCATTTGCCTTGCTAATAGTGAGTGAGTAGATTACAGTAATATCTTTTAGA
The DNA here is from genome assembly GCF_019279795.1 of Protopterus annectens. Lineage (NCBI taxonomy): Eukaryota > Metazoa > Chordata > Ceratodontiformes > Protopteridae > Protopterus > Protopterus annectens. The sequence continues at coordinate 822,273,079 of NC_056732.1, forward strand.
GATAGATAAGAATACAGTAAGATTAGTTAAGCTGTTTTCTGTAGTTATTTGAGACTGTCTTGCAAAGTTGTTTTAAAATATTTCCCGTGATTCTAAACTCTGTAGTTACCCTGTTGTTTGAGTATTGTCTTGTTATTTTATTATTTATTATTAAATATTTAAACCATTTAATTGTGGCTGGTTTGTTTAGAGATATTTGAGCTCTTAGGGTACTGGCATATGTATTTGGTGACACTGTACAGGCCACTCCAATAGCCTTGCAACTTTTTGTCACTCTTACTATTTGGATAATAGTAACATTACAAAGTAGGATTGGACACCCTTTGGTAAGGGCCTTATAGTAAGAATGCTTTTAATTGCAATACAATTTGTTTGCAACACTTTTGACTAAAATTACACATATAACAACAAAAGCCGGACCCTCACACACCTGTAGTTTAGTATAATTAACTAATTCAGTGTGCCAGCATTACTGAAGCCATCAGTCTAATAGGAATCATTGTAAAAAGACATCAGCTGCTGTTTTGTTGATCCAACAAACCAACCACTGCATTACATACATAGCCAGACACACACACACACACACACACACACACACACACACACACACACACACACACACACACACACACACACATACGCACACATGTATATATATATATATATATATATATATATATATATATATATATATATATACACACATACATATACATATACACATATATACATTGATAGACAGCAAGAGGGAAAGGGAGAGTGAAATAGTAAGTCCAGTGTCAGCCTATATTCTTTAATATATGATGTCCTTTTTATTCATCAGAAGAATTGTTCACTTAGTATATAATTATGCATCTGTAAAATCTAGTCGTTATATCAATCACTTAAGCAAGCATCATATAACCTGCTCCCATCAGTTCATGAATAAATAAATATTTATATATATATATATATATATATATATATATATATATATATATATATACACGTTATGTCTGGTGAAACTTGCTTTCTCTAGTAGACTTTTATTGATCTTAACCTTATTCTGAAACTGTAGCAAACTAATCCTTACTGAATAACTCACTTTCTCTCAATGTTAACCAAGACACTCTCCTCCAAAAAAGGAAGACAATCTGGTGGTCCCTTGCCATAAACAAACTCTACAACAGAAGGAAGAAACTGATGCGGAACAAGGTGAACTCCCAAGACTGGGAAAACTCCCTTATCTGCCCCAACAAAAAGTTGAGATCCCTCATCAAATCCTCTAAAGCTAGGTATGAAAACAGAATTGCAGAGATAGTAATGACAACTACAAAGTCTTCTATAGTTATGTAAAGAATCTCCACGGCAATACCCAGATTTGCTCTGAGCTACTGCACAATGGTACTTCCTATACCGAGCCAACAGATATTGCCAGTGTACTGGCCGACAGATTCAGTGCCAACTTTACCCCCCTCCCCCCAAAGGACCAATCACAATACCAGTAGATTACCAGGCACCCAGTATTACTGCTGCACAGGTTAAAACAGCACTGTCCAAGGCCAAGAATACAGCTTTTATGGGACCTGACAATATCTCTGGTTGTGTTCTACATGAATTACAGATAAACTACTGGCACCTCACCTGTGTGCTCTGCTCAGTCACAGCCTCTCCTCAGGCTTTGCCCCTGCTGAGTGGTGCAATGCAACAGTTATCCCTCTCCAGAAAGGAGGAGCGACTGGGAACTATCGCCCCATTAGCCTGACGAGTCTGATATGCAAAGCTATGCAATGTATCATCATGGACCTAATAAACAAGGATATAGGGCATCTCCAAACTCTGGATCCCACACAGTTTGGTTTTGTTAAGGGTAGATCATGCCTGCTCAACTTGGTGGACTTCTTTAAGTCAGTCACCAGAGCTGTGGATGAAGGCAAGGTGGTTCATACTGCCTACCTTGATCTGGCCAAGGCTTTTGATACCATTCCCCACTCAGGAATCACAGAAAAACTCACTAAGCTTGGCATCAACCCCTATATCAATAGGTGGGTTGCAAACTGGCTCACAGACAGAAACCACAGTGTGAAAGTAGTCAGACTGCCGATTAGTCACAAGTGGAGTCCCACAGGGTTCGGTCCTGGGTCCTCTCCTGTTTGGTATCTACTTCTCTGAAGTCTAGGCCAACACGAAGGGACTCTGGCTGACAAAGTTCACAAACAATTGCAAGTTGGGAGCTATTATTAACTCCCCAATTGATGTTGACATCCTACAGAGTGGCCTCACTGTGACCAACGACTGGTGTCAGAACCATGGGCTTAAGCTCAATGCCAAAAAATATGTCATCATCCCCTTTGGGAAAACCAGGCTCCTATGAATTACCACATTTATGGTAGTCCACTGAACACAGAAGACGTTATAAGAGATCTGGGAACACCAGTTGACAGCAACCTCTCTTTTGATCACCACATTGCCACTGTGGTCAGAAAATCCTTCTATGTGGTACATCTCACTACTAAGGGTTTTGCATCCAGGAAAAAAAGAGGTAATTGTCTCCCTCTACTCTTCCATCATTAGACCAATCATCGAGTACAATGTCCCATTTGGCATGTACGTCACTAGACACCTGCAACTACTGGAGAGGCTGCAAAAGTACCTCACAAGGAGGATCCTAGGCCTTAAACGCTTGTCCTATATGGACAGACTCAAAAAACTCCAACTATTCTGTCTCATATCATCTACTTAGAGGTGTTCATTGCTTGACTTACAAAGCTATGTCTGACCCAGCTCTGTTAGAAATACTACATCTAAAGAAATCCCAATCCCCCCACACCACACACTCCAGAGACCTCAACCTCATTACCACAATTAACAGAACATGCTGGAGGAACAGGTTCATAACCCAGAGACTGCCCATGCTATAGAACAGACTTCCCATACATGTCAAGCAGAGCACCTTGCTGACCCTCTTCAACAGAAATCTTGATGAGTGGATGGGAAACAGAAATTTCACCCCAGGGATAACACCAGTGGTTCTACTCAACAGAGGCACTGGGAACTAAGGTCAGGTGGCACTATGCCAGGGTAATCCTATGGCTAGGCTTGTAAAGGCCCACGGGCCATTAGCCTAGTACACACCTATGAACCTATGAACAAATTGATATTAAGATTTGATTAGGCATGCCTTATAAAGTGCTTGGATATATTTTAATATCTAGCAACCTAGGTCATATCTAATGTCAGTTTTAAGCACCAAAAGCCAGTTACAGATGCATCTATATCAGACATTTGATAAATGGCCTACTAAGTTCTGCTTGTTGTTGTCACTTTAATAGTGATTGAAGTCATTACATTATATTAGCTAAGCATTTTAATAGCAGGTTATATCAAATTTCACCCAGTCAGAATTATGTCAGGCTTTATATTATTATGACATTAAGTGGGTGCGACTTTATTTTTATTTTAAATTATAACAAACAAGATTTGATATAGGTACATCCTATGTAGCTCATGTATGCTTAGAATCTCCCCTTACCTGAGTTGTGTTTATTTCTGCTAACAATGCTACATGCATGAAACAGGGAATGATTTATTTGCCAGAATATTACATGTTTGCATTTATCAGAGTGATGTAATCACCCCAACACACTTGGGCTTGCCAGATGAGCTCATATTTGAAAACAAGTTTAAAAATCTGAAACCCAAGTGACCACTCAAATTTCCATTAAGCTATAGAGTGTCCAACAAAATCGTATACTTCTAAGTCTGATGCTAAATCATAACACTGACAGCAATAACATTTTAAAAGCTACATGTTCTCAACCCATTTAGAATGTGAAGAATTTATAAATTTTGATGCTGAGTGACTTTTTGTATCTGGGAATTGACACATGTATGTGAGAAGAAGCAACTAGTGTAAGCATTTGAAGGTAGTATGCATAGGAAATTGTTTAAAATAATAAACTGTCTCATAATTTAAAGTATGTATATAAGCTTTGTAGTTGCTGCCTGCTGTCTGTACTATCACTTCACCTGCGAAGTTAAAATCAACATATATCAATATTTAATCACATATTTTTGATTGATTTATTTATCTGTTTACATAAAAGGCAACTTGGCCAACCTTGTGATGTTTTTTAACTCAATATTAACTTCATTCTGGTCCTGGGAAGGTTCACTTCGTCTGGTATTTACACACATTTCTCATGAATGGCACAATTTAAAGGGTAACTCATAGGAGGATCAGATTTTTTGAGTACTTGAGAAACATCTACAAGAGCTGGTGCATATCAATATCACACTGCAACAAAAAGAAGGATGCCTGTGTGATGTCCCTGCTCTGGGCCAGTAATCAAGGGTCCCCAAGGGTCCACTGACACTGGTGGACATTCACTTGGAACAAAAATAGATACACACAGTATTTCCAGATGCAGCTCTCTGCACCAAGCACAATTTCCCTTAAGAGCACACAGGGCTTCCTTCTCTCTCACCAGGTCCCAAATAAGACTCCACACTGACCACAGTTGAGTCCTCAGTCAAAATTTCCAAGCCAAGTCCTCCACCACCCTCTCTGTGAAACCAGTGCTCTTTGTCCCTGCTCTAGATGGCACACACTCTTTGAGATTTGATTTTTCTCACACGCACACACCCACACACACACACACACACACACACACACACACACACACACACACACACACACACACACGCACACACACACACACACACACACACACACACACACACACACACACACACACACATACCCACACACACACACACGCACACACACACACACACACACACACACACACACACACACACACACACACACACACACACACACACACACACACACACACACATATGCACCTGGAAAAGGCTGGCACAGATTTACCAGCTATGCCCCCTTTGCCCAGACTATAAGGTAGATACTGCCACCAGAACACCCCAAAGCCAGCTACTCTAAGGCTCTTAAAAGAGTACCCAATTATACTGAGTAAAATTAATACTAATACAAATGATAGTGTTTGACCAATGCAGTAAGGCTTTCAGGAGTGGCCACAGTGTCACCAAATAAATATAAGTACTCTCAAAGTTTAAATATTTCCTAAAAAGACCAGCCACAATGAAAAGTTTAAATATCGTTAATAATAAATAATAAAAGAACATGAAAATACTAAATATCTATTTGCAATAAACACCAGAGTTTCAATCACAGGAAATATTAAAAATAACACAGATGGAAAGATTCACGCAAATACAGAAAAAAACAACACTTAACTAATCTCTCTATATTTTCCTGACTGACCTAAATAATTACTGTTCCATAGTTCACTTACTAGAGCTAGGCAAGATGATATGGGTGAGTGATCTTCCTTCTTGTCAGGTCTCATAAACAGACTGCACCGAGACTTCTGCCTCATTTAGTATTAAAACATCATGTCAGTGTTGGATTACAGAATTACATCACATCTGGTCATCTGACTCTGGTTCCCACACTGCCCCCTTTACTAGAAACTGAACCAGAATCTAGCACATATGTGCTACTGTACACACACATAGAACTTTGCTAAGATGTGGTATAGCATCTGGAAGCTATAAAACCATTTCACAAACTTCCACCCTTCCAGCGTATTACTTAGTTCATCCCTAAAGACAATACAGTAGGATTCCTAGTCCTGGTTTTCCCAGACATTTTGTCTCTGGCTGCAATCAGAACTATAAGATACAACCTTTATGGCCTAGACCAGGTAATTTTATTTCAGACTATTTTTTCAAAGTTAGCTGGACTGAGATTAACATCTTCTCTTCCAGTATCCTCTGTTACAACATATTTATTTCAACAGTTACAATATAGTCTGACATACAGGTGCATTTATTTTCTGTCCAGCAGGACTCATTGTTGGTTAATTTTTAACACAAGCAGCATTACAAATACATTTTCAACACAAGCAACTGCACAAATCAGTTTGATATACAAATGACATATAATTGTTTACAAAACTCCAGCTAGCTATGCTGGCATATGTTACACATCCACTTTCCTACTTCTCTTGGAATAGCTGGCAATACCTCATGTCATCACTGTCTGCATTGAAGAAAAAGACGTGTTTTCTGGATACCCACTTCACAAACTATTGAAGTATGTATATTTTTGCATTTTATGCAGAAGACATTGACTCTAGATGACTGTCACTATTGAAGAGATACCATATTCTCATGTGCAAGATGGTAAAAAGGGATTGTTGATGGATGGATGGATGGATGGATGGATGGATGGATGGATGGATGGATGGATGGATGGATGGATAATATCAAGCAATAACAAAGAAATACATAAGGTTCACATTTTTATATTTCAGACAGACCAAGAGCTGGATTTCAAAATAATGTATGCTGAAGATAACATAATGCCCTATTTTTGAGATGAATGTTTAGTTTTTTTTGTCAGTGATGATTCCCCAAAATATTTTTATACAACTTATGTTAATGAGGGAATATGCAAGAGTTTGTTGGCTCTAATACAGCTTTACACAATTCCAAACTAGATGCTGAAGTTGGCAAATGTTTGTATGGGGGAAATGGGCATCTGTAACTGCTGATATGTTCCTCTCCAGCTACACTAGCTATATTAGGTTTCAATATTGTTATGTACCTCTCAATAGGCCATGCATACAACAATATATGCATGCATATCATCATTCTGAAAATGTACTCTCTTTGCTGGCATTACCAGATTGATTTTCCCAGTATGGCACCAGATGCATAATCCTTTTCGCAGAAACTGACGCTTCATTTGATTGACCCAGCATTGCCAACCTTCCTAGCAGGTGTCTACTGGTATAATGCTATCACAGAGTACAGTATGGAACAGTGTGTTAAGTCCAGTCTTACACATTGTCTCCATCTACCACCTGCCACAGTTTCTATATTATACAGTCAGAGCATTACACAAACAAGTGTTGCAGCCCATCTCTCCATACACATGTATATTCAGTATCATGCAATGCATATCATTTTAAACAGAATCAACCAATATTCCAGCTACTCTGCATCAGTTTGTAACTAGGCTCCATGTTTTCTCACATATAAGCTTTTACAATGGGTACATTCTCCAAGAAAGTATTGTACCTCACAAGCAGAACTCAACAGAAGATATATTATAGACGACATATTCTGTGACCTCACACAACCGACCATCACTTGCAACATTTTTTTAATGCTGTCTGCCTTAGATACCAGACTATATGCAGAACCATTTGTATATTGAGACACCTATACATAATGAACCCCATTTGCATTGCTGTTTATAGATGTGCATAATCTTCTTTCAGTATATAATGTAACCTTTGGGAGTGTATAACAAAAGCTGGTTACTCAGACACTCTTATACTTTTTTCTCCCATCTTGCTAGTATCAGTTGCACTGTGAACATGGTATCACTAATATTTTGCTTAAAACAAAGAGACGTGATTAGGTAGTCCACTTTCATAACAATTGCAGGCATATTTTTTGCAGGGTATATGATACTAATAACTTATATCTGAAAACAGTGCACACTTGTACAGGTAGGACATTTCAATATCCAATTTATCCCAAGCTATTTTTACAGCAACAACAGGATTCAGAACTTCATTCAGTGACAATATTTAGTTTAGGGGTATATAAAGAAGTGTACCTCAGAAGTGGCATTTGTATGTTTTCAGTATGAAATGGACTGATGTGCCTTTAATGTATTATTGTTGTGAAATATATCCTGTTACAACATTGCATTGTTTTGTGTCTTGCAGATAACTATTTTATTCAATTCAGGTCTGTCAACACCACTGTTGACTTCCATTATACAGCTTGGTCACTTTTACCCTAATGAATATATAATCTTAAGAGTAAATGTCATTTCCTGGCATTGGGCATCATATGACTACCTCAGTATGTTAGAATCAGACCCTAAGCCTTGTTACTTTTAGTATTCCTACTCGCTGAGATGGAATGAAGGAAACTGACAAAATGACAATTTTTATATTTTCCTATCTTTCTAGCTTCCTTTCTTCACTCACAGTAAGTGAACAGAAACAGATAAAGAAATGTGAGTTTTCAGAATAATAAACTATATTTCAGAACAAACATTTTTCAGTATGTCCACATATATTTCAAATACTTTTCATGTCTCAGTATAATGTAACTGGTTTCTCCTTTATTTACTTATTTTGCAGGACTCTCTTCCTTCTCTTTATCATTTCCCTGTCTTGGAACTATACACACACACACACACACACACACACACAAACACACATATATATTATATATATATATATATATATATATATATATATATATATATATATATATATATATATTTAGACATGTAGATAGATATACATATACCCACAGGCAACATTTTTATTTTCTGACAACCACAGCTGAATCTGTATGACATGCTATAGTATCACATTATCTTTGTTCAGCATACCTCATTTATTTGGGACAGGGTTAGGAATAAAATTCCTTTAATCAGCAGCTGGGTCACATTGTACCATTCAGACAGTCTAGCCATAAACAAAACTTGATTCACCTTTGAAATCCTTAATTGCAAGCTTGAATTACTGACAGAGCTGACAAGATTGCATAAAGACAAGCTGCAACAGTCTAATTTTATCTAGTGCACTGCTGGCATGCGGATTACATATAATATACAGAGAGTCTATGTTCTGCTATTAAAATCAACCAAGTAAAGACCTTCATAATTATTTGTATTTATGCCCTGCGAAACTCACAAGTCTGTCTGGCTGACAAGGCCCTACAATGGCTTATGATTTACATTAGAACTGAACTCAGAATCTAAGGTGACCTGGACAGTGAGTGGAAGTTTGTGCTGGACAGTTATTATCATCCATCTATTCATCTACACCACCTTTCAGAACTAATTTATCAGGTAATCAGACCAGATTAATCTTTTGGTCATACAGGTTTCCTCATCCAGATTACACCTCAATCCTAGCTAAAATATCTAAAATATTTGATGCTGGTTTGATAACTGATAGTTAGTGACTTCTCACCCATCTTGTTAGTATACTAAGATTACAAAGACAAAACACTTCTATTATTGTGGGAACATGAGGAAATTCAAACTGAAGTAGTGGAGTCCGAATGGAGAGATGAGGGGTCCGAATGGAGAGATGAAACGTCAGCAAGCAATGGAGAGTAGTAGTGCTGAGACTGAATTCATCTTCAAGTCTTGGTGAGTAGCTTCATGATGTGGACCCTGTTTTCCACAAAATCTCACCAAGGTGACACTGATATATAGACTGTATTTATATAGCATATATCACTGACAGAAGTAGGTTAAAAATTAAAAAAGATAGTTGGGTGCACAAGACTCAGGATAAAAAAGTGCCCAATCTGGGTAGGCACACAGGTGCCAGGACTGGAAAAGATGACCATGTAGAATCCTCAAAATATGGAAACATTTCTACAATGGAGCCAGGCCAAGGGGGGAGGATGTTGTAGAAGGAAGTAGTAGTCCACAAAAATCACAAAAATGGATAGGCCAAAGAAGAGCTATAAAGAAGATAAAGTGGACTATTGAGAATAAGAAAGAAATTATGTATTGTTACTATTATGCAAAATGCCCAGAATTTCCAGATACATGATATACAAAATGATTAAGAGAGAAATTTGAGGAAAGAAAAATACTTCCACAAGAAAAACTGCAAGAAGCTTCAAATAAAACTTTGTATTCTTTAATACAAAGGATATAGGTCAAGAAACATTGATTTGTTTGGAAAAAGAAGCATCTGAGGAAGTGCAAAAATATAAACAGCAAAACCTAGAGATTTTGAAAATTATAAAAAAGAAATATGGACATGGGAAAGAAAGAGAGATTTGATATGGTTCAATATTTATGTAAAGGAGAAAGTCAAATTAATCAATATAAAAAAAGCAGCCCCAAAGATATTCGAAGAGAAATACAAGCGAAGGCATCCAGATATGGAAAATTTCACAATAAAGAAAATAATATCACAAAGAGGGAATGCAGAAAAGAAGTTTAGTAAAGTAGAAGTTAAAAAAATAGAAGTTGAAGTTATGGAATGCCTGGGAAGTGAAGGATTTGGTGTAGAAGGTCTAACACAGGTTACATCACAGCAAGATGTAGTGAATCCACAAAGTAAGGAGAACCAGGAAAATCAGGAGACATCTGAAGAAGAAATATGGATATGGGAAAGAAAGAGATTTAATATGGTGCGATATTTATGCAAAGGAGAAAGCAGAACTAACCAATACAAAAAGAGCAGCACCAAAGATATTCGAAGAAAAATACAGGCAAAGGAATATGGATATGGAAAACTTTACAATACAAAAAATAAGAAGACAAAGAGGAAAAGTAGAAAAGAAGATTAATAATGGAGAAGTTAAATAAATAGAAATTGAGGTTATGGAGTACCTGCAAAGTGAAGGATTCATTGTAGAAATTTTAATTCAGAAAACACCACAACAGGATAATGGAATGGATATCCAAATTAAGGAGAAGCCAGTGGAATGGAAAGGAATTGGTCAGGTGCCATATGAAGATATTTTGGAGCCTTCCACAGGAAACCAGTATAAACATTCACTTGAAGCTGGACAGCAAGGGAAGAAACAGGAAGCTGTGGAAACTCTGATGGAGTCAGTGTTGAGGAGTGATAGGCCAGTAAGTTCCCATCTGACAGAGCAATGGATGACACAGGATGAAATTGAAGAGAATGCCCCACAGGAAGATACTATAGAATTTTCTATGGAATGTCTGCAGGACATGGAAAATAAAAAAGTGCCCTCGGTTTAGAAGAGACTGAGCTAAGAGAAGATTTGCTTCATTTAATAGCGATAGATAGACTTATTGAGTTCAATGAAAGAAATAAAGCGCAGAAGGTCAATAAAACCCAAAAAGTCAGAAGTTTAATAAAACAAAGGAACACAGTAATTAGGATTGTCCATAGAGAACCATGTGATATAACAGAAATAAACAGGATATATTACTGTTCAACTAAATTAATAACTGATAAAGGTCTACCACAAGAACACAGGGTAGTGAGGGACAGGAAGGAGAAAAATCAAATACCACCATGGAAGTATTGAATAGAGAAAAGAAGTGTCACTGTTAGAAGAATACAGAAGAGGGAACAGATCAACAAAAATACTAAGAAAGATAAGACATAATAAAAGCAATGCGCGTATTAGAACAGACCATGGTCTATCATGCCCTATCGCAAATAACAAGCTAAATGTCTCAGCCCAGGTGGAGTAACTTAGAAGATACACAGATAAATATAAAGGAAAAGTACAAAATAAGCAATTAATTGATGACCCAAAAAAGTTTTATAGAGTTGGGAAACAAGGTATAAGGAATTGAAAGACCACCAAAAAAAAGAAGAAATAGATGCATTTTGGAGAAGTATTTATGAAGATCCTGTGGAACATAACAAAGATGCTAAATGGATAGAAGAAGTAAAAGAAAGAATAAGAAGTTTAAAGATACAGGATATGAAATGGGATGCAGTAACAGCCAGAAAGATTGAAACAAAGTTAAGAAAAGCCTCCAATAGTAAAACCCCAGGCCCAGATGCAGTACCTAACTACTGTATAAAAGTATTAACATCTTTGCACAAAGATTTATCTATGAGTAAGAACTATTTATATGGGTACCCTGAACAGACACCATCCTGGCTAACAACAGGAAAAATAATGCTGTTTTTTAAGAGTGAACCTGCAAGCTACCATAAAAACTATAGACCAATAACTTGCCTTCCGACAATGTATAAACTATACACTGGAATTGATACCGACAGAGTTTATAGTAATTTTGAAGAAAACTCAATTATGGTAGCAGAACAAAAGGGCAATAAAAGAAAGTCATATGAAACAAGGGATCGTTTGTTGTTAAATAAAGTCATAGTGGAAAACTGTAAAACGGGGGAGAATCTAAGTATGGTATGGATTGACTATAAAAAGCATGTGATAGTATCCCACATCCATGGATAAAAGAGTGCTTAAAAATGTATAAGATACACCCTACACTGATTGACTAAATTACCGTGACCATGAAACAGTGGCAGATCACTTTGCAATTAAGCCATGATAAAGGACAAATTATTATTCCAGAGATAAAAATTCAAAGGGGAATATTCCAGGGTGACTCTCTGTCACCGCTGTTGTTCTGTCATGCCCTTAACCTATTAAGATGTCTACTTAACAGCTTAGGCCATGGCTATAATTTGGCTCCTAGAAAATATCAAAGTATAAAGACTTCACATCTTCTCTTTGTCAATTTAAAACTATATAGCTCTTCAAATGAGGAACTAAAAGCACAACTGCAAGTTGTCAAAACTTTTTCAGATGATATAAGAATGTCATTTGGTCTTAAAAATTGTGCAAAAGCAACCTTTAAAGCAGGAAAACTGCAGCATCAAGAGAACATCAGTTTGGGCAAGAATGTGATATAAAAGAACTTGAGTAAGAGGGAGTGTATAAATACTTGGGAATTGATGAAGGATCAGCAATAAAACATGAACAAATGTGAATAAAACTTAGTAAGTAGTGTTTAAAAGACTTAAATTAATCCTGAAAATCGCGTTGACATCCAGGAACAAAATCCAAGCTATAAACCAGTTTGCTCCTCCTGTCCTAACTTACAGTTTTGGAGTGATTGACTGGCCCAATGTGTTGGATAGATTAGACAGGAAAACAAGAAGGATGCTTCATGCGCACCAAATGATTTATAAAAATCAGTGCATACCAAGATTATATGTTCCCTATTCCGAAGGAGGGATGGGACTCCTTGAAATTGACTACAAGTATTAATCTGCAGTCATGGGTTTCCACACATATCTGCTGACCACACAACACCCAAACATAGTAAAAGTTTTGAAACAAGAGGAGAATAAATCTAACATGACTTCTCTGCTTAATCTAGCAGAAACATATCGGCGTCAAGCAGGCATGGAAATTAATACAGAAGTAGATAAAAATCAGGCAGCAACTGAATGTGCCAAAAAACAAAAGAAAGAATATAAAGTGAAGGACCATATGAGATGTGGAAAATGCATAAATATAGGTGTAAGTATGTAAAATTTCTGGAAGAACCTCATGTTGAGCAGGAACGAATGCAGGAATGGTTAAGGAGAAGCCAATTCAAACCAAGAGATGAAAGGTTAATACTGGCAGCCCAAGATAGTGGGCTACATACACATTGGTTTACAAAGTCCATTAAACATGTGGGAGAAACAGACAAATGTAGATTTTGTAAAATCGAACTGTGAAACAGTTGCACAGCTCATTGCAGGTTGTAACATACTAATGGCAGAAGGACTGTATACTGAAAGGCATAATAACATGGTAAGACTGTTGTCCTGGGGATTGTGCAAACATTATGGTATTGAAGTGGCTGAAAAACACTGGAAACATAAGCCACAAAGCATCATAGAAAATGATGAAGTCTACATCACATCATTACCAACAGTTGAAAAGATAGATGCTAGAAAAACAGATATAGTGGTCCATGAAAAGAAGACAAAAGTAGCCTTGATCATTGAAAGATCCACACCCAGTGAATACAGTGTTTTGCGTACAGAGAGACACAGAGTCATAAAATATTAGGATTTGCAGGCAGAAACAAGAGCAATGTGGAAAAAATGAGAGCAATGTGGAAGAAGGATAAAGAGACAGTTTCAACAGTAGCAGGAGCAACGGGTCTTACAAAAATAATTTACAATCATATTTAAAATAATTTACAATCATATTTAGATATGTTACCAATACATGTAACTCTATATGAACTGTAGAAGGAGTCATTACTTACTTGTGGGTGCTGCGAAGAGCACTTCTGGCTGACATCAAGGACTGAAACAATACTAATTTCATGAATTTTAATCGTACTTTAACTTAGGAATAGGGTCCATTCCAGTCATGGTATTAGAAACCCAAAAGATTTGGAGAAATTTAAAAAGTACAAAATGAACAGAAGTACTTATCTTGTCTGAAATAAAATTAATATCTGGGAAACCTGCTAACCCTGGAACATTTTAGGAACTACTCTAAGGCAAATGTCCCAGTAATCTAGCAACATTTCAAGCCCCCCCTTGGCAAAACTTAAGAACACTGCTGCCTATATGGAATTGTCCACCATGACCCTGTGCAAGTATGTTAATAGCTACATAGAGACAGCTGTGCCTGCCATGAACAAGTACAGTACAAACTCAAAAAACAAACCACCATGCTGCAATAAAAACATCAACAGATTGTTTAACAAAAGGAAGATAGTCATTGCAAAATTTAGGAAGTGCAATTGCCAGCAGGATTAAAACTCTCTGATTGGTTTAAACCAAGCAAATTAGGAGGCAAATGAAGTCTAACAAAGCCACATATGAGGTAAAAATAGCCTCCCAGGCCAAGGACATCCATAAGGTTTTCTTTAGCTTTGCTTGCAGTGTCAAAGGCAATACACAACAATGGAACCATCTACATTGAGCCAAAAGATATAGCAAATCTACTGTCCAACATATTCAGCCCCGGTTATACTCCTGTCTCCCCAACCCCAGCCACCCCTCAGGAAATACCATCAAGCATAACCCCAACAGTCACAAAAGAACAGGTCCTCAATTTGCTTTCCAGGACCAAGAATACTGCATTAATGAGCCCTGATAATATCCCAAGATGTCTGCTAAATAGCACCAAACATGACCTATCAGGAACACTAGAGTCCCTATTAAACTATAGCTTCCAGACTGGCTTTGTGCCATGTGAATGGAAAACTGCAATGATTGTCCCTGTTCATATGCTGCACCATCTACAAACCCCAGTAACTACAAACTCATAAGTCTGACTAGTCTCATATGCAAAGACATGGAAAAATTATCATGGAAATGATTAACAATGACATAGAAAATCTTCAGATGCTAGATCCAGTCCAGTTTGGTTTTGTCAAGGGCAGATAATGCCTACTCAACCTGGTGGACTTCTTCAAGAAGGTTACCAAAAAAACAGTTGATGGCAAAATGGTGCTTGCTGCCTACTTTGACCTGACCGAGGCATTTGATGCAATTCCCCACTTGGGCATTGTAGACCAATGCACAGAATTAGGTATAAAAGGCTGGATAGCTAGCTGGGTGTCTCTCAGATAGGACCCAAGAATTTAAGATATCGGAGTTCACCTCCACAAACAAACAAGTCACTAGCAGAGTCTCTCATAGCTCTGTGCTGGGCTCACTCCTTTTTTTCATCTACTTCTCTGAAGTCAAGGTCAATGTCAAGGGCTTCTGGATGACCAAATTTGCAGATGACTGCAAACCAGCTGCAGTTATAGAATCCCCCAGTGATACTAATATCTACCAAGAAGGTCTGGCTTAGACAAACAACTGATGTCACAGCCCTAGTCTAAAACTCAATGCCAAAAAATGCATAATAGTATCCTTCTGGAAGGTGGCTACCCCTATAAACCAGCTCATTGATAACTAAGAGCAGGCCCGGTAGTCAGGGATTTGGGGACACTAGTCAGGGATTTGGGGACACATGTAGATAATAACCTTGCTTTTGAATATCATGTGTCTGGCAATAAGCAAATCATTCTATGTTGCACAACTTTTTAAAAAGGGTGTGGCATCTAGGGCCAAGGAAATCATCATTCCATTGTATTCATCCCTCATTAGACCAATAATTGAGTGCAATCCCCCTTCAGAATGTACCTGAGCAGGCACATGCAAAAACTGGAATGTCCACAGAGGTTCCTTACAAAAAGGATGCAAGGCATAAACAATATGTAGTATGTTTATTGCCTCAAAGTCCTGTCCTTATACTCGGTCTCCTAAAGGCTGTTGAGGGATGGTCTAGCCTGGCATGAAAGCATCCTTGCATCTCACTCTGGTGGCCTTTCTGCAGAGGCATGAAGCAAATAACAATAGTACAACTCAATCAAGTGGCATAAACCTTGCTTGCACCATAGATAGGACATTTTGGTGGGACAAGTATGTGTTTCAGAGACTACCCGTTCCCATCCAAGTAAAGCAGAGCTCTTCACTAGCCCAGTTCAAGTATAAATTGGACCAGTGGATGGGGAATCAAAAATTCACCCCTAAAAGTTATCAGATACATTTGGGATGTGTGGAAAGGCTTAAAAAGACTCCTGTGATCATTAGTGTAGTATACACCTATGAATCTGTCAACCTGAAGGCATTTATTCTACTCACGTGTCTATTAGTAGAAACCACTGTACAAATTAGAACTATCTGATGCTTTTGACTGCTTTAACTCTATGTTCCCAGCCATTTTGAATGGTATGGCACCATCAAGAAAATGTTCTGCCTGTGAAGTTTATCTACCTTGGATTACTTCAGCTAGCTAACAGAGATAACCTTTGGTCTGTTTATTATTAAACTACTTCACTAAGGACTTTGTGATATTTAAATAGTCCAAAAACAAAAGACTTCCAAGCTATATTAAACAGTAGACATGAGTACTTCATAGCACAGTAAAACCAACATGTCTGTAGTACATAAAGGTTCTGCAGGTCAAGTACGTCTGCCATAAATCTATGTTTTTTATCACGCTGTCTCCTTTTTCTGGTCAGACAGCTAATTAAACAGTCAACAAATATGTCCATCATTTTAATGACTGTGCTCAGCAATTCATAATGTAGTAATCTTTTCTCACTTCCTTGTCTTTCTCCTAACAGTATTGTGCCATCTCTAGTTTCCATATTGTCTCTACTCAGAGATGTTTACTTAGTTTGATATATATTCTATTTACTTTTGATTTGTTTACTGGGGTAGACCACTGATCCTTATGGATCCATTTTAAGCTCAGGATGAGTCAAGTACTAGATATACTAACAGTGCACAATTATAAACAACTTATGTACAGAAAAAATACACATTGGGAAAGATAGTAAAGAAATAAAGATATATTCATTGGTAAATATGCTATCCAGTAGGTGAAAGATATGCAAACAATGTGCTTTTTCAAATGCTCATTGTTTAACTTTGCTTATAGTAATGAGAGATTTTGCAAGACAAACCATACCGACAGCCAGGGAAAAGGACTGAATTTCACTTTTGCAAAAATAAAAAGTCAGTCTTGCAGAATTTTGGTTGCTTTTGTTGTTTTGTATTTTATGCAACTATTAGGGGACACTTCAAAAATAATTTTGTCATTAAGTCTCAGGACATTTGTCAGTCTTCATTTTTTTTCCCTGCAGGATACAACTGACCAAATAGGGACTGCATAAAGAGGGATAGGTGTAACCCTATATACAGAAGGGATATCTGTCACGACAGAATAAGTGGGGTACAGACTGCAGCAAAATATAGGAAAAGTATATAAAGAAGGGAGTAGGATAGAGTGATGAAATGTAGTAAAGGGAAAGTGTAGCGGCAACTTATGGAATATATGCCAGAGATGTAACAAGTGTCACTTAATTAGAAATATTTCCATGGGAATGTAAGTATTACCTAACATGACTTGAGATGAAGCAGTTACAGTGGGCATCTTTAAGCAGATGAAAAAACAGGCTTTTCTTTCTTAAATCACTTACCCCTCCCACCCCCACACACAAAATATTAATACTGTCACCCTAAAAAAAAAAAAAACAGGTTATCCAGTCTTTATGGTGATCAATCAATCTGTTATGGAAAGTAGGCTGCACCTTGTTCAGAAAAGGTTCTCATTGTCTTATTTCATAAGACTGTCTCATCTGTAGGTCTCAATAACTGTTACCGAAATTGTTCTCCTACCCCCAGTCTCTAAAATCCTTGGGAAATGCATACAGCCACAGTGTATTACCTTACTAATATCACCCGTATTTCTAAATGTCAGGATGAACTTAGGCCATGTTATTCAACTGATGCTGCTTTATTTGATGTAATAGAATCTATTCAGAATCATCTTGGGGTGGATGGAGGTTCATTCCTTTTTGGCCTATTTGAAGCCTTAACTTGACAAATCCTAGAAGAACAAACCAAACAAAAAAGTTTATCATACTCTTTTCCAGTATCATGACTTATTTTCCAAAAACATTTTGACTAATGATTGAGGATGTACTCACAGACATATTCAATATCTTGCTGAAACAGGCCATTGTTTCTAGATGCTTCAAGAAAACCACCATAATACCTCTGCCTAAGAAGTCTCCACCAAAGGACCTCAATGACTACCACCCTGTGACTCTCACCTCCTTAGTAATGAAGTGCGTAGAAAGGCTAGTCAAGGACCACTTAACATCTAGACTTCTATCATCCTTGGACCCACTCTAATTTGGGTACAAACCAAATTGATCCATGGTAGATGCTATTTCACTGGCACTCCAACTATCATTGGACCACCTGGTAAACAACAACAGCTATGTGCGCATGTTATTCATTGATTTCAGTTCGGCTTTCAACACACTCATACCTCAGCAGCTGATAGAGAAGCTAACTCAACTATGTGTCAGCACGCCAATGACTTCCTTACTGAAAGGCCACAAACAGTATGTGCAGGAAAGAATACCTCAAATAGTATCACCTTGAGCACTGGTGTACCTCAAGGCTGTGGTCTGAGCCCTCTGCTATTAACTCTGCTAACGTACAACTGCGCTGTCAAATACAGCTCTAATCATATAATCAGGTTTGCAAATGATACCACAGTTGTGGGTCTCATTAGCAATGAGGAGGAGACAGGCTATAGAGAGGAGGTGAGACAACTGATAACTTGGTGTGGTAATAACATTCTGGCACTCAATGTGAATAAGACCAAGGAGGTAATCGTGGATTTCAGAAGAAACCATAAGAAACATTCCCCATTCACAATCAATGGGGAGACAGTGGAGAAGGTAAAAAGCACCAAGTTTCTTGGGGTGTACATTTTGGAATACTTGTCTTGGTCTGTGAACAGAAATGCCATTGTCAAGAAAGCACAGCAATGCCTACACTTTCTGTGAAGGTTGAGAAGAGCAAATCCACCAGTCCCTGTTCTCATGACCTTCACCAGGGCCACAGTTGAGAGCATCCTGACAAACAGTTTTACAGCTTTATGGCAACTGCTCCACCACAGACCATGAGTCCCTCCAAAGAGTGGTGAAAGCAGCAGAAAAGGTTACCAGGACCACTCTACCATCTATTCAAGACTTGTACCAGTCTCATTGTCTCAACAGAGCTAGGAAAATAGTCATGGACTGCACTCACCCTACATACAGACTGTTCCTGCACCTAACATCTGGGAGGCATTATTGTAAAATACATTGCAAAATGGCCAGATTTAGCAAAAGCATCTATCCTCTGTCCATCAGGCTATTGAATTCCACTGGCAAGTAACATCTCAGTTGACATCAGGAATAGTAGGTAATATGATGAGTGAGAAGAATATCTTTGCGCAATAATCTTAAAAGGTCTTCAATACACTGTGCAGTTAATCTAACAGAGTATGATGTTATTTCTGTGCAATATCCGCTGATGCTAAAAACAGCATCCTGTGCAATAAGTAACAGCTGTGAAATTTTTGGGCAATAAATATCATGTTTCCTTAGACTAGTGCCAACAGAATCCTGTGCGATAAGAAGTAACTGTGAAATTATGTGCAATAAATCAAGGGTCTCTTTAGCTTAAGTAAATGTCTGTTGATATGTAAAACAGTAAATATTATGTAGTAGGAATGTCTAAATGTAGTAATGTGAATTGTTATATAAGTCAGATGTTGGCACACAGAGCCTGGAGTATCATAATTGCATCAGTTGCACTTGTTGTGGAGTCTGATTGTGACTCTGACTTTGGATGCAGTGTACTTTGACCATCAATACCTCAGAAGAAACATACACTCCATTTCACCTCAGATTTATTCAGATCATAAATATTTTTGCTACACGAAAAATAGTTGATCCTCTATTTGTTTAGAACTCAGTCTCTAAATAGATATAACTGAATACCTTTGATAAAAATCTAAGTATAGTGCTGAAATTCTGACTGCAGCATAGATGCTCCAGGACTGAAAACTGATCCAAACAATGGAGGGGGTGAGAAAGCGTGAGAGGCTGATACTGGCTCAACCATCCTGAGGTGAGAGGAGAGAGAAGATTTGGCTCACTGCTGGTTGTCATAGACAGTTCTAGTAGTATGCCAGCAGTATTTGACTGGAGGCAGGCATACATGGTAGTCAGTGTGTTGAAAAGGCCAGTATCGGGGCTGAGTATATCAGCTGCTTGGGGTTGGGGGTGGGGAGCACATAATTTAGAAATGAGCAGACATCCATAATGACTGCCTTGGCAAAAGCCTTTCCATCATGCCATTGTGACCAGATCTCACCCAAAATGGGCTTGTCAGGTCGTGGGAAGATGACATTTCTCAAGCAGTGGAAAGAAAAATAACCTATATACCCACATACTTATATACATATATGGTTTACTATCATATAGTCTACACTCAAAAGATAGACCCACCTGAAATGTTGACTAAAACATTGAACACAGAAAGTCGAGAAGATCAGAATGTCCCAAATACACTTCATGTTGAGAATTAGACTTTTCTCAATATCCATGGTGTGCAGTCCGACACTGCATACCACATGATGTGATGATTCTGCAGGGGTGCAAGCCTCCTTGCACCCCCTACACCCCCCACACGTTATAGATTTCAACTCCATGATCACACTACAGTGGAGAAAAGAGTAAATTTGCTTATCCCCACTGTACCGCAAGCTCTTGTGACAAGATTGACTTCATCTGTGCGAATGCACTGTGCATTTGCTGAACCAAGATTCGCACAACTGAAGTTTCAGCAACACTGGTCAGCCAATCGTTATTCAAAATCCCATGGTCACCAAACCTTCTGTCAAAATTTTAAATGTAAACTTATATATATATATATATATATATATATATATATATATATATATATATATATATATATATGTAGTGTGCCATGCAATCACAGCCCTTAAGGCAAAATAACATACCCAACGTACTAGTAATAGGTTCATAGGTTCAGAGGTTTATACTAGGCTATCTGCCCTAGGGCATTTATAAGCCTAGCCGAAAATGTGTTTGGCTCTCTCCACCCTTATAATTTAACTTCTAGAGCCTCTGTCCAGTAGCACCACTGGAGTAACCCCAGGTGCAAACTTATGGTTTCCCATCCACTTATCAAGATTTCTCTTGAAGAGGGCCAGCGAGGGGCTTTGTCTTACATGAATTGGGACTTTATTCCAGAGTGTGGGAAGCCTTTGAGATATGAATCTATCCCTCCAGCATGTCCTATTTATTGCTGTGCTGAGGTTTAAGTCAGAGGAGTGTGTGGCTCTAATGGATTTGTTTTTTTTAAGGTGGAGCATGTCCATTAATTCTGGGTTGGACTTGGCCTTGTAAGTCAGGCAGAGGTCACCTCTAAGCAGGCGATAAGCAACTGAGTAGAGCTGTAGTTTCTTTATCCTAGTTGCGTAGGGCAACTGTTTGAGGCCATGATCCTTTTGGTAAGGAACTTTTGGGGTCTCTCCAGCTGCTGCAGGTGCCTAGTAAGGTACATCCCAAATGGGGCATTGTACTCAATTATGGGTCTGATGAGTGATCTAGACGAGAGCCCTTTAGTTATAAGGTGGGTAATGTAGAAGGATTTTCTGACTATTTTGGCAATGTGATTGTCAAAGGAGAGGCTACCATCAACCTGGGTCCCCAGATCCCTAATTACTTCTTCTGTACTTAGTGGGTTACTTCCTATGTGGTAATTAGTGGGCACCTTGTTTTTCCCAAAGGGGATGACTATGCATTTTTTGGCATTAAGTTTGAGGCCATGGCTTTGACACCAGGCATCTGTCTCCATAAGACCGTTTTGGAGGATGGTTGTGTCAGCCGGGGAGTCTATTATGGCTCCCAGTTTGCAATCATCGGCAAACTTGGTAAGCCACAGTTCTTTTGTGCTAGCCTGTACTTCAGAGAAGTATATACCGAACAAGAGGGGCCCCAGGACTGAGCTCTGTGGGACTCCACTTGTAACAGGTTTAGAGTCGGACATGGTATTTCCAACCCTGACAACGTGCGTTCTATCCTTAAGCCAGTTTGCAACCCATCTTGTGACATATGGGTTGATGTTTAAGCTGGTTAGTTTGTTTATGATTCCAGAGTGAGGTATTGTGTCGAAAGCCTTAGCGAGGTCCAGATAGGCAGTGTGGACTGCCTTTCCCTCATCTATGGCTTTGGTGACTGTTTCAAAAAAGTCAACCAGGTTTAGGAGGCAGGATCTGCATTTAACAAAACCAAACTGGGTAGGGTCCAGTGTTTGGAGGTTCCCAATGTCTTTGTTTATGAGATCCATAGTGATACGTTCCATAGCCTTGCAAATTAGGCTAGTCAGACTTATGGGCCAGTAGTTCCCAGGATCCATTGTGGGGCCACCTTTATGGAGAGGGATCACTGTTGCTGTACACCATTCCTTGGGGACATAACCTGCTTTAAGGCTGAGTTGGAATAATGAATTTAAGTGGGGGTTTAGTTCTTCCTGGAGCTTGTGCAGGATGCAGCCCGGTATTCTGTCCAGTCGCATAGACGCTGTGCTTTTAGCTTTGGAGAGGGCTGCTTTTACCTGTGTGTCTGAGATATATGGGGGACTACATTCATCTGGGATAGACACAGGCCCTTTTGGGGGGGGAGGGGGGAGTTTGCACTGAACCTGTCAGCCAGAATGTTGGCAATGTCAGTCAGTTCTGTGTATTTTGTGCCGTTTTGTACTAGCACTGAGCAGATCTCAGTGTTTCCTCCCAGGTTCCTGATGTAACTGAAGAATGCCTTTTGATTATCTTTGGAGTCTTTGGCAATTTTTCTTTTGAATTTTGCCTTTGAGGCTTTTATGGTGGAGCGAAGATTTTTGCTAATACTGATCAGGGATGCCTTCCCTTTTAGGGTTTTGGCCCTATCATGTAGTAGTCTCCTCCTTTTGTTGTATAGCTTGTTTATGGTTGGGGTCCACCAGACTGGTCTAATATTTTTGGAGGAGTGAGCCTTGGTTTTACTTAGGATGGCACGATCCATGCATTCCTGTAGGTGCATATAGAGTGCGTTTGTATAGGATTCTGCGGTTAATAGCTGACTCTATAGTCAGGCACACTGATGTCCCACTCACTAGGCTGAATAAGGAGAAGATTACTGTTAGCTGTCTGTCGGGTGCCAGGATCCACCACATAACACAAGCACTCAGGTCACTCCAGAACAAGTACAAATATGACTCTGTCATTGTCCATGTTGGGGTGAATGACCTAAGCTGTACGTCCCTGGTCTACATGAAGAGAGGCATGGAAGAGCTCTCTGATCACATAGCCCAGGCCAGTATGACCCTGACCCTGAGTAGCATCCTACCCTCACCAAGAATGATACCATGGTATAAAGACAAAATTCTCGATGGCTAAGTTTCTGGTGTCATTCAAAGGGGATCCAGTGTCTGTCTGCCCTGGATGATATGCTCGACAAGCCATGCTGCTTTGCTAGAGATGGCTTGCACCTGTCACCCTTAGGCTTTCGAATACTGGCCAAGGCTCTTGCCACCCCCATAGTGCCTTTTTTAGGCAAGGCTCAAAAGACAAACCCACCACCATAAATAGCACAAGTAATCCTACTCAGTGCTAGAAGTCTAAACCTCAGAATGCATGCACGCGAGGCACTCCTCAGTATGGAGAAAATCGATATATGTGCAGTAACAGAAACCTGGTTTAAGGCTCCAGAGAGCACACCAGCACTACCAGGCTACAACTTATACCATACATTTTGGCCACAGAACCCAAACCGAAATACAAAAGGTGGGGGGCATATCCATATTCATCAAGGATACCCACACCTCCAGGTTAGTGGCACAGCACAATGTTTCAGAGATCATCCACGTGCAACTAACAATAGGCAAAACTGCAATTCAAATTGTAGCTTGCTACAGATCACCCACCATGTCCCACGACCCCCATTCCGCATTTATGGAAACACTGGGAAAAATAAAGATCCTACCAAACACCCTAATATTGGGTGATTTCAATTACCCAAACATTAACTGGGAGAACTTATCAAGTACTAACTCCCTTGTCCAACTTTTCCTAGAATTTATAAACTCGAACACCCTGGTTCAACTAGTCAACACTCCCACCAGAGGTGACAACATATTGGACCTGGTCATCACCAACATGGGCGACTGGTGTTCCCCACCAGAGGTCAACCCCTCACTGGTTAGATCTGACCATAAACAAATCACCTTGGATATCCATATTCTGCCCCACCCCCAGACAAGAAAACCACCATGAAAAACTTTTCAAAAGCAAACGTCATGTTACTTAAGATCGAGGTGGAAAGTTTCAAAGCCCGCATGCTGAAGGATAACACTGGCCAAGCTGCAAAATCCTTTACTAATGCATTCTACTGGCAGCTACAAGAATGCATGGATCGTGCCATCCCAGGCAAAACAAAGACTCACTCCTCCAAGAAAAGGAAACCAGTGTGGTGGACTCCTGCCATAAACAAACTATACAATAGAAGGAGGAAAGTAGTACAGAAAAGAGTAAAATCCCAAGAAGGGAAGACATCCCTGATCAGTATCAGCAAGAAACTACGATCCCTTATAAAATCATCCAAGGTGAACTTTGAAAGAAAAATTGCCAAGGACTCCAAAGATAACCACAAGGCATTCTTTAGCTATGTCAAGAATCTAAGTGGCAATGCTCAGATCTGCTCGGAGTTAGTGCAGAATGGCACAAAATACACTGAACCGACTGATATCGCCAACATCCTGGCAGACAGGTTCAGCGCAAACTTCACCCCCAAAAGAGCCCATAACCATACCAGAAGAATGTAGAGCCCCTGAAATCACAGACACTCAGGTTAAAACAGCCCTCTTCAAAGCCAAAAACAGAGCATCAATGGGACTGGATGGTGTCCCAGGCTGCGTCCTACATGAGCTCAAAGATGAACTAACCCCTCAGCTAAACACACTGTTCAAACTCAGCCTCTCCATAGGCTACATACCCATAGAGTGGAACACAGCAATGGTTATTCTGCTCCACAAAGGTGGAGCCACAACAGACCCCGGGAACTATTGACCTATAAGCCTGACTAGCTTGGTCTGCAAGGCTATGGAGTGCATCATCATGGAACTCATTAACAGAGACATTGGGAACCTCCAAACACTGGACCCTACCTAGTTTGGCTTTGTTAAGGGCAGATTATGCTCCTAAACCTGGTGGACTTCTTTGAGACAGTTAATAAGGCTATAGACGAGGGAAAGGTGGTACACACAGCTTACCCAGACCTCGCTAAGGCCTTCAACACCATTCCCCATTCTGGTATTATAGACAAGCTCACCAGCCTGAACATAAACCCCTACGTCACAAGATGGGTTGCCAACTAGCTCACGGATAGAACCTACATGGTGAGAGTTGCGGTAGCTAGGTCCGACTCTAAACCGGTTACAAGTGACGTTCCCCAGGGCTCAATCCTAGGACCCCTCCTGTTTGGCATATACTTCTCAGAGGTACAGGCAAGCACAGGAGGACTATGGCTGACCAATTTCACAGAAGACTGCAAACAAGGGGCTATAACTGACTCTCCGGCTGACACAGACATCCTCTAAAAGGGTCTCACTGAGACTGATACCTAGTGTCAAATTCATGGCCTCAAGCTAAATGCCAAAAAGTGCATAGTCATCACCTTTGGAAAAAACAAAGTACCCACAAATTACCACATAGGTGATTGTTGTGTCTTTTGGCTTTTCCCAGTTAGGGGTCGCCACAGCAGAACTCCGGTCTGCTAATGACTGGCAGTAGATTTTCACATGCCAAGTTGCCAGCTCTGACGCACAACCTTCAACGAAGGTACGCCCATTCACGCATGTCTCCACACAGAAGATGCTTTAGCTGAGAATCAAACAGGACGTCTTAATGTGAGGCGACAATGCTACTGCAGCACCACCCCCGCAGAAATACGGAAGATGTAATAAGGGATCTGGTAACCCAAGTAGACAGTAATCTCACCTTTGATAATCACATTGCCAAAGTGGTTAGAAAATCCTTCTATGTGGCTCACCTAATCACAAAAGGGTTCACATCCAGATCAAAAGAGGTCATTGTACCCCCCTACTCATCACTCATCAAACCCATCATAGAGTACAACTCCCCATTTGGGATGTAG